>NC_058133.1:416646179-416664743 GCF_016433145.1 Gracilinanus agilis | reverse complement strand
CTGGAATTCTTCAATTTTGTTGAATGCCCATACTTTCCCCTGGAAATATATAGTCAATTTTAATGGGTAGTTGATCCGTGGTTGCAGGCCCAGCTCTCTTGCCTTTCTGAATATTGAATTCCAAGCCTTATGGTCTTTTAGCGTGGAGGCTGCCAGATCCTGTGTGATCCTGATTGGTGCTCCTTGATATTTGAATTGTCTCTTTCTGGCTTTTTGTAATATTTTTTCTTTTGCTTGAAAGCTTTTGAATTTGGCAATTATATTTCTGGCCGTTTTCTTCTCTGGATCGAATGTGGTGGGTATTCTATAAATCTTTTCGATGTCTATATTGCCCTCTTGTTGTAAGACTTGAGGGCAATTTTGCTGAATAATTTCTTTTAGTACGGAGTCCAGGTTTCTATTAATTTCTGGTTTTTCTGGAAGACCAATTATTCTCAAATTGTCTCTTCTAGACTGGTTTTCTTGGTCTGTCACTCTCTCATTGAGATATTTCATATTTCCTTCTATTTTTTCAGTCTTTTGACTTTGTTTTATTTGTTTTTGTTGTCTTGAGAGATCATTAGCTTCCAATTGCTCAATTCTAGCCTTTAGGGATTGATTTTCGGCTACAATCTTTCGGTTTTCGGCCATAATCTTCTGGTTTTCGGCCATAATCTTCTGGTATTCCTTTTCAATCTGGTCATTTCTGGTGTTTAATTGCAAGATTTTACCTTTTAAACAGTTATTTTCTTGCCAGATCTCTTCAATTTTCCTCAAAATCTCAGTTTTGAACTCTTCCATAGCTTGTGAGGAGTTTTCCTTATTTGAGGAGGGTCCAGATGCTTGTTTGTTCTCCTCCTCTGTTTGCTTGGTTGTCTGGATTTTCTCTGTGTAAAAGTTGTCGAGTGTTAAAGGCTTCTTTTTTTCTTGTTATTCTTTCTCTTCTGAACTTCCTGAGTCTGGGTAGCCATCATTAGCCCAGCAGCTTCTCAGGTTTATCCTCGCACTCAGTGTCTGTTCGCGGTCTATTGGCTCCTGAAGTCTGAGTTCTGGTTTTTTCCAAGGTCAAGCCCCCTGGTGGACCCCCTTGCTTGATCCTCTGCAGGAGGTTCCTTTACAAGTCTCAGGGCGCTGCTTCCACAGTCGTATACCCATCTGCACTGGTTCCCCCACTCAGGTTTTCAGAGCTTTAGTTCCTGGCTGTGTCTGCCTCCACCCACGCCTCCACCCGTGCCTTTGCTCTCAGCCTGCGCTCTGAGCCCGGCGTCTACTCTCTGCTCCAGCGCTCAGATTTTTTTTCGTTCTTTGGCTTATTGGGGTCCTAAATCTTGCTGCTCTCAGGAACAGGCCCCGGAGCTGCCAATGACTCGATGGGTGCCCCAAACTTGCTCTATTTCTTTTTAGCTGGCTTCGGCGCTATAGATGTATGTGGAGGGGTTGGGGGTGGGGTGGTTGCTCAGCGCACGATTTAGTGAGAGCCCTTTATAGCCTGGAAATGTCTCGATTCCACGTACCTTCCACGCTGTGCCCTTTTGTGGGGTTCCTCCGTTTGTCTGGACTTGTTTTTATGTCCCCTTGAGGAGTTTTGTGTGTTTTGGTCAGGAGAGGTTAAGAGCTGCTTCTTACTCTGCCGCCATCTTAACCCGGAACCCTCAAGCATTCAGGAAAGGTACTTTTACAAACAGAGGGAATAGGGCCAGTCAGAAGTGGTTTGAATCTGACTTGAGGGCTTTCTTGTCAGTTTCTCAAGTCCTCAAAGGAGGAACCACAAGGCTTCTCACTGTCAATGAAATTGAAGGGATTCAGTAGGAAGTGTTGGACAACTACTTCCTTCCAAGATGGATGCCTCCAGTTTCCCTGAGGAAATAAAAGAGAATTATTCCTCCCTTTACCTTTGACTAGTTTCTTCAACACAAAGATTCTCCAGAGGGTCTAATTAGGTAACCAAGGGTTTATTAATGTTTCAGGGTGGTCTGGAAGGAGAGAGGGGATTGGGGTTTCTGACAACTGCTAGGGAGAAACTCAAGATGGGGGAGGGTCTCAGGAATGGCTTAGACTGAGAGAGAACCTGCTCTCTCAGTTGAGGAAGATTTGGCTGCTTTTAAGGTAGAGGGTATACTAAAGGGATAGTTTGAATTCAAGGATGTCCTACTTGCCTATTGGGGAAAACTAAATCTACAAATTCTTTTCACTAAAAACCCAAAAGCCACCCTGCCTCCCAGAGCCCCAGAAAAACAGGGAAATAATATGGAGAAGGTCAGGGAGAGGTCCAGAGAAATTAGCTAGGTTCAAATTATCCAAAGACAAGGCACAGGCCAAAGCAAAACTGAAAGCCAAGCAGAGCTCTGGTTAGTCCTTGTGCTCTGCTCAAGCTTCAGGGACCAATTGAATTCTAAGGCTTCTAACTGCCAGAAATTTTCAGTTGGCCCCCTGCAAGAGCAAAATCTCCTCTTGCAACTTTTGCATTACAAGACCAAACAAAAGAAAGAGAATATTACAAGATATCAAATAAATAATTTTGATTATATTAAATACAAAAGTTTTTTTTTTTTTTTTTTTTTTTTTTTTTTTTTTTTTTTTTTTTTTACAAATAAGACCAATGCAACCAAGACTAGAAGAAAAGTAACCAACTGAGAATATTTTTGGTAACAAATTTCTCTGATGAAGGTCTCATTTCTCAAATATGTAAAGAACTAAGTCAGATTTATAAGAAACCAAGTTACTCCTCAACTGATAACTAGTCAAACAATATGAATGGGCAGATTTCAGGTGAAGAAATCAAAACCATCAATAATCATATAAAATGTTCTAAATCCCTCTTAATTAGAGAAATGTAGACCAAAATTATTTTGAGGTACCACCTTAAACCTAGTAGATTGGCCACTATGACAGAAAAGAAAAATAATAAATGTTGGAGGAGATGTGGCAAAATTGGGACACTAATGAATTGCTGGTGGAGTTGTGAATTGATCCAATCATTCTGGAAGGCAATTTGGAATTATGCCCAAAGGGCTTTAAAAGAATGCATACCTTTTTATCCAGCAATACCATTACTAGATCTTTATACCAATGTGATAAAAAATGGGAAAGGACCTGTTTGCACAAAAACATTTGTAGCTGTGTTTTTTGTGGTGGCAAAGAATTAGAAACTAAAGGAATGCCCTTCAATTGGAGAATGGCTGAACAAGTGGTATATGATGGCGATGGAATACTATTTTGCTATAAGAAATGATTAACAGGATGATTTCAGGAAGAACTGGAAACATTTATGTAAACTGATGCAGAGTGAAACAAGCAGAAGTAGGAAACATTATATACAGTAACTGAAATATGATGGGATGATCAAATGGGATAGACTTTGCTACTAACAGCAATACATGATAGAGGACAATTCTATGGGACTTATGAAAAAGTATGCTATCCATATTCAGAGAAAGAATTGTTGGAGTAGAAATGCAGATGAAAACATATGATTTAACACTTTTTTATTTGGGTATATGAGTTGGGGTTTTGATTTCAATAAGATTATTATTTTACAAAAACGAATACTGTGAAAAATCTCTTTTGGGTGATAATAATATGTATAACCCAGTGTAATTGCTTGTCATCTTTGTGAGGGTGGAGGGCAAGAGAGGAGAGAGACAACATGAATCATATAATTTTGGAAAACTTATGTGTAAATTAGTTATTGGAATAAAATAAAAATAAAATTAAGAAAAATAAGGATAAACAACCACACATTTATACATACACACACAAAACCTCTACATTAGCTGTCCTGAAACAAATTTTTCCATACCATATTATGAAAGAAGACACATATTGCTTATAGGAGAAAAAAATTCCTAAAGGTATTGAAGTGAAAAATGGTATGCTTCCATCTGCATTCGGAATCCACAAGTACCTTACATGATGGTGGATAGACTTTTCTGTCTTTAGTTCCTTGGTGTTGTTTTGGATCCTTTCACTACTTGTCCTAGTTGTCATTCATGGTTGATCAATCATATATTATTACTGCTCCTGTGTGCAATGTTCTGATTTATTTCACTTTGCCTTACTTCATATGTCTTTCTGGGTATTTATATATTTATTTTTGTGATTGTCCTGGTCATCATTTATTTTTGTTTCTTTTAAGTGCTGAGTTTGATCATTGAATTTTCTTCTTAGTTCTTGCCATTTTGTCAGGAATGCTAGGAATTTTCTAGTTTATTAAATGTCCATTTCTTTCCCTGGAGTATTATGCTCAATTGTGTTAGGTAGGTGATTTTTTTTGATGATCTTTCCTTTGCCTTGGGGAATATCTTATTCCATGTCTTCCAGTTCCTTAATGTAGAAGTTTCTAGTTCTTGTATAATCTGATTGTGGTTCCAAAATATTTGATTTTTTAAAATCACATACTATTTTCTACTGAAGTTAAGATTTCTAGAATTTGGCTATAAAATTGCTAGGGTTTTTAAATTTGGAATTTCAGGAGCTGTTGAGAGGATTCTTTCAATTTCAATTTTCTCCTCTTGTTTAAGAAGATCAGGGGAGTTTTTTTTGATAATTTATTTTAATATTGTGGCCACGTTCTTTTTGATCATGAATTTCAGATAATTCAATGATTTTTAGATTATCTCTCCTGAATTTATTTTCCAGGTCACTTGTATAAGTTCTATTTGGTTATAATGTATAATCTTTATGATATATTTTTGTAATATCTTGGTGAATATTTGAAGACTTTTGCATCTATATTCATTAATGAAATTGGACTATAATTTTATTTCTTTTTTCTCTTTTTAGCTTAGGGATCAGGACCATATTTTCACAAAAGGGACTCAGTAGGACTCCTTTTTAATTTTTTTAAATAAAATTAACTATTATTATTTTATTATTTATTATTTTAAATTTATTTTTATTTTTTTAAGCCCATACCTTCCATCTTGGAGTCAATACTGTGTATTGGCTCCAAGGAAGAAGAATGGTAAGGGTAGGCAGTCAGAGTCAAATGACTTGCCCAGGGACACACAGCTGGGAAGTGTCTGAGGCCAGATTTGAACCCAGGACCTCCCATCTCTAGGCCTGTCTCTCAATCTACTGAGCTATTCAGCTGCCCCTGGTTAGGACTCCTTCTTGACCAATTCTAAATAATTTATTTAAGATTGATATTATGTGATCCTAAGTCATCATTGACTAGAGAAATGACAATCAAAACAACTGTGATATCATCTTACACCTATGAAATTGACTAAAACAATAAAAGAACAAAATGATAAATGTTGTTGGGCATATAGAAAAATAAGGACTATTTTAATATATACTTTTGGTAGCACTGTGAACTGCTCTAACCGTTTTGTAGAATAATCTAGGATTATGCCAAGATTTATAAAACTGTATACTTTTTGACTCAGCAATACCAATATTAGGTTTATATCATAAGCTGATTATGGGGAATAAAGGAAATAACCTCTATATTCTAAAAATATTTATCATAGCTCTCTTTTTAGTGGCAAGGGACTAGAAATTATATGGATGTCCATCAACTGGGTTATGGCTAAACAACTTGTGCAATATGATTGTGATGGTATACTCCTGTCCCATAAAAATGAAAAAAAAGTTAATTAAAAACATGGAAAGACCTAAATGAATTCATGTTGAGTGATATAAGCAGAACCAAGAGAGCATTATATACACCAATAGACATATTGTTTGAAGAATGACTTGTGAATGTCCACCTCCTAAGAAAGAACTAATAAATAGAAATAAGTAAGATAAAGGCTTATGTATACCTCTATCTTTTTTTTTAATCAAGTGATGCCTTCTCTAAAGGGGGAGAGGTGAGAGGGAAAGATCTACCATGGTATGTTAATGTAACAAATAAGTTGATAGGCTTAAGTAAAAAATAAACTTCATCTTTCTGCTAAAAACAGTAATGTTGCCAGAGAAACATTACTTAGCCCAACTGAACAGTTAAAGGGAAGAGATAAGGAATTTGGGAGACAAATCACAAAATTATTATGAAACCATGATATAGTTGTGATAGTGAATGCATTAGCAATCTTGGCTTATCTAAAGGATTCATCATTCAAATGATAAAAGAAGAGGTAAGGAAAACTGCTGTGTTAAATTTAAGAGGGAATTGATTGCTGAAGTAAAAATGATATGTGTGTTAGGAAGAATTGACCATTCAATCTTATAATTTATGATAAAAAGGGAAAGTAAAGCCTAATATAGTTTAACATTTTTGTAGAGTAGGTTTCAAGGAGTTGAAGTATAGCTATGATCCGTGATCAAGATTCTATATAATTCCATCTGAAGTTGGGGTGAACTTCCATATGAAGTTCCCAAGAATGAAATGAAAAACATATCAATAGTACTATTTCAAATGAGGAGGAAAAAGCAAGAGTTGTCTATAAAAAGCAATATAGATGCATAGAGAGCTCAAAAACCCATTTAAATATTTTCAATACACACATATGAGATGCAAGAAAGGGACATTCACAAAAATTGGCAGAACTGCTAAATTTCAGAGTAAATTAATAGTGATATATACAACAAACAACGAAACTGTATATCTTAGATATGCTGTGAAATAAGATTAAGGAAGACTAGAAACCCAATTGCAAGATAGTCAAGAAAATGACAATGGGCAAAAGAAGGAAGGGAGCACCACTCTACTCATTTGGTTCCTCTTCTCTGACAATGATAATATAAAATCCCTGTAATGAAAAGGACAGAACAAAAAGTCATTAATGATTAATTGAAACCAAGGAAGCAGAGACATAGCTGCCATCAATGAGTTCAAGTCATTATCTAAAAGCAACATAGAAGAATCTTGAAAGAGTTGGTAAAGTAATTAACTAGTCACTGTCAGTGATTATTTTTTAAAATTTATTTGGAATATCTTTCTATGATTATATGATTCATGATTTTCCCAATCCTTCTTCCCTCCCCTCTCCTGGAGCTGACAAGCAATTCTACTGGGTTATACATGTTTCATTGTTCAACACCTATTTCCACATTATTCATATTTGCAATAGACTGCTTTAACATCAAAACCCTAATCATATCCCCCATAAAACCATGTGATCAAACATATGTTTTTCTTCTGTGTTTCTGTTCCAACAGTTCCTTCTTTGGATGTGGATAGTGTTCTTTCTCAAAAATTCCTCTGGGTTGTCCTGAGTCATTAGATTGCTGCTAGTAGAAAAATCTATTACTTTTGATTGTGCCTTAATGAATCACTTTCTGTGTACAATGTTTTCCTGGTTCTGCTCCTTTTGCTTTGCATCAATTCCTGGAGGTTTTTCCAGTTGACATAGAAAACCTCCAGTTCATTATTACTTTCAGCACAATAGTATTCCATCACAATCAGATACCACAATTTGTTCAGCCATTCCCCAATTGATGGACACCCATTCATTTTCCAATTTCTTGTCACCACAAAGAGGATGGTTACAAATATTTTTTGTACAAGTATTTTTCCTTGTTATCTCATTGGGGTACAAACACAGCAGTGGTATGGATGGATCAAAGGGCAAGCATTTTTTTGAAGTCCTTTATGTATAGTTCCAAGTTGCCCTCCAGAATAGTTGGACAATTCACAATTCTACCAACAATGTATTACTGTCCCAATTTTGCCAAATCCCCTCCAACATTTACCACTTTTTTTGCTGCCATTTTGACCAGTCTGCTAGGTGTGAGGTGGTACTTCAGAGTTATTTAAATTTGCATTTCTCTAATCTGGAGGGATTTAGAACACCTTTCAAGTGTTTATTGATAGTTTTGATTTCTTGATGTGAAAACTGCCTATTGATGTTTTAACCATGTAATGATTGAGGAATGGCTTGAATTTTTGTAAATTTGTTTTAGTTCCTTATATATTTGGGAAATGAAATCTGAGAGTTTTGTTATAAAATTTATTCCCTGTTTGTTGCTTTCCTTCTAATTTTGGTTGCATTGTTTTTGTTTGTACAACCTTTTTTTTAATTTGATCTAAGCAAAGTCATTCATTTTACATTTTGTAATGTAAAGTCTTGCTTGGTCTTAATATTCCTTTCTTTGCAAAAGATATGAGAGGTATAATATTCTATTCTCACCAAATTTATTTATGATTTAACTCTTTATATTTCAGCCACGTAAAAGTGAAATTTGGGGGATACCATCTAAAAGTGTATATATTTCTATGGACGTGGGAAATGTATCAAAACTACATTTCCCGTGATCCAACATGGTCCAACTGGTTTCCGTTTCCGGGTCTTTGGGCTTGGGGAGGCCGATGTCTTGATGCAGGGAAGAGCTTAAATCTCCTGGGTTAGGAGGGAGTGGTCTCTTTTTGCCAGTAGGGCTCTTGGCTAGCAGACTTGGAGACAGTAATGGAGGCAGCAGTTTTGAATGCTTACAAGCGTGTGGTCTGATAACTTTATCTATCAACATGGCTTTAATTAAATTACTAATTTATATATTTATACCAGCCTTTATCATTTTTCATATTTATAGCCATTTACCCATTTTGAATTTATCTTGACATGGAGTATAATATGTTAATCTAAACCTAATCTCTCCCATACTGTTTTCCAATTTTCCCAATAGATTTTGTCAAATAGTGAGTTCTTGTCCCAAAAGCTTACATCTTTGGATTTATCAAACACTGGCTTGCTGAAGTCATTTGCCCCTAGTCTATCCCATTAATCCACCCTTCTGTCTCTTAACCAGTACCATTTTGTTTTGATAACTGTTGTTTTATAGTACAGTTTAAAATTTGGTACTGCTAGTCCCCATCCTTCACAAAATTTTTTTCATTTTTTCCGCTTGACATTCTTCATCTTTTGTTCTTCCAAATGAACTTTGCTATAATTTTTTCTAATTCTGTATGAAAGTTTTTCAGTAGTTTGATAGGTTTGGAACTCAATAAATAAACAAATAGATTAACTTGCTAAGGATTGTCATTTTTATTATATTAGCTCATCCTACCCATGAGCAATTAATGTTTTTCCAATTATTTAGATTTCTTAAATTCTGTGAAAAGTGTTTTGTAGTTGTGTTCACATAATTCCTATGATTTTCTTGGTAAATAGATTCCTAAATATTTTATATTGTCTTGTGTGATTTTAAATGGAGATTCTCTTTCTAACTCCTGCTGTTAAATTTTGCTAGAATATACAAAAATACTAATGATTTAAGTGGGTTTATCTTGTACCTTGTAAATTGCTAAAGTTGTTAACTATTTACACTAGCTTTTTAGTGGATTTTCTAGGATTCTTTAGGTATACCATCATGTCATCTGCAAAGAAAGATAGTTTAGTTTCCACATTGCTTACTTTGATCCCTTCAATTTCTTTTTCTTCTCTAATTGCTACTGTACTTTCTAGTACAATACTGATAGAAGTGATAATGGTCATCCATGCTTCACTCCTGTTCTTATTGGGAAGGCTACTAACTTGTCCCCAATGCAGATGATACTTGCTGATGGTTTTTAAAATATACTGTTTATTACTCTGAGGAATGGCCCTTCTATTCATATATTTTTATTGTTTTCAATAGGAATGGGTGTTGTATTTTGTAAAAGGCTTTTACTGCATCTATTGAGATAATTGAGATAATTTTCTGCATCTATTGAGAAATCATGTGATTTCTGTTGGCTTGACTATTGATATGGCCAATTATGTGAATGGCTTTATTAATATTAAACCATCTTTGCATTCCTGGTATAAATTCTACCTGATCATACTGGATAATTCCCATGATTACTTTTTATAATCTTTTTGCTAGTTTTTTATTTTAAATTTTTTGCATCTTTGTTCATTAAGGAGGTTGGTCTATAGTTTTCTTTTTCTCTTTTTGGGCTGCCAGGCTTTGGAATCAGTACCATATTTGTGTCATAAAAGGAATTTGGTAAGATTCCTTCTTTGTGTGTTTTGTCAAATAATTTGTGTAGTACTGTGATTAGTTGTTCTTTAATTGTTTGATAGAATTCTCTCACAATTCCATCTGTCCATTGGGTTTTTTTTTTCTTAGGAAGTTCCTTGATTGCTTGTTCAATTTCTTTTGCCAAGGTAGGATTATTTAAGTATAGGATTATTTAAGTATAGGATTATTTAAGTATAGGAATAGAAGGACCTTTCCTAAAAATAATAAACAGTATATACCTAAAACCATCAACAAGCATCATATGCAATGGGGATAAATTAGAAGCCTTCCAATTAGATCAGGAGTGAAACAAGGATGCCCATTATCACTTCTATTATTTAACATTATACAAGAAACACTAGCATTAGCAATTAGGGATGAAAAAGAAATTGAAGGTATCAAAATAGGCAATGAGGAGACTAAGCAATCACTCTTTGCAGATGATATGATGGTCTACTTAAAAAAAATCCTAGAGAATCAACTTAAGAAGCTTATAGAAATAATCAACAATTTTAGCAAAGTTGCAGGACACAAAATAAATGCACATAAATAATCAGCATTTCTATACATTTCCAACACATCACAGCAGCAAAAGGTATAAAGGGAAACACCATTTAAAATCATCCTAGACAACATAAAATACTTAGGAATATATCTACCAAAACAAACACAGGAATTATACAAAAACAATTACAAAACACTTTCCAAACAATTAAAACTAGGTCTAAACAATTGGAAAGCCATTAACTGTTCATGGGTAGGATGAGCTAACATAATAAAAATGACCATTCTACCCAAATTAATTTACCTATATAGCACCATACCTATCAAACTATCAAAAACTTTTTTACTTAATTAGAATAAACTATAGTAAAGTTCATTTGGAATAACAAAAGATCAAGTATATCAAGGGAAATAATGAAAAAATGTGAAGGAAGGGGGCCTAGCAGTACTAGATATTAAACTATACTATAAAGCAGTGGTCATCAAAACGGTATGGTACTGGCTAAGAGACAGAAGTGAGGATCAGTGGAATAGACTTGGGATAAATGACATCAGCAAGACAGTGTATGATAAACCCAAAGAGCCCCACTTTTGGGACATGAATCCACTATTTGACAAAAAATGCTGGGAAATTTGGAAAACAATATGGGAGAGATTAGGTTTAGATCAACATCTCACACCCTATACCAAGATAAATTCAGAATGGGTGAATGACTTGAATATAAAGAGGGAAAGTATAAATAAGTTAAGTGAACACAGAATAGTTTACTTGTCAGATCTCTGGGAAAGGAAAGATTTTAAAACCAAGCAAGAATTAGAAAAAATTACAAAATGTAAAATAAATGTTTTTGATTAAATCAAACTAAAAAGCTTTTGTACAAGCAAAATAATGTAGTCAAAATCAGAAGGGAAACAACAAATTGGGAAAAAATCTTTATAACGAAAAACTCTGACAGGGGTCTAATTACTCAAATATACAAGGAGTTAAAGCAATTGTATAAAAAACTCAAGCCATTCCCAAATTGATAAATGGGCAAGAGACATGAATAGGCAATTTTCAGATAAAGAAATCAAAAGTATCAATAATTACATGAGAAAGTGTTCCAAATCTCTAATAATTAGAGAAATGCAAATCAAAACAACTCTGAGGTATCACCTCACACCTAGCAGATTGGCTAAAATGACAGAAGGGGAGAGTAATGAATGCTGGAGAGTATGTGGCAAAACTGGGACATTAGTTCATTGCTCATGGAGTTGTGAACTGATCCAACCATTTTGGCTGGCAATTTGGAACTATGCTCAAAGGATTATAAAAGAATGCCTGCCCTTTGATCCAACCATTCCATTGTTGGGTTTGTACCCCAAAGAGATCATAGATAAAAAGACTTGTATGAAAATATTTATAGCTGTGCTTTTTACAGTGGTAAAAAAACTGGAAAATGAGGTTATGTCCTTCAATTGGGGAATGGCTGAACAAATTGTGTTATATGCTGATGATGGAATACTATTGTGCACAAAGGAATAATAAACTGGAAGAATTCCACGTGAACTGAAAAGACCTCCAGGAATTGATGCAGAGCGAAAGGAGCAGATCCAGAAGAACATTGCACACAGAGACCAATACACTGTGGTGAAATAGAATGTAATGGACTTCTGTACTAGTAGCAATGCAATGACCCAGGACAATTCTGAGGGACTTATGGAGAGGAATGCTACCCACATTCAGAGGAAGAACTATAGGAGTGGAAACAGAAGAAAAACAACTGCTTGAACACATGGGTTGAGGAGGACATGATTGGGGATGTAGACTGGAAACTTCCACACCAATGCAAATATAAACAATTTGGAAATAGGTCTTGATAGATGACACATGTTAAAACCAGTGGAAATACACATCAGCCATGGTGGGGTGGAGCTTGGGGGGGTGAAGAGGAAAGTAAGAGCATGAATTATGTAACCATGTTAACTTTTCTAAAAAATAAATATTTATACATGTTTAAAAAAATCATCAGTAGTATCCATCAAAAGAAAAAAAAGAAATATAATGAAGATATGCTATGGAGCTGGAGAAGGAACTATTTCCCACTTTTCAAAGAGAAGGGAAAGGCAAGGTTAACTTTGATTTTTGGGGAAAAAATATACTGCATCATTAATGTGTCACCTATTAATCACCTAGATACATAAACAATAATTGTTAAGTTAGAAGAGTAAAATCAATAATATTTTATGTGAATAAACCTCAATTTACTCTTTTGGGAACAGGATTAATAGACTATACATAAGAATAATACCATATATATATATATATATACCTTTCCAAGAATTCCTTGGAAAATTTTGTAAAGGCTTTGATGTGATTCTCATGAATAAGATGTAGAGATATGAGTTAAACCAAAACACAGTGAATAGAATTTGAAACTGATTAAATTCCTGAGTTAAAGCGTAATGATTATTAGGTTTATGTAAGGTCTCTTATTGGAGTTTCTCAGGAATATGTCCATATTTTTGTATGTTATTTAGAATTTGAATCAATGATATGATGAAAGTATATTATAGGAAGAATGCTCATCACATTTACAAGTATTGTAAAACTGAGGAAGAATACATATTGAAATACAGAGTTAAAAATCTATCTATTTATCTAGGTTAGAACAATAAACCAAATTTAATTAGATTCAATTTAGTAAATATAATTTCATATCATTACATTCAGTTTTCAAAAATCAACCTCAAAAGTAGAAGATGTGGAATGTCATATATCTTAAAAATTTTTGAGGATTTCAGTTGACTACATGTTAAACATGAAACAAAATAATATGGCAATAAGGGTAGGTCAAACTAAATCAGTTATTAACATACATATAACATAACAATAAGAAGAATAAGAGGGAAATAATAAGGAAGAGGGGAGAAAGGGTAGTACAAAAAAGGAGGGGATCAAGGGAACTGATTCAAAACAAAACACTGGTATAGAACAGTGGTTCCAAAACTTTTTTGCCTACTACCCCCTTTCCAGAAAAAAAATATTACTTAGCCCCCTGGAAATTAATTTTTTTTTAATTTTAATAGCAATTAATAGGAAAGATGAATGCACCTGTAGCCATCACCACCCTCCTGGATGGCTGCAGCACCCATCAGGGGGCAGTAGCATCCACTTTGGGAATCACTGATATAGAAAGAAATAGTGAAAGAAGAAAGGGCAGGACAAGGAGAGAGAATCAAAATGCCTGGGAATACACTGCTGATAATTATAACTCTGAATGTGAATGGGATGAACTTACCCATAAAATGGAAGCAAAATTGCACAGTGGTTTTGAAACCAAAATCCTACCATATGTTGTCTATAAGAAACACACATGAGTTCTGGCAGACATACATAGAATAAAAATGAAAGTATGGAGCAAAATTTATTGGGCTTCAACTTAGAAAAAGAAGGCAGGACTTGCAATCATGATTTCCAAGAGCCAAAGTAAAAATAGATTTGGTTAAAAGAGATAGGGAAGGTAATTACATCCTAATAAAAGGTAGTATAAACAATGAAGAAATATCAATACTTGACATGTATGCACCAAAAGGTATAGCATCCAAATTTCTAAAAGAGAATGTAGTGGACCTCAAGGACAAAATAGATAGCAAAACTATACTAGTGGGGGACCTCAAGCTTCCCCTATGAGATCTAGATAAATTGGACCAAAAAATAAATAAGAAAGAGATAAGAGAGGGGAATGAAATCCTAGAAAAATTAGTTAATAGATATATGGAGAAAAGTAAATAGGGATAAAAAGGAATACACATTCTTTTCAGCAGCCCATGGAACATTTTCAAAGATAGACCATGTAATAGGGCATAGAAATATGGGAAACAAATGTAAAAAAGCAGAAATAATAAATGAAACCTTATCAGATTATAGTGCAATTAAATAGTTATTAGTAAGAATACATGGAGAAGCAAACCGAAAACTAATTGGAAATTAAATAATATGATTCTCCAAAATAAATTAAAGAAAAAACAAGTCACAGAAACAATTAATAATTTCATTAAAGACAAACAATTTTGAGATTTCTTACCCAAACCAATGGGATGTAGCTAAAGCAGTTCTAAGGGGAAATTTTATATCACTGAATGCATATATTAACAAATTAGGGTGGGCAAAGATCAATGAACTGGGCATGCAACTTAAAAAACTAGAAAATTAAAAAATTAAAAATCCTCACTAAATTAGAAAAAATAAATTAGAAATACTAAAAATCAAAGGAGAAATTAATAAAATCAAAAGTAAAAGAACTATTGAATTAATAAGACCAGAAACTAATATTTTGAAAAAAACAGATAAAATAGACAACGTACTGGTAAATGTGATGAAAAAAAGGAAAGATGAAAACCAAATTAATAGTATCAAAGATGAAAAGGGAGACCTCATCTCCAATGAAGAGGAAATTAAGGCAATCATTAAAAACTATTTTGCCCAATTATGTGGCAATAAATATAGCAATAGAGGTGATATGGATGAATATTTACAAAAATAGAAATTGCCTAGATTAACAGCAGAAGAAATAGAATACTTAAGTAATCCCATATCAGAAAAAGAAATTGAACAAGCCATCAAAGAACTCCCTAAGAAAAAATTGCAAGGACCTGATGGATTCACAAGTGCATTCTATCAAACATTCAAATAACAACTAATCCCAATGCTATACAAAATGTTTGATATGATAAGCAAAGAAGGAGTGCTACAAAATTCCTTTTATGACACAAATATGGTTCTGATTGCAATGCCAAGCAGACCAAAAACAGAGAAAGAAAACTACAGACATAAATGCAAAAATCTTAAGTAGAATACTAGCAAAAGGACTCCAGGGGGCAGCTAGGTAGCTCAGTGGATTGAGATCCAGGCCTAGAGACAGGAGGTCCTAGGTTCAAATCCGGCCTCAGACACTTCCTAGCTGTGTGACCCTGGGCAAGTCACTTGACCCCCCATTGCCTACCCTTACCACTCTTCCACCTATAAGTCAATACACAGAAATTAAGGGTTTAAAATTAAAAAAATTAAAAAAAGGGACTCCAGCAAGTGATCAAGAGGGTTATCCATCATGATTGGGTGAGATTTATACCAGGAATGAAAAAATGTTTAAACATTAGGAAAACCATCCACATAACTGACCATACCAAGAAGCTAACAGACTAAAATCACATGATTATCTCAATAGATGCTGAAAAAGCTTTTAACAAAATACAGCACCCATTCCTATTGAAAACACTAGAAAGCATAAGAATAGAAGGACATTTCCTAAAAATAATAAACAGCATATACCTAAAACCATCAACAAGCATCATATGCAATGGGGATAAATTAAAAGCCTTCCCAATAAGATCAGGCATGAAACAAGGATGCCCATTATCCCCTTTATTATTTAACAATGTACTAGAAACACTAGCAATAGCAATTAGAGAAGAAAAAGAAATTGAAGGTATTAAAATAGGCAATGAGGAGACCAAATTATCACTCTTTTGGATTATATTGAGGGTTTATTTAAAATATTCTAGAGAATCAACTAAAAAGTTAGTGGAAATAATCAACAACGATGCAGGATACAAAATAAATGCACATAAATCATCAGCATTTCTGTATATTTCTATCACATCACAGCAGCAAGAGTTAGAAAGGGAAAAACCATTTAAAATCACCCTAGACAACATAAAATACTTTAGGAATTATTCTACCAAAACAAACACAGGAATTATATGAATGCAACTACAAAAACCTTTCCACAGAATTAAAACTAGATCGAAATAATTGGAGAAATATTGACAGCTCATGGGTAGGATGAGCTAACAAAATAAAAATGACCATCCTACCCAAATTAAATCACCTATTTAGTGCCATACCTATCGAACTACCAAGAAACTTTTTTTATAGAATTAGAGGAAAGTATAACAAAATTCATTTGGAAAAACATAACATCAAGAATATGAAGGGAAATAATAAAAAAAAACATGTGAAGGAAGGTGGCCTAGCAGTACCAATTATTAAACTATACTATAAAGCAATGGTCATCAAAACAATGTGTTACTGGCTAAGAGAAAGAAGGGAGGATCCGTGGCATAGACTTGGGGTAAGTGATGTCAGCAAGAGAGTGTATGATAAATCCAAAGAGCCAAACTTTCGGGACAAAAATCCACTACCAGGCAAAAAAGTGTTTGGAAAATTGGAAAACAATATGGTAGATATTGAGTTTAGATCAACATCTCACACCCTATACCAAGTTAAATTCAGAATGGGTGAATGACTTGAATATAAATAAGGAAACTATAAGAAAATTAGGTGAACACAGAATAGTATACTTGTCAGATCTCTGGGAAAGGAAAGATTTTAAACCCAAGCAAGAGTTAGAAAAAATTACAAAATGTAAAATTAATGATTTTGACTACATTAAATTAAAAAGGTTTTGTACAAACAAAAACAGTGCAACTAAAATCAGAAGGGAAAAAAACTGGGAAAAATCTTCATAACAAACCTCTGACAAAGGTGTAATTACTCAGATATACAAGAAGCTAAATCAATTGCACAAAAAATCAAGCCATTCTCCAATTGATAAATGGGCAAGGGACATGAATAGGCAATTTTCAGATAAAAAATCAATACTATCGTTTGTTTTTTTTTTCTGGGCTAAGATGGCGGCAGAGTAAAAAGCAGCTCTTAACCTCTCCTGACCAAAACACACAAAACTCCTCAAGGGGACATAAAAACAAGTCCAGATGAACGGAGGAACCCCACAACAGGGTGCAGCGTGGAAGGTACGTGGAATCGAGACATTTCCAGGCTATAAAGGGGTGAAACAGCTCTCACTAAATCATGGGCTGAGCAACCACCCCACCCCCAGACCCTCCACACACACCACCTATAGCGCCGAAGCCAGTTAAAAAGAAATAGAGCTAGTTTGGGGCACCCATCGAGTCATTGGCAGCTCCAGGGCCTGTTCCTGAGAGCAGCAAGATTTGGGACCCCAATAAGCCAAAGAACGCACGCAAAATCTGAGCGTGGGAGTGGAGGCTTGGGTGGAGGCAGACACAGCCACGAGCTAAAGCTCTGAAACCCTGAGTGGAAAACCAGAGTAGGCGGCTATACGAATGTGGAAGCAGCGCCCTGAGACTTGTAAAGGAACCTCCAGCAGAGGATCAAGCAAGGGGGTCCACCAGGGGGCTTGACCTTGGAAAAAACCAGAACTCAGACCTCAGGAGCCAAAAGACCGTGGACAGACCTCGAGCGCGAGGATAAAGCTGAGAAGCTGCTGGGCGAATGATGGCTACCCAGACTCAGGAAGTTCAGAAGAGAAAGATAAACAACAAAAAAAAAGAAGTATTTAACACTCGACAACTTTTACACAGAGAAAATCCAGACAACTGAGAAAACAGAGGAGGAGAACAAACAAGTATCCAAACCCTCCTCAAATAAGTAAAACGGGTCACAAGCTATGGAAGAGTTCAAAACTGAGATTTTGAGGAAGATGGAAGAGATCTGACAAGAAAATAACAGTTTAAAAGGTAGAATCTTGCAATTGGAATGTGAGGCCCAGAAATCAAATGAACTGATAAGCAAAGTGAACCAGATTGAAAAAGAAACCAAAAGTTTAGAGCCGAAAACCAGTCCCTAAAGGCTAGAATTGAGCAATTAGAAGCGAATGATCTCTCAAGACAACAAAAACAAATAAAACAAAGTCAAAAGACTGAAAAAATAGAAGTAAACATGAAATATCTCAATGAGAGAGTGACAGACCAAGAAAACCGGTCTAGAAGAGACAATTTGAGAATAATTTGTCTTCCAGAAAAACCAGAAATTAATAGAAACCTGGACTCCGTACTAAAAGAAATTATTCAGCAAAATTGCCCTCAAGTCCTACAACAAGAGGGCAATATAGACATCGAAAAGATTCATAGAACACCCACCACATTCGATCCAGAGAAGAAAACGGCCAGAAATATAATTGCCAAATTCAAAAGCTTCTAAGCAAAGGAAAAAATCTTACAAGAAGCCAGAAAGAGACAATACAAATATCAAGGAGCACCAATCAGGATCACACAGGATGTATCTGGCAGCCTCCACGCTAAAAGACCGTAAGGCTTGGAATACAATATTCAGAAAGGCAAGAGAGCTGGGCCTGCAACCACGGATCAACTACCCATCAAAATTGACTA
>NC_058133.1:416577263-416641186 GCF_016433145.1 Gracilinanus agilis | reverse complement strand
TGCTGGGAAATTTGGAAAACAATATGGGAGAGATTAGGTCTAGATCAACATCTCACACCCTACACCAAGATAAATTCAGAATGGTTGAACGACTTGAATATAAAGAGGGAAACTATAAATAAGTTAAGTGAACACAGAATATTATACTTGTCAGATCTCTGGGAAAGGAAAGACTTTAAAACCAAGCAAGAGTTAGAGAAAATTACAAAATATAAATTAAATGGTTTTGATTATATTAAAACTAAAATTTTTTGTACAAACAAAAAAAATGTAGTCAAAACCAGAAGGGAAACAACAAATTGGGAAAAAATCTTTATTACGAAAAACTCTGACAGGGGTCTAATTACTCAAATATACAAGGAGTTAAAGCAAGTGTATAAAAAATCAAGCCATTCCCCAATTGATAAATGGGCAAGAGACATGAATAGGCAATTTTCAGGTAAAGAAATCAAAAGTATCAATAAGTACATGAGAAAGTGTCCCAAATCTCTAATAATTAGAGAAATGCAAATCAAAACAACTCTGAGGTATCACCTGTCACCTAGCAGATTGGCTAAAATGAAAGAAGGGGAGAGTAATGAATGTTGGAGGGGATGTGGCAAAATTGGGACATTGATTCATTGCTGGTCGAGTTGTGAACTGATCCAGCCATTCTGGCTGGCAATTTGGAATCATGCTCAAGGGGCTATAAAAGAATGCCTGCCCTTTGATCCAGCCATACCATTGTTGGGTTTGTACCCTAGAGAGATCATAGATAAACAGACTTGTATGAAAATATTTATAACTGTGCTTTTTGTGGTGGCAACAAACTGGAAAAGGAGGGTATGTCCTTTAATTGGGGAATGGCTGAACAAACTGTGGTATATGCGGGTGATGGAATACTATTGTGCTAAAAGGAATAATGAACTGGAGGAGTTCCAGGCGAACTGGAGAGACCTCCAGGTACTGATGCAGAGGGAAAGGAGCAGAGCCAGAAGAACATTGTACACAGAGACTGATATACTGTGGTAAAATCGAATGTAATGGGCTTCTGTACCAGCAACAATGCAATGACCGAGGAAAGCTCTGAGGGATTTATGATAAAGAACGCTACCTATATTCACAGGAAGAACTGTAGGAGAGGAAACATATAAGAAAAGCAACTGCTTGAAAGCATGGGTCGGGGTGGACATGATTGGGGATGTGGACTCGAAACTACCACACCAATGCAACCACCAACAATTTGGAAACAGGTCTTGATCAAGGACACATGACAAAACCAGTGGAAATGTGCATCGGCCATGGGTGGGGCGAGTTTGGGGGTTGAAGGGGAAAGTAGGAGCATGAATCATGTAACCATGTTAAAAATGATTATTAATAAATGTTTAAATTTAAAAAAAATCAATACTATCAATAAGCATATGAGAAAGTGTTCTAAATCTCTAATAATTAGAGAAATGCAAATCAAAACAATTCAGAGGTATCACCTCACACCCAGCAAATTGGCTAAAATGACAGCAGGGGAAAGTAATGAATGTTGAAGTGGAAGTGACAAAATTGGGACATTAATGCATTGCTGGTGGAGTTGTGAATTGATCCAACCATTATGAATGAAAATTTGGAACTATGCCCAAAGAGTGCTAAAAGATTGCCTGCCCTTTGATCCAGCCTTACCACTGCTGGGTTTGTATCCCAAAGAGATCATAGAGAAAAAGACATGTACAAAAATATTTATAGCTGCTCTCTTTGTAATGGCAAAAAACTGGAAAACAATGATGTGCTCTTCAATTGGGGAATGGCTGAACAAATTGTGGTATATGCTGGTGATGGAATGTGCTGAAAGGAATAATAAACTGGAGGAATTCCATGTGAACTGGAATGATGTCCAGGAATTGATACCGACTGAAAGGAGCAGAAGCAGGCGAACATTATACACAGAGACTGATATACTGTGGTAAAATCAAATGGAATGGACTTCTATACTAGCAGCAATGCAATGACCCAGGACAAGGATTTATGGAAAAGAATGCTGCACAAATTCAGAGGAAGAACTACGTGTGTGGAAACATAGAACAAAAACAACTGCTTGAACACATGGGTTGATGAGGAAATGATTAGGATGTAGACTCTTAATGACCACCCTATAAGAATTATCAATAATATGGAAATAGGTCTTTATCAATGACACAGGAAGAAACCAGTGGAAATGTGCTTTGTTTACTGGGGGTTTGGTTGGTGGGGGAGAGAGAACAAGAACATGAATCATGTAACCATGGAAAATTTTTTTCTAAGGAACAAATTAATAAATTAATAAATAAATAAATAAGAAGTATCTACAATGTGATTTCACTTCTGGGTCAAGATGGCTGCAAAGTAGAAGCAGGGAGCTTCACTCTCCTATCTGATCCATACATGATACCTCAAAAAGACACAAAAACCAAATCCAGATAAACATAGGGATGCCACAATAGGGGCAGCATTGAAGGTACTTGGGATTTGGTAATTTCCATGCTATAATGGGTTGAAATAGCTCCCAATTGAAAGAGAACTAATCAAACCTCCCCTACCCCACTTATAGTGCCAGTACCAGAGCACAAGAGTCAAAGTAAGTGTGGAGCATTCACTAAGTTCTTGCCAGCTAACTGGGACCACCAAGGGCTTGCTCCTGAGAGTAGCAAGACTTAAAACCCCAAGAGACTAAAGAACGTAGACTTTGAGCATGGACCTTGAGAGCAGACCTTGGGCACACACCTAGGGAGGTGAGGTGAAAGACAGTGGATGCAGTGTGCACCGAGACTTGTAAAGAAGCCTTGGGCAGCGGAGCAAGAGAGGGGCAATATATGAGGTACTGGCAGCTGGCTGGTGCCCCCCACAAGGCTTGACCCTGAGAACAGCTAGACTTGAGACCCTAGGAGCCTAGAGAGCACAGATCTTGGGCAGGAGGGTACAGCTGAGAGGGGCAGAACTGCACTGTGGCTCATAAAGTAGCCTCAGGCAAAAATTGCTCCACAGCTCTATACACAGAGAGCCTGCCTGCCTCACCCAGACTTCTGAATGAGAAGGAAAACTAGCATAATAATGGCAAGCAATGCCTGAGAACTAACCAAGAGAAAGCACAAGAGGAAGGAATTAGCACTGGCTAACTTTTACACAGAAAAATCCAGACAACAGAGCAGACAGCAGAGGAGGACAAACAAATAAACACATAAATCCTTCCCCCCAAAAAGAATCTACTATGTGCTAGGCACAGTGTTATATATTAGAGATACCAATAATAAAAAAAATCCAAACTCCTTTACTATATATGTATGTGTGTTTACATACACATACACATATATATTTATATAGATACATGTAAATTGACTATATATATATATTTGTTTTGTAGGTTTATAGGTTTATATAATATATATTATATCCATAATATAAAATTAATTGCCTATGTAGTCAATTTATTTTTCCTTTAACCCTGTGGAGTAAGTAAAAGTAAGGAATAAGTGCTGTTAATTGCCTTCATTGTATAGATGGAAAAATAAAGAGGGCTCAGAGCTGACTTGTTCTGGATCATAAAGTTAGAAAATATTTGTGGCAGCATTTATATGCATGCCTTCTTAACTTCAAGTATAGTACTTTATGTGCAGTTGCATACTGCCTCTTACTATATTTTAGAATGGACACTGACAATATGAAGATAGAAGGCAAAAGAATAATAATTCATTGAGAGAATTGGAGACCATGACAAATGTGTATCTGTGGAAGTATCTGATGATGGTTACCTCTGAAGAGACAAGACCTAAGAAAAACTCACTATTCTTCAAGTCTGTGAACGGAATTTGATACACTTTGTTTGGTCTTAGAGAGAATGAGGAGTAACAAAAGTTGGAGAGGAATAAACTTAGACTTGATGGGAGAAAAAAAATCCCAATTATCAGAGCTATCCCAAAGTGTAATTGACTGTTTCATGTGAAATTTTTCAAGTGATAGAGGAACATTAAGGGGAATACAACATAGTGGATTGTTCATCAGGTATGGGGCAAACTAGAGAATCTCTTAAATCCCCTATGGTTTTTGTCTATATACCTTTTCTGTGGTTTTTGTCTATATACCTTTTCTGTGGTTTTTGTCTATATACCTTTTCTCCACCTAAAACTCAACAGACTTGAACACCAATTCATTTTTTTCTTATAAAAGAAAACCTACAACACAAAAACTTGTCTTTTTTATTATTGCTCTCAACTTTATTTGTGTTGCTGACACCCTACCTGTATAACTTCAACGAAATAATTTCATTTCTCATCTCTAGGTCTCTTTTTTTGTGTTCAAAATGAAAGAGTCGGTACTTCTGACAAGATAGCAGAGAGGTTTTGTCCCTATTATTCCACCTTCAAAACAAAAGGAGACAAACAAAAGGTGCCAAATAAAATAAATAAAGTAATAACAAGAAGGAAATCATTTCCCACAATGTGAACCTTTAAAAAAAAAACAATAGCATCAACAGCAGCAGGAAAAGCTATTTTAAAGATCCAGCCCCTATCTTCTGCAGTGTACACTGTTCTCAGAGAACATAGAACTCTTTATTTTTTAGCCCTCACCTTCTGTCATAGAATCAATACTGTGTATTGGTTCTAAGTATAGCATCCATGTTTCTGAGAGGGGTTCAAGCCGCATCACAGAATTCCATAGTGCCCCCCAGAACTCTAAGAGAGGGGGCAGTTAAGGGCAGTTGGAGTAGAAAAGCCAGGTCACCCCCCTTGCAAGGGTCCTGACTCTTGGCTCTTGGCTCTGGGCACACACACACACATTCTGTGTAGCTTTTGAGCTGAGACGTTCAGTCACTGACAGCCTGGGGCTGCCTTACTTTGATAGCCAACCTTAAAGATAGACCTTCAAGCAAAATCACAGTCTACCTTCAGTTTAGCAGTTTAGGTTTTAGAAGGAAGATTATTTAGAGGCTTAGATGAGAGTTCAGCCATTCAATATACATCCCTCCTTTCCCCTACCCCCCCCCAATGTGTTTTAGCTTGCAGTTAACAGTTTTAGCCAGATTACCTTCCCTCTTCTTTCCTTAAACTGATTCCTTTCTCCTGTTCCCTGAAATAATTAAATTCATTTAGTTTGTGAAAGATAGAGCTTGTATCGTGTTAACTTGAGGTCATACTTAGTACCTTCCTTTTACCAAGCCAAGTAATACATCCAAGCTTGAACACCACCTGTCTCTGTCCTACAGCCTGTGGTCTGATCTGTAGAAGACTTTAACCTCATATATTTCCATCCTGTAAGAGAGTAATTCAAACAAATATAGTTATCATCACAAGGGGTTTAATCCCTATCCACTTACTATCTTGGCCTAGAATTTACCAAGCTTGAATAACCTCCATAACTTGTGTTTTGTTAACTGATTTCCAACTGCTTATAGGGTGGGGGGAGGTGAAGGAGTATTCCACAGCTTTTTCCCCTCCCATCCAGTCAAGTTTACCTCCTTCTCCTATGATCTGGAACTGAGAGAATCCATTGCCATTTGACCACTAATCCTACATAAGGCAGACAAGTGGTAAGGGTTAGGCAATGGAGGTTAAGGGAACTTACTCTGGGTCACCCATCTAGGAAGTGTCTGTGGCCAGATTTGAACCTAGCTCCTCCCATCTCAAGACCTGGCTCTCAATCCACTGAGTCACCCACCTGCCCCTCTAGAATTCAGTTTTAAAATTCCAGAGTAATTTTTAATAGACTCATTCTCTTAATCCCCTAATCAATAATTTTTTCTAAATTCTATAAATTCTCTCCCCACCTATTTTGCATTTTCCCCTTTCCTGTTCATATTACAAGAACACTATCTGGAACTTCTTTATCTATCACCTCATCCTTCGAAATAAATTCTTCCAATTCTACTCTTTTCTCTATTCAAGCCAACCTTGATACTCCCTGAACATGTCTCTCCTATAGTTTTAGAGATCTATATGTGTAGCAGCTAGAACTCTACTGACCAGTACATTGATACACTGTTTTAGTAATAAGAACTGGACACTTCAATCAAATATTAATTCCCTAAATCTATAGTCCAATAACAGGTGTAGACACTGTAGGATGACTGCTAATTTCTCCTTGGCTCTCAAAGAGACTCTTTGTTGAGTCCTATTTCTATGTACATGGTATCACTCTCCTCTTATTGATCTAGGAGTTATATTTATGGCTTAACCAGTAAGATGTTAGAACTCTTTATGTGCCTATACATATCTAAGAAACATTATCTCCTATGCATAGTTATCTATTATTATTTGATCGAATAATACAACATACTTACAAACAGAAGTATCAGTAAAAACTTGGATCTGGAATCAGGAAGTCCTGAGTTTAAATCTGATCTTGGACACTTACTAGCTATGTGACTCTGGACAAGTCACTCAAGTCCAATCCCCTTGTTTCATAGATTAGGGATCTGAGGCACAGAGAAGTTAAATTACTTTTCCAGGGTTCCATAAACATCAGCAATTATCATAATAATGATTAAAGTAATGATGAAAAATAATTCAGGCAAGTGAGGTTTGTTTGAATTGCTACTAGAGAAAAGAAATCAGAATCAGGAGAATAATGTGTATAATATATAATGTACATAATAATGTAAAATGCATTGAGAGACTCTCTTCAATGTAGTGACTAATAATCTTCAGAGGATTGGTGATCATTGCTTCCATTTCTTGTCAAAGAAGTGGTCATTCATATGCACATTATGTGGCATTAATTTTTGGATGTGACCAATGTCTTAATTTGCTTTCTTGACCACCTACTGGATATATTTGTCTATTAGGAAGAGAGATTTATTCAGTGCCTAGTATAAATGAGACACTATGCCAATCACTTTACCTTTATTATCTCATTTGATTCTTGCATCAACTCTGGGAGATAGGTATTATTAGCTGAATTTTACTGTTGATGAAACTGAAGAAAACAGTGGGCAAATGGTCACTTTTACCAGGCAAGCAAGAACATAAATAAATATTAAATAAAAAACAAACAACAAAAACACACAAAAATTTGGAGAGTTGGTTAGTAGTCTTTTTACTGTCCATGTACTGAACTAAAAGCCAAAGAGTTTGGAACTCGACAAAGAGGACAAAAAATTGGGTAAAACTGACACCAGAACTCAGTAGCACATACCCAGCACTGGAGAGAAAACTACTTAATTTCTGCTAGATTCTATGACTGAGCTATAGCTATATTGACATAAAGATATAGATATATAGACACACATCTCTACATATACATACCATACACATGCACATATATATGCATATATGTAATATATATTTGTTGAGAGAAAATATTTACCAAATGTAGTATATAATATACACACACACATCACATAAAAGCAACTCAATATACCAAAGGGAGATGTTATAGGCAGTGGATAGTTTTACTCTTTTGATGGTGGGTCTAAATAGCCAGAAGTAAGAGATGAAATGATCAGTTTTTTTTTATTCTTAGCTTAATAATAGTTTGAACTACATTCTAATCAGGATTCCAAAATGCATAAGCAAATAGTCTGAATTACTTCTGGACCCGTATTGTAGCTCTTGCTATGCCTTAGATTTGTTGGCAATTTACTTGGGACCTTTGAATTGTAATGCAGGGTTGCAGCAAAAGCTGTTGCTTTTGCAAAGCAACTGTAGCAGCCCTGACAGTTGGAAGGAATAGAATGCTGACTCTGGCCTCATGGCAAAACCTTTGGAGCCTGGGAATATAAATATTCCTGCAGAATCAACTGAGGGGCCTTTTGCTTTTGGGACATTTGGGGGCTTTGCCTGATTTCCCTTGACCTCTCCCTTGACATCCTGCTATTCCCTGGATTTCTGCACTGGGCCCTGGGAGGAGGGTATTTTGGTGGGTGGAGATCCTGGGTAATTAGCTTCTTTAGGCAGGCAGGAAAACCTAAATCAATCCATCCCCTTATCTATTAATCTGACAAACCATATTACCTCAGGGCAGTGAAATTATCCCTGACTGAGAAATGGCCTCTCTCAGTCTGACCCCCTCTTCTGTAACCCTTCCCCAGTACCAGCTTCTCCCCTAGCAGCTGTTACCAGACCTCAAACCCTTTCCCCCTCAGCTTACCCTTAGCATTAATAAACCACTTTGGCATTTACACAAAGAGATTCTGGTGAATCATTGTACTGAGTACTAGGGCAAAGGCTGAAGAGGAAAGGAATAACTTTCCTTTTATTTCTTGAGGTTAAACCAGGAATCCATCTTGGGTAGGAAGAGGATTAGCTTCCTTTTCCTGTATGTTGGGATTTGTTCTCTGGAAGGGAGGGGCTCTTTACTCCTCCCCTCAAGGGAACTTAGAATAACAGCAGGAGGCTGAATAAACTTTCAACCAGGCTTCTCACAATTTCTGGCTGACCTAAGTTGCTCTGTATTAAGATATAGCCTTCCTTGCCTGAAGACCCTGTCAATACAACCCTGTGCCCTCAACAAAAGTCTCATTGATTAGTAGCCCTATCATCTACTTCCCATTTATTCCATAACATATCTAAGGCTGAATGACTCATTAAATGCCCTTTCTACAAAACAAGGATACTATTAGCCTCGGGTTGTGTTTGTAGCTCTTAGTATTAATTTCTGCTTAAGCATAAAAAATTAAAAAAAAACAAACAACAAAACTTCTTTGAAAGATTTATTAACACTCCAATTCACACACTAAAGTCTGTCAGCACTTTGAATTTTCTTTAAATCCTAGCATACAAAAAATCTTCTGAAGAATGGTATTTTTACCTCTTTCTCTTATATTTTCCGCTTGTTACCAAGGAAAACCTTTCTCTTATAAAGAAAACCTTTAACAACATCATTGCTGCCATGTCTACACAACACAAAGGATTGGGCATTAACTAATATAATTCTGTAGTGTAGAATTGGAAGGATTTTTAATCTGCTTCAGGCCCTTAATTTCCACATAAGGAGTGTGAGACAGAAATTAATTTGCCCAAGAGCACATGAGAGAGAGAGAGATGGGTTTTGAACCTTGGTCTCCCAACTCCAAATCCAATATTCTACTATAGTGTCTGTAAATAACTTCTAATGTCTTTTAAAGCTTAATATTTCATGTTTTTTTCCAGAGTAATTTTTCCCAAAATTGAGAGAGTATTTCTTGATTTACATAATAAAATTGTAGCTATTTATCCTAGATTTAAAAGCAGGTACTTTAAAAACAGTACCCATAAGATCAGTTTACATTTGTCTTAAATTCTAAACTTTTGTTCATTTGTTGACCTGAGGATTTATTTTAGGAAATGATGTAATTAGAGGGAATTATGTGGTTCAGTGGATAAAGTATTAGATTTGGATATGAAGGAAAAAATAAGGTGAAATCTGTCCACAGATATTTAATAGCTATGTGACCTTGGGCAAGTTTATTAATCTTTTTGAATTTCAGTTTCTTCAACTGTAAAATGGTGATAATAGTTACATCTATTTTATAAGGTTTTTGTGAGGATCAAATGTGATGATACTGTATATTGATTTGCCAACGTTAAGGTACTATGAAAAACTTATATATCTAACACCTATTATGATGGCTGAAGAAACTGTGATTCATTCAGTGTCAAGAATTTTCTTACTTAAAACAGATGACTATTGTTGTAAGATAAGTTAGTAAAATGTTTAAGATTAGTTATTTAGGAGGCTTGGCAAGCAAGGCTGGAGAATTCTAAATGGAACTGGGAAGCAGGAAGTATTTCTCTCTCTGAGATGGACTCTATGTTGGCTGGGGACAGATTGTAACTGACTGAGTGGGAGACCTCAGAGGAAGTGGAGTTTGTATCCTAGTATTCTGCTATCCTGAAGGAAGAAATCATCTGCCTATGGGAAGTTAGGTTGAGACTATAAAACCTAACCTGGGTTGCTGGTCATCTCAGGCTGGCTTAGCTCCCTGACTTACCCAATTCAAGAATTACTGGCTGAGGACCTGGGAGAGCTAAATCATTGCTGAATTTTGACAGGCCTCTGCAGTGAGGATCCCACTTTCATTCCTGATATTCCTTATGCTTTGGTATAGTCTAAAGCTTACTGTAGATAAATTCATTCCCTGACCCTTGGGCTTGCTCATAGGTTGGTAGAATAGAAACCCCTTTTCCCGTTCTTTCAAATTTTAGTTTATTGAGTTAAACCTGTGTTTATAAATCCTTTTGTCCCAGTATTACTCAGTTATTTTTTTGGTTTCATAGACTCCCTAGTTAAGTGGATCTATGAGGCAGTTTGGACCCTCACTGTCACTTCCTCCAACTGCCAAACCCATTCTTGAATTGTATTTCCCTAATTTGTTAGGTCCCAGTCTATTGCCCTGTCTGTCCTGTATCCTTCTCACCCTTTCTTTGAACCCAGATAATATATGTTATCCACCAGTTTTCCCCATAAGACTATCCATTTGTGACTAAATAGAATAACCTTACAGATTTTTTTTGAAATGCACTACAATTTAACTACGTGCCCCGGATCACATAGTTAGAAGCTGAATTTGAAACAGTTTTCCCAACTCCAAGCCTAGTACTCTATCCACTATGAAAGTGTGTTTAATTAGAATGTATTATTAATATACTATTACTTGGGTTTTTGATAAAATTGTAGAGTTGAATATCAGGATCAAATTATATTAAAGCAAGAATACATTTTGCATTAAAAATAAAAACCTTTAAATTTTCATTTTCATTTCCTTAATCCCAGTAGAGTACAGAGAATAAGCCCTGACTGTCAACTGTTCAGCCAGGTATGTTTTTTCTTGATTCGAATAAATAAACAGATAAACCTATTATATTTCTTCTTCTAGCACTCAGAGTCTCAGGGGACACTTTTGCCCTTCCTCCTAATCCATTGTCTTTGACTGTTTTTGCTTTAGTGATAAAGGAGCTGGAATGAATCAAATGCCTTTGAGGCCACAAAATCCTAGAGATAATTTTTTCTAGTGTTCTTAATCTCTTTGGTCCTATATATTCTGTAGACTAACAATAGGGGTGAACTTATTACCTCAATCCCAATGGAATACATTTTATTTTCTATGCACAGCATATAGGATGGAGACAAAGCTTTTGGAGATTATAAAGTGAACTCTCAGATAGGTCAGCAAGCCCTCAAGGTAGCAATGGATCTTTAGGATATATTTTACTCATCTATTCTTTGGTTCTTCCACTCTCTACTATGTAAGAGTCCTATTACTCCTCTCAAGTGCCCTTTCAGGATAGTTCCAGAGGATTTCCTCTGGAAGAATTACATACCAAATAATACTAACCCAAGTTTTGATGGATTCCATATACATTCCTCCCTTGAAAAGGGGATAAAATTCTAATCCTTTGGAAAATTGCTATTAATTTTGAAATTACTAGTTCTTCAGAGTAGTAAGCAGATAGTATTCTGCTGGTAGCTTCACTCTAGGATTACTCTTCATTTAGAGAGAATATATGGTTGTATAACTCTGGTTGTAGTATGGTATACCATGATATACCATGGGGAAGAGATGGGTTTATTCTTCTGTCCTGGCCTGGGTGGGTATGTTCTTCACATCTTCTTGGATCTAATGGTGAAATGATGATTTTGGATTTTATTGCTGTATTTTGCATTTTGTTGAATATTAAATTTAGGGAAAGTTGAATTAAGGCTTCTCTCTTAAACAATAACAAAATTCGACAGTGGCTGTGTTATGAGGAAAAATTAAGAGTTTAGACATTTAGTGAAATTAGCACCCAGGCTGTCAGATAAGACCTAAAGGTTCAAATGATGGAATAGTGGCAAGGAAGGAAGTCTTTCCTGAGGACTCTGTTTTGGAGGGAACAGTGTGTTGCTGTTAACTGTCTCTAGTGGAGAGCCAAGGAGAGGAGATTTTCTCTATCAAGGAGGCATCTATTCTGCCAGGAAATGCAGGTAGGAACATTGATTACAGCTCTGAAAGGTAGACTTCCAGACTGGATTAGCTTTCTGCCTTCATTCTTCCTTTGGATTAATTTTTCTGAGGGCCTGTGCTGGATCATCACTGGAACAGAAGTAAACTCAACTTGTGAGACATCCATTCACCTTCCAGCATATTAGGCTCCAGGCGGTCTGGGTTAGTATAGTGTAGATCCTGACCCAGCTCCCAGTCCCTGAGTTTTGTCCTTAGATACCTAGGTTAGGGTGACCTCTCCAGAGCTCTTACCCTTTAAATTCATTATTAAAAAGTTTTCTTTAACTTCTTATTGTTTCTTTCCTATAGTAAGTAAGGTATCCCTGGCTGATGTAGTCTGAGTCATTTGGATCCCAACTGTCACTCACTCAAATTGTCATACCCTATTTGTATTGGTCTAAGATAGTTTATTCCTCTTCACCCTTAATTCTTCCTTCATCCCTTTTCCCCTCTAGAAACCCCTGAGTGTTTATTTATGCATTTCAATTGTATTATCAAAGAACTTTTCCCTAGTCCAAATATTTCCAAAACAAACAAGTCCTTCAAAAGAGGACACAGTGTATGTCTATTTATACTTGTATTTTAAATATATATTTTATGTTAGAAAGCTATGAAAATGTTATAAATATTTTTAAATAATGACAAATGATTATTAAGATAGTTATTAGAAAAGTCAAATAGATTGTATAACAGATTAAGTTCTATATCTGGAATCAGAAATATTTGAATTCAGATCCTGTCTTACTATTTGGGTGATGTTGGACAAAGTCATCTAACCTCTGTATCCCTTGGTTTCCTCATTGGTAAAATAAGGATGATAATAGCACCTGACTCTCTGTCATGTTGTAGGGATAAAAAGATAAAACATTTGCCAAATGCTTTGTACACCCCAAAATTCTATACTAATGCTAGTTATTTATTAGTAATATTATTATTATTATTTGAAAAACTTTCTCCTGATTTGAAAATAAGTTCTGACAATTACAAAAACAGTCAAGTATATTATTGTTAAGTCCTGAGAGTTGCAAGAGAGCAGTTGAAGTTTAGATAAAGACATTTCAAAGGAAGTGCCCATTATTCTTATTAGGATTTCTCTCTTTTATTATTGAGTGACAGTTATGGGGGCTTGCCATCGAATTAGATATTTTACTTTGATGATTCACTATTCCTGAAAGTAGATACAGAAACATAGAACATTGTTGCAGAGAACTTCATCTGCATAACCTGGTCACTGTGTGTCTGACTTTTCACAGTGGATTAGATGCAAATTCAAATACCTCTGTGCTCACAAATCAATGCAAATGGAAAATTACTTCCAATGGCCTACCCCTTATATTTTTCAATGTATGCTTAATTGATAGTGAGAAACAATATCTCCTGGTCTTATTTTGGTGTAATGATCTAATGCCAGATTCAATTATACATTAAAAATAAATCTATTCACACTGTGGGTGTGCTTCTTTCTCATCTTCTCCCTCTAACAGATAGTTTGAATTAGTTTTTTTGTCAAAACAGAGACCAGCAGATTTCTTATTTAGCAGAACAATTGGATTTTTACCCAGGTCTTTTAAGGGCAAATGATGGTGTATCTAAAAGAAAAATAATCATAGTCTTTTGAAGGATAAATATGACCAATGTTCAGTTTAAATTCTATCAATGATCAAATAACCTGGTATTTCATAAACCTTAAGCATCTAAGGTTTGGGGACTAAGAACTCACTATTACTATTTGATCAGAACTCCAAGGAAAAGTGGAAAGCAATCTGGCAGAAATCAGGCAAAGACCAAAAACTCACACCATATACCTAGATAAGTTCAAAATAGCTACATGATTAAGACATAAAGGATGATATTATGAGAAAAGTAAGGGATCATGGAAAAAATTACTTATCAGATCTATGAAAAAGTTTATGATCAAACAACATAGAGAAGACTATTAGAGGTAAAATGGATACTTTGGTTACATTACATTAAAATGTTTTGCACAAACAAAAATAATGTAGTCAAAATTAGAAGGGAAATCTGGAAATTGGCAGGGGGGATTTTATATAGCAAGCTACTATGATAAATGTCTAGCTTCTTAAATATATATTAAATGGAGTCCAATTTATTAAAAAGTTAATATGCCAATCGATAAAGGGTCAAAGAGGTGAATAGGAAGTTTTTAGAAAAAGACGACAAAGTTTTTGAGTTGTATAAAAATACTCTAAATCACTAATAATCAGATAAATTCAAATTAAAATAATTCTAAGGTTCTACTTCACACATATTAGATTTGATAACATGACAGAAAAGGAAAATGATAAATGCTGGAGGTGATGTGGAATAATAGGTACACTAATGGGCTTTTGGTGGAACTGTGAATCAGTCCAACCATTCTGGAGGACAATTTGTAAGTATCCCCCAGGGACTATAAAACTGAGCATACCCTTTTATCTAGCAAAACCACTACTAGGTATGTACCTCAAAGAGATTTTAAAAAAGGAAAAGGATTTATATGTGCACAAATGGTTATTGCAGTCTATTTTGTGGTGGTAAAGATTAGAAACAAAGAGGATACCTATTAATTGGGGAATGGTCGAACAAGTTGTAGTACATGATTTTTAAATTCTTTCTTATAAATATAATTTATTTATAAGTGTCTCAGACCCTTCCTCCTCCCTATATTATAGAAGGAATCATCTGGGAAATAGATGTGTATATGTAAATTATGTCTTTCATGTTTGTGGTATATAGTTGTGATGGAAAACTCTTGTGCTGTGAAAAAAAAAAAAAGATGAAAGTGGATGGTTTCAGAAAACATCCCAGTAAGACTTATATGAATTGAAGAAAAGTGAAGTGAGCAGAAGTAGGAGAACACTGTACACATTAACAGCAATATTATAACAAAAACCAACTGAACAACAGCTACTCTGATCAATACAAAGATATTTGATAATTGCGAAGCACTCATGATAAAAAATACTATTCACCTCCACTGAGAACACTGACAAACTTTGAGTGCAAACTGAACCATATTTTATTTCACTTTCTTTATTTTTCTTGCTTTTATTCCTTTAATAATATAGTTTGATGTAGAAAAGAAAATAAATTGAGCCATCAAAGCTCTCTTAACTCAAGTCAGGGCAGGTGGGAAACTACCCTGTGCCTTTGGGTATGAGAGTGATAAAAATAAAGTTTAAGGTTTTTAAACTGGAAGTTGATTGAACTATAGTTTCAGAATTGAGTAACTGGTACCTTTAATATAGTATTCTAAAATATCATTCAAATGACTCATTGACGGTTTTTGTTTAATTTAAGAAAAAAGTAGAATACATTTTCTCTTATAGTTTTTCTTCTTCCAGTGTCTGATCTTTTCTTTGACAAGTGTATTTTGATGACAAAATTTAGGAAAATTATCTTAAGTGCAATATTAAATTGAGCTTTTTTAATTAAGTGAATTAATGTTTTAAATATTAGAATAATAAAATAATTTTATTAATAATATAAAGCTTAGTAAAAAAGAAAACATTAAATTATTCAATCTCTAACATTAAAATAAGTTTTATGAAACATAAGTTGACAGATTTAATGATTCAGAACAAGTGTGAAGTAAGCATAGAATCATAGAACTTCAGAGTTGTCATAGTCACCAATTTAAATTCTGAACCCAATATAAAAAATCCTCATACAAGATTTCTAACAGTCACTCATCTACCACTTGTAGACCTCTGGAAATGAAGAATACATTGCTCATATTCGCAGTCTACTCATGTTTTTACTGATCTAATTTTAGGACAATTACTTTTATTAAACTCAAATTCAACTTAATGTCTTGAATTTTTTAACTTTTGCCCTACCATAAAACTGAATGTTTGATTTTTTTTCTACATCTTGACCCATTTAATATTTGAAGAAAATTATTTTCTCTTTATTCTCTCTTCCACAAGTTAATCACACTGATTTTTGTAACCTGTTTACCTATGCTATTATCCTTAATTATTATTGCCTTCCTGGTTGTCACCCTTGGTACATGCTTATTAATATTTGACCTGAAATTTAATGCCCTAAACTGATCATGAGAATCCAAATGTCTCCAAAGTCAACTAATACAGTGGTTAAGATGGCCTTTCTTAGAACTGTGGGAGTAGAAACACAGAAGAAAAACAACTACTTGATCACATTGGTTGAGGGGGATATGATTGAGGATGTAAACTCTAAACAATCACCTTAGTGCAATTATTAATAATATGGAAATAGGTCTTGATCAATGACACATGTAAAACCCAGTGAAATTGCACGCTGGCTGCAGGAGGGGGTGGAAGGAGGGGAGAGAAGGAACATGGATCCTGTAACCATGAAAAAATATTCTAATTTTGTTAATTAAATTTAAAAAAGATTGCCTTTCTTGTTCTAGCCAATGGAGTTTTGGGGTAAATTTATCTTAAGTCTCATTAACTTCTCTACATATCTGGTCCCAGTTCACTAAAGCTTGCACTTCTTTAAGATTTTCAGGTCTTTTCCATTTGAAATACTATCTAGCCATATCTCCTTCAAACTCTATGGGCCCAATTATTTTTTTGAACTTAAGTATAGCATTTTACATTTATTTGCATTAAACTTTATTTCCATGTGGTATATAATAATAAAGATCTTTTAACCTTTGTGAATATCAGTTTTAGCATGTTATTCTTTCCAGAATTATGTCACCCACAAATTTGATAAACCTGTCATCTATAACTCGATCTATCATTGAATAAATAATATGTTAAAAAGAACAATGTGAAGTACCAAACCCTTTGCCTATCACCAGAGAATGTTCCTTAAAGTGACAGTGAATTCATTATATAATACAAGTAGGCTCAAGTTTAGTCAGTTATAAATCCACCTAAATTATGGTTTCCATCTATCTGAGCACTTTATTTTCTAATATATTGTTATAAAATCAACTTCTCTGTTGAAATCATCTATAGGTCATCATAGAGATGAAATAGATGGATTCTCAAATAAATTTACTTCTATATCTATCTATCTATCTATCTATATAGTGAATAAGTATGTATTTAGATAAATATCTATATTTATATTTCAATGCATATATGTATATATTATGTAAGTATATATAACTATACTCTGGGTCTACAGCTTTTTGCAGAAATGAAGTAGTTATGTTCTTTATCAATGTCTATATGTGTTATGTATAGATGTATCTACACCAATTCAGTTAGAATTCATATTCTATTCTTTCTGCCCTCTCTTTTTGCTATCCCTTTTCTCTATAATATTATTCTATTATTAATATATTATCACTTAGTATATCAAACAAATTGTATTGCTGTGAATGAGTGGGAAATGAAGGAGGAAGGAAAAAGTGAACAGGGAAAAGAAGAAACAGAATAGAAAACCATAATAAATAAATGAAGGGAAGTGCTTATATATGGGTGGTAGGACGAAACTAGACCCTAGAATGATTGCTTTTGCTTTTCTTCTTTTTAGTGAATGGGAACTGGGAGAAGTCCTAATGAAGGAGACAATATGCAAGCAACTATGTTCAAACAAATCATACATATATATTGAGGATAACCAGAAGGAGAAGGCCCTGGCATTAATGGGCATCAGGACAGGTTTCCTTTTAAAGGTGAGATTTTTTGCTGGGACATGAAGGAAGCCAGAGAAGACAAGAGGCAAAGATGAGGAGTGAGAATATTCAAGGCATTGAAGATGGCCAATGAAAAATCTAACCAAATAAGCCCTTTGCATGCTTCTGTTACTATTTTTAAAATATCACTGTTTTTATTGTTAAACTCCACTTTATTAAGAACTCCTTTGAAGATGATTAGATCAAAACAATGTCATAAATCAGACTGAACATCCAAAATAAACACCTACAAAATCCATTCAAGATATATTGACAAAGGAATTTGGTATAGTGGTAATCATATTAGATTTGGAATCAGAGGACCTTCCTTTGTTCTTGTCTTTACCATTTACTATCAAATGCACCAGGCAGAGTCATTTTAGCCTTTTTGGTTCCTCATATATAAAATGAAGAAGGTGAACTGGATTTCAAAGGAAGGAATAAGTTCCAAACTATAAATCCTCTCGTTGACAGATCATGAAGGATAAAGTAGGCAGGTATGTGATTCAGTGAATGGAGTGCTAGGGGTAGAGTCAGGAACACCTGAGTTCAAATCTGGCCTCAGACACTGGCCATGTGACCCTTAGAAAGTAATTAAACTATATTTGCCTCTGTTTCCTTATCTGCAGAATGAGCTAGAAAAGTAAATGGCAAACTGCTCCAAATGAGATCCCAAAGAGTCAGAAACAACTGAAATGACTGCACAATAACAAAAGATAAAATCCACATAAAGTATTTGGGAGAAATTCATTTTAACCTAAATAGATAAATCTCATCTAAAAACACTACCTACAGATAGTAAATCTTCACTTTCTCATTCATTCTTAAGTTTCATCATTCTTATATGCTCTTGGAAGAAGCTTATTGGATTTCAAATTAATCTTTTTTCTTAAGCCATAATAACCTGCTTTAGCAAGAGGCTAAGGTGTCCTGGGGATCCTGGATATTCAATATATAATGCTAAAAAGGAGAGAAAAATAAAACTGAGAAGAAATTATGGAAGGGTTATAGATATCCCCAGTAATAGAAGAGACTTGGGCTAAATACACCCCCTCTTCTACTGGTGATATGGAAGAGAGAACTCCTTTGTTTATGCATGGAGAACATTTTTAAAATTTATCTTGGAATTCTGTTTAGTTAAATGTCTCTTCTAGCATGGTATGGCAAAAGGAAAATTAGATTACACATTTCTAAATTTTATTCTTAAATAAATGCTTATTTAAATGAACATTGAATTTAGGTTTAGTTTTCAGTGGCACCTATTTGGCAATGTCTAGGTTACCCAACATTTAGATAAGATGTGCCCCTTGCCCTCATAGGATTTACTTACCACCTAGCAGGAGGATCTAACACTTTTTAAGATGTTAAAAGCATGTTATACTATAATCACTTCTGTAACTCATATACCTACTTGAAAGGAAATAAGAACCCCTTCATTCTTCCCATCAGTTACAATCTGTCCAAAGGTCTTGGGTATGAGAACACAACAAAAACACATTTCTTTGTCCATTGATCAAGTAGGATGTGAATGTTTATATGGTGACTTCTTTGCACAATGAATCATGCTAAGTACATGAGACATCCTACCAAACTATGTGGGATGAGGCCAAGGCAGTACTCAGGGGGAAATTTATATCCTTGAGTGCATATATTAACAAATGAAGGAGGGCAGAGATCAATGAATTGGGCATGCAACTCAAAAAATTAGAAAGCGAGCAAATAAAAAAACCCCAGATGAAAACTAAATTAGAAATACTAAAAATTAAGGGAGAAATTAATAAAATCAAAAGTAAAATAACTATTGAATTAATAAATAAGACTAGAAGCTGGTACTTTGAAAAAACAGATAAAATAGACAAAGTACTGGTCAATCTAATAAAAAAAAAGGAAAGAAGAAAACTAAATTGATAGTATCAAAGATGAAAAGGGAGACCTCACCTCTAATGAAGAGGAAATTAAGGCAATCATTAAAAACTATTTTGCCCAATTATATGGCAATAAATATAACAATTTAGGAGATATGGATGAATATTTACAAAAATATAAATTGCCTAGNATAGATGCAAAAATCTTAAATAGAATACTGGCAAAGAGACTCCAGCAAGTAATTAAGAAAATCATTCACCACGATCAGGTGGGATTTATACCAGGAATGCAAGGTTGGTTCAACATTAGGAAAACCATCCACATAATTGACCATATCAACAGTCTAACAAACAAAAATCACATGATTATCTCAATAGATGCTGAAAAAGCCTTTGACAAAATACAGCATCCATTCCTATTGAAAACACTGGAAAGTATAGGAATAGAAGGACCTTTCCTAAAAATAATAAACAGTATATACCTAAAACCATCAACAAACATCATATGCAATGGGGATAAATTAGAAGCCTTCCCAATAAGATCAGAGTGAAACAAGGATGCCCATTATCACCTCTATTATTCAACATAGTACTAGAAACACTAGCAGTTGCAATTAGAGAAGAAAAAGAAATTGAAGGTATCAAAATAGGCAAGGAGGAGACTAAGCTATCACTCTTTGCAGATGATATGATGGTCTACTTAAAAAATCCTAGAGAATCAACTAAGAAGCTTGTAGAAATAATCAACAACTTTAGCAAAGTTGCAGGATACAAAATAAATGCACATAAATCATCAGTATTTCTATACATTTCCAACACACTAGAGCAGCAAGAAGTAGAAAGAGAAACACCATTTAAAATCACCTTAGACAATATAAAATACTTAGGAATCTACCTACCAAAACAAACACAGCAATTATATGAAAACAACTACAAAACACTTTCCAAACAAATAAAACTGGATTTAAACAATTGGAAAGCCATTGATTACTCATGGGTAGGTCGAACTAACATAATAAAAATGACAATTCTACCCAAATTAATTTACCTATTTAGTGCCATACCTATCAAGCTACCAAAAAACTTCTTTACTGAATTAGAAAAAAACTATAACAAATTTCATTTGGAATAACAAAAGATCAAGAATATCAAGGGAAATAATGAAAAAAATGTGAAGGAATGGGGCCTAGCAGTACCAGATATTAAACTATACTATAAAGCAGCAGTCATCAAAACAATATGGTACTGGCTAAGAGATAGAGAGGAGGATCAATGAAATAGACTTGGGGTTAATGACATCAGCAAGACAGTGTATGATAAACCCAAAGAGCCCAACTTTTGGGACATGAATCCACTATTTGACAAAAATTGCTGGGAAATTTGGAAAACAATATGGGAGAGATTAGGTCTAGATCAACATCTCACACCCTACACCAAGATAAATTCAGAATGGTTGAATGACTTGAATATAAAGAGGGAAACTATAAACAAGTTAAGTGAACACAGAATAGTTTACTTGTCAGATCTGTGGGAAAGGAAAGAATTTAAAACCAAGCAAGAGTTAGAGAAAATTACAAAAGTAAATTAAATAGGGGCAGCTGGGTAGCTCAGTGGAGTGAGAGCCAGGCCTAGAGACGGGAGGTCCTAGGTTCAAACCCGGCCTCAGCCACTTCCCAGCTGTGTGACCCTGGGCAAGTCACTTGACCCCCATTGCCCACCCTTACCAATCTTCCACCTATGAGACAATACACCGAAGTACAAGGGTGTAAAAAAAAAAAAAGTAAATTAAATGGTTTTCATTATATTAAACTAAACAGTTTTTGTACAAACAAAAACAATGTAGTAAAAATCAGAAGGGAAACAACAAATTGGGAAAAATATTTATAACGAAGAACTCTGACAGGAGTCTAATTACTCAAATATACAAGGAGTTAAAGCAATTGTATAAAAAATCAAGCCATTCCCCAATTGATAAATGGGCAAGAGATATGAATAGGCAATTTCCAGGTAAAGAAATCAAAAGTATCTATAAGCACATGAGAAAGTGTTTCAAATCTCTAATAATTAGAGAAATGCAAATCAAAACAATTCTGAGGCATCACCTCACACCTAGTAGATTGGCTAAAATGAAAGAAGGGGAGAGTAATGAATGTTGGAGGGGATGTGGCAAAATTGGGACATTAATGCATTGCTGGTGGAGCTGTGAACTGATCCAGCCATTCTGGCTGGCAATTTGGAATCATGCTCAAAGGGCTATAAAAGAATGCCTGCCCTTTGATCCAGCCATACCATTGCTGGGTTTGTACCCCAAAGAGATCATAGATAAACAGACTTGTATGAAGATATTTATAGCTGCGCTTTTTGTTCTGGTAACAATTTGGAAAAGGATGGTGTGTCCTTCAATTGGGGAATGGCTGAACAAACTGTGGTATATGCGGGTGATGGAATACTATTGTGCTAAAAGGAATAATAAACTGGAGGAGTTCCAGGCGAACTGGAGAGACCTCCGGGAGCAGATGCAGAATGAAAGGAGCAGAGCCAGAAGAACATTGTACACAGAGACTGATACACTGTGGTAAAATTGAATGTAATGGACCTCTGTACCAGCAGCAATGCAATGACCCAGGACAATTCTGAGGGATTTATGGTAAAGAATGCTACCCACATTCAGAGGAAGGACTGCAGGAGAGGAAACATATAAGAAAAACAACTGCTTGAACGCATGTGTCAGGGTGGACAGGATTGAGGGTGTGGACTTGAAACTACCACACCAATGCAACTACTAACAATTTGGAAGTAGGTCTTGATCAGGGACACATGAGAAAACTAGTGGAAATGTGCGTTGGCCATGGGTGGGGGGATTGGGGGGGGGGAGGGGGAGGGGAGTATCGTGAATCATGTAACCATGTTGAAGATGAATATTAATAAATATTTGAAAAAAAATGATCTAATTTGTTCCTCATAACAAGCCTCTTAGATAGATGATATTATCCCAATTTTACAGAGGGGCAATTGTTACAAAACAAGGACAAGTGACTTCCCCAGGGTCACCTAATTAATAAATCTCTAAAGCTGGACCTTCTAAGTCTAAGAAGTTAGAAGACTGATTCCAAGTCTAGTGTTCCATCCACTTAACTACTGACTTCTTAAAATAGTTTTCTATAGGTTGTTCCCTTGATTTTATGACAAAATATGAGGTTTTAAACACTATTTTCTGCATACAAAGCTGAATTAACTCTGTTCAATCAATTCAGTATTGTCATACCCATTATAAAAGGACCAGGACAGATTAAGAAAGCTATTGCCCTATCTTGGAATTTATATCTATCTCTCAGATTATACTACCTTGCCGCTAACATACCCCATTTACCAAATCTCATTTTCTTACGGATGGTCTGGTGGGAAACCATACTCTTTACTGCTTATGCCTTACCAATCAGTTTGGTTTCATGGTGGTTGAAGACTGTCCTCACCCTCACTCCCCACTCCTGTGGACAACATACTAGCAACAGTGAAAGACACTAGCAAGACTTTTGTAGAAAATCCTGTTCTGTATGCCAGGAGCTGTATGTTTTTTTTTGTTTTTGTTTTTGTTTTGTTTTAACTACAGCAACATGTCCATTCCCTGATATTTCAAGATGACATTTCATGCATTCTGATGAGTTACATCTATCTAGTAAGTAGAGTTTTATTTGGCAATATTGCTAGAATTTTCCAACCTTTCTTGCCCATCTTGTTTTTTTCAGGGACCCCTTTAGTGGGTTCTAATTCCCTCCCAATCCTTAGGATTTTATGTTTCTGGAGAAGCCAACATAACCTATCCTAATTTCACTTTGATGGATTATAAGGCTCTATTTCTTTCAGGCACCTTCAGGGACAAAATTTCTCAGCCTGTGCATTAAAGAAATGAGTGTTATCCTGCTACCTCTGAATACAGACCTTTTGATTTTCCTTTAGTATCACTACAGATCAAATCTGTAGGCTGAAATAAATTTATCTACATTCTTACCAAAGCACAGATAATTAAAAATACCCCTTTAGATGAACTATTCATTTGGGATTTGATGGTTACCTTAAAAACTAATTTTTTTACTTGTCTCCTCCTTATTTCTTGACTGGTAAAGATATATCACATCTTCATAGATTGGAAGCATAGAAATATAATCAAGTATAAACCCTTAAAAGTAATTTCCTACAAAAGGTAGGGAGCTTCTTAAAAGTATAAGAATTAGAAGTTCTGAAGGGAAAAAAAAGAGTCATTTTTAGTTTTAAAAAAATTAGGGCTGTGATGAAATCATCTCATACAACTTTGTAAGAATCATTTAAATCCTGGAAAACAATAAACAGTATAAATCAAGTCTTGATTTGTTGTTTTGTTGACACTTTAAACTTAAAGGAAAATGTTGGAAAAGTGTTAATAAAACATAAAACTAAAAATTGTGTTGAGTATACATTCCTTCTTCCTCAGTCCACTCTGCCTCCCCACACAAAGAGATAGTTGTTAAACATGGACCAGTATATTTCTAGTTAAACTGGACTACAGGGGCAACAATGGAATCATAGAAATAGTACAGAATATCTTTTCAAAAAAAGGAATTCAATTCCCAGAATTTTACACATTGGAGATACGTGAGATTCAAATAGTTCAACATCCTCATTTTGTATATGAGAAAACATTAGGACAAAGATTTAAGTAATTTGCTCAAGGTCACCTAGCTATTTTTTTAGGGGGCACAGCTGAGTTTAGAATGGCAGCAAGGATTTTTTTAAGTAGACCATCATATCATCTACAAAGAGTGATAGCTTAGTTTCCTCATTGCCTATTTTGATACCTTCAATTTCTTTTTCTCCAATTGCTACTACTAGTGTTTCTAGTGCAATGTTAAATAATAGAGGTGATAATGGGCATCCTTGTTTCACACCTGATTTTACTGGAAAGGTTTCTAATTTATCCCCACTGCATATGATGCCTGTTGATGATTTAAGATACATACCTGTTTATTATTTTTAGAAAAGGACCTTCTATTCCCATACTTTCTAGTGTTTTCAGTAGGAATGGGTGTTGTATTTTGTCAAAGGCTTTTTCAGCATCTATTGAGATAATCATGTGTTTTTTGTTGGTTTGCTTGTTGATATGGACAATTATGTGAATGGTTTTCCTAATGTTGAACCATCCTTGCATTCCTGGTATAATTTCCACCTGATCATGATGGATAACCCTCTTTATCACTTGCTGGAGTCTTTTTGCTAGTATTCTTTTTAAGATTTTTGCATCTACGTTCATTAAGATGACAAAAAAAAACTGGAAAGTAAGGGTATGCCTTTCAGTTGGGGAATGGCTGAACAAATTGTGGTATATGTTGGTGATGGAATACTATTGTGCTCAAAGGAATAACAAACTGGAGGAATTCCATGTGAACTGGAAAGACCTCTAGGAATTAATGCAGAATGAAAGGAGCAGAGCCAGAAGAACGTTGTACACAGAGACTGATACACTGTGGTAAAATTGATTGTAATGGACATCTGTACTAGCAGCAATGCCATGACCCAAGACAATTCTGAGGTATTTATGGAAAAGAAAGCTACCCACATTCAGAGGAAGAACTACAGGAGAGGAAACACAGAAGAAAAACAACTGCTTGAACACTTGGGTTGATGAGGATATAATTGGGGATGTAGACCCAAAAGGACCACACCAATGTAACTATCAATAATATGTAAATAAGTCTTGACTGACTACATATGTTAAAACTAGTGTAAATGTGTGTTAGCTATGGGGGGTTAGTTTGAAGGAATGAAGGGTAAAGTAAAACCATGAATTATGTAACCATGGCAAATTTTTCTAAAAAAAATTAATAATAAAAAAAAGAATGGCAGCCAGGTGGCATAGTGGAGAAAGCACAGGACCTAGAGACAAAAGACCTGAATTTAAATCCAGCCTCTGATACTTTTATCTGCTAGACTCTGGGCAAACTACTTAATCCTGTTTGCCTCAATTTCCTCCTCTGTGAAGTGGCATTGGCAAATTGTTCCAGGATCTTAGCATATAGCCCTACAGATTTTCAGTTTACTTTTCTGTGCCATAAATTTTGCTGTATTTGACAAAAGCAAAATCTTAAAGTTAAGCTTATTGAATGTTTGTACTCATCCCATTTACTGTTTAGGACAAAATATTATATAGGACTTGAACACTGGAAAATGGTCTGAACTTATATTCAACAGACTGGGCTTGATATTTGCAAACAATGTAACCACAGTCAAGTCACTTGCCCAGTTTTCAGCCTTAGTATCCTAATCTATATGATGGGTATATACTTGTATTATTAACTTCACAACCCTATAATTATAAGGAAAGGGCTTTATAAAACTTCAAAGTGCTATAAAAGTTTTAGCTAGTTAATTAATTTTTCTCTTGGTGAAACAGTTTCTTTAGTGAAGTGATGGTGAGTCTATGGCACATGTGCCAAAAAGAGCACACAGAGCCCTTTCTGGGCCTGCCTGCAGTTTCTAGCCAGAGATCATTAGTAGAAAGCCAGAGGGATTCAGGGTGGAGTTGTTCCCTTTCTTCTCTCCATGTGCCTGAGGATAGTCCTCATTTCATCTGCCCCTTTGCCCAGCAGCCCAATGGGAGTGCTTTCTCCTTCCCCTGTCTGGGGTAAGGAGTCAAGCCAGGGGACAAGGTGGGGGGGGCAGGGCACAGCACTTGGTCTAGAGCAGGGGTCAGCAACATATGGCTCTTGAGCCATATCTGGCTCTTTTGAGGGCCAGATATAGCTCTTTCTACAGGAGCCATAAAATCAATTTTTTTTCAGGCCCTGTTACAGGAGCGCGCACTGTTACAGGAGCATGCACTGTGAGCACTGTACGGCTCTCATGAAATTACATTTTAAAAAAATGTGGCTTTTATGGCTCTCATGGCCAAAAAGGTTGCTGACCCTGGTGTAGAGGGTGGGGTGGGGACAGGTCCTGGAACTCTATCTCTAAAATATTTTTCATCACTCTTCAAGTGTTTCTAATGAATTTAGATCGATGTTCCCCAAATCATGTCAAGTAGAACACTGCTGTTCTGTGTAAACTATCAAGGAATTTTAAGAGAAAATTTTAATACTAGTGATATTTTTCCCTCCAAAATATGAAAGGTATGTAATTAGATAATTATATAGTATGCAATATATTTTAAAACCTAAATACAAAATTATAAGTGGATCAAAAATTCCTACTTTATGTATAATTTTCTGGAGGAAAACCACCTTAATTTCCTCAATTTTATTTTCCAAATTTCCCTTTATCTTCTGAATATTTCACACATGAGACTAACACTTATAAGCTATCTCGTTATTTTCTAGTGGAAAAGTATTTCATGACCAAATTAGTTTGGGACAAAAGATGATCTAGCCAGGTGTAGTGGTACATGCCAATAGTTTTTTATGTTGAGGAAGTAAAGGCTGGTGGATTGCTTGAGTTCTGGAGTTCTAAGCCAGTGATAGTGAACCTTTTAGAGATGGAGTATGGGGTCCCACCCCCACTGCACCCTCCAGATCAAGTGCCATGCCCCTCCCCCTGGCCAAGTGTGGGCATGCCCTGTCCCCCCTTACTTCACACAGAGGAGGGAGTTAGTGGTCCCATTGGGCTGCTGGGCAGAGGGGCAGGAGATGTGAAAAAATGTCATCAGGCACAGTGGAGAGGGAAAGGGGAGCAGCTCAGCCTGAGTCCCTCTGCCTTTCTAGTAATAAACTCTTGAAGGTGGGAGTTGGGCAAGGGTGGCCCCATGTCCACAGAGAGTACTCTGCATGCCAACTTTGGCACCTTTACCATAGATTCACCATTATTATTCTAAGCTGTAGAAGGGTTAAAGTCAATTGGACATCTATACAAAATCTGGAGTGGATGCAGTGATCCCCTGAAGAGCCACAGCCATCTGGCTGCCTATGGAGAGATATGTCTACATCATAAAAATGGAATAAATTAAAGCTTCTGAGCTCATCATGATCAGTATTAGAATTGTGTCATGAGGGGCTCTCTGAAATTCCAGCCATGGAGAAATAGAGATCCAATCTCAAACAAAACAAAACAAAACAAAACAACAAAACTCTAATCAATAATTCATCAATCAAATGATGTGAGTCCCTGCTATTTTTGTAATATGTGAATGCTTTTTTATATTCTGATACAACTGCATTCAAATCAATAGGCATTTAATAAGCACTTATAATCAATTCAGTAACTTTTGCTAAGCACTGGGAATATAAATTCAAGTAAAATAAAAGACATTGCTCTTGAGGAGTTTTTTTTTTTCCTGATGGGAGAAGACAGCACATAAAAGTGACCACAAAGGGTGGTAGAGGGTACTTGAAGAAGTCTGGAGAATCAGATGCAAAGATGGGAAAAGAAAGTAGGAGGGATCAAGGTTCTGGCCTGGGCTTTCTTTTCCTGTTGTCTGGTAAAAATGGACTGTGTGCCCAGAAGCAAAGATTAAAACAAACAAACCATAAACATCTGCTACAGCCATCCTAGTAGACCTGCATGATGCTATTTGGTTAGGGTTCTGGCATGCTTTACTGGGCATGGGATCTGTGGTCTGTGTGAATGTGGACTGCATTCAGAGAGCACTGGAAATAATTTGCAGTTTTTCAGTTGAATAGAAATTGTCAGTTGACCATTATTATTTTTTAAATGAGTCTTTCTTCTTCCCAGGAGGTAAAGAAGCAGAACAAAGGCAACCAGCATTCTGTATTGCTTGCCTAGCCAAAGTCATTAGCCTGCCAGAGGCTATAATCCCTCTCTGTATCTCTATCACATCACATTAAAATGATTAGTAGGGAGGATGTTTGCACAGTTATACCTATTAGCATGTTAAAGGAAGGAGGATTTCTTAGCCTGAAGTAAGGAAGCAGAGAAAATATCACAGGGTAATCTCCCATTCTCTTTCTCCCACAAGCATAAAATTAAAAATAAATTTCATGCCACTGTTTTTTACTCATATAATTCTCTAAGCATGGAATTACTTCTTTCCATTTCTCCCTGTTGAATACCTAAAAGTTCAAACACTATCTCCTCTATGATGTTGTTATGGGGGAAACACAACCATTTGTAACAGGGTCTTGCCCCAAGAATGGAAGTCTCAAACTCAGTTCAATCCAGAAGAATTTTATTTGAAGAATAGGTTTAAGTGGTACAATAGCCTAATAGCTGGTAAAATAGCCTGGGGGCTAATCAAATAGCCTTAGGGCTGATGGATTGAAAGGTGCTATTAGGGTAGCCTCTCTGGAGCTGATGGAATAGTAGTTCTCCAAGTGAGGAGTGCCAGGTCCAAGTTTGGAATAGCATCGCATCTGTGAAGTAACAGATCCAGGGCTAATGGAATAGCAGCCCTGGAGCTGATGGAGTAGTAGATCTCCAGGTGAGAGTTTGAACTCTCCAGATTTTGCACATTTACTGAAGGTCTGGAAGCTTCCAGAGAAATCTTCACCTTTCCCCAAAACTCTGGAAAATGGGCATGACCAAATTCAGGTGGAGATGTGGTTTGGGGATTAACACATGTATCATAGGGAATAAGGAGCATGCACAGGTTTGGGACATTTTTCTGAAATGCTAGAGTCCCTTAGTGTGCAGGTCCTATGTCTCCACTCCTTCACTCCCACCATTGTCCATCTGTCCTCATTTGTGAATATAGGACACATCTCACTATTCTTCTGGAATATTTTCTTCAATGATGGGAATGGGGAGAGAGATACAGTACATTACAGGGCCACCATAGGTAATTAATGTTGTCTAACACTTCAGGACTAAGGTAAATAAAGAACAATATGAGTAAGTAATAAAACAGAGCAGCACAAAGCTCATCCCAGTATAGAATATTAAAGATCCAGTACAGATGATTGATGGTATAGAATGCTTAACTAATCAACAATAAAGATTCTGCAATTCATGCCTTACTGATGCTGAAAATACAGATTTTCAGTTGATGATTAACTAGTCCTATGTGGTTTGTAAAATTAATATCCAATAACTATTATATTTTATAAATTTTATTAATGATAACTAAAGTAAGAGACCTAGCTAGTCAGCCTGCTTATCAGAGCAAAAGAGGAAGAACAAGGTGGACTCTCAGAACTTATATAAAATGTGACCATGCAAATGTACACAAAAGGAAAAGCATTCTAGGTAATACAGAAAGGAATTTTGGGTACTGTAATTTTTAGGGGTTCAAGGTTTTCCAACTATACATTCCCCCCTATGATCCTTTGGGAGACTAGTCTCTCCAATGGATCATGGAAACATAATCAGATTAAAACTTAAAATAATTTGTTGATAAAAGGGAACTAAAAGAGAGAAAGAACAAAAGCAATTTTAGGTGTATTGACAAAAAGCTAATTAGGGGGCAGTCCCCTTTGGCATAAGAGTATACATTCAAAACAAATGCATTAAATCCCTCATAGTTCAAATTCACATCCCAAAGTTCAATCAGGATCTTCTGGTGCAGCATATTGTCTATGCAGGTATCTTCATGGCACCTTCTCTAAACAGGTTTGTCTTCTGGATTTTGGGGGATAGCAAGTTTCTTATCCCAAAATTAGTCAAATTCAAATTAAAGTTCACAACAACAACATAGACCCCCCTGAGGTGGATAATAACAAACACAGGGATCACTCAGGGATACACGGCTAAGTTATAAGGTATATGAATCAATTTGCAAAAGAAATTAAAAATATCAAAAAATCCAAACAAAAGAGAAAAATAATATGTGAATGAAATATAAAATGTCAAAGTCTTATGTCTAAAAAATCCAAGTAAAAGAAAAACAAGCTTATAGCAGGTCCCTGAATCAGGACCTAATGATTTAAGTAAAAAAATGAAGGAAGTTGGCCTAGCAGTACCAGATATTAAACTGTACTATAAAGTGTTGGTCATCAAAACAATATGGTACTGACTAAGGGACAGAAGGGAGGATCAGTGGAATAAACTTGGGGTAAGTGATGTCAGCAAGACAGTGTATGATAAACACAAAAACCCCAGCTTTTGGGACAAAGATCCACTTTTTGACAGAAACTCCTGAGAAAATTGGAAAACAATATGTGTAGCAATCCAGGTATACATTAATTGTGATATTATTTTAAGAAGTATTCAAAAACTTAACTCTTATACTGCTAATGATTGATCTCTGCAATCCTGAGTCAAATTGAATGTTGACCTTGCCAAATCCCTAGCCCTTCCCTAAGGCCACACCCCAGAAGAGAGTCAGTTATCTCAGTTGCCTTACTTTTCAAACATCAGTAGATGCCTTAGGCCATATCCACCCTGGATCCTGATCTTAACTCTACCTATTGTTTCAGGTTTTGGTAGTTTGCATTTTATGATGATTACCTCATAATGTTAATGTATCAGGCCCCTGGCCTCTCCCCTTCCCCCCATACTGTTGTAACCCCAATAAAATGTGACAAGAAATCAGCTAGGAATGAGCTCTTGACCATCAGAGCTCCTAACCATGAAGCTCTTGACCATCAGAGCTTACTCGCTGTCTGTCTACCTTATGCCAAAACTTTCTGTGTGTGCGTGTCTTTATTCTCGCCTTATATTCTCTTTCCATTAATCCTTAACCCGTAACCCATTTTCACTCAGTCCTTGGTTCCCCTTTCTGAGTGTCCAACCCACTAGGAATCTTCGTGGAGTCGGTGGACGGCTTCAATATGAGAGATTAGGTTTAGATCAACATCTCACACTCTATACCAAGATAAATTCAGAATGGGTGAATGACTTGAATATAAAGAAGAAAACTATAAGTAAATTATGATCCAGCCATACCATTGCTGGTGTTGTACCCCAAAGAGATAATAAGGAAAAAGACTTGTACCAAAATATTTATAGCTGTGCTCTTTGTGGTGACAAAAAACTGGGAAAAAAGGGTATGCCCTTCAATAGGGGAATGGCTTAACAAATTGTGATATATGCTGGTGATGGAATACTATTGTGCTCAAAGGAATAATAACCTGGAGGAATTCCATGTAAACTGGAATGACTCCAGGAATTGATGCAGAGTGAAAGGAGCAGAACCAGAAGAACATTGTACACAGAGACTGATACACTGTGGTAAAACCAAATGTAATGGATTTCTGTACTAGCAGCAGTGCAATGATCTGGGATGATTCTGAGGGATTTATGGAAAAGAACTCTATCCATATTCAGAGGAAGAACTACAGTAAGTGTGGAAACACAGAAGAAAAACAACTGCTTGAACACATGGGTTGATAAGAACATGATTTGACATATAGACTCTAACTGACCACCCCAGTGCAACTATCAATAATATGGAAATAGGTCTTGATCAATGACACATGTAACAATCAGTGGAAATGTGTGTTGGCTATGGTGTGTGTGTGGGTGCACTGGAAGGGAGAATAAGAACATGAATAATGTAACCATGGAAAATTTTTCTAAAAAATTATATTAAAGGGGGCAGCTGGGTAGATCAGTGGAGTGAGAGTCAGGCCTAGAGACAGGAGGTCCTAGGTTCAAACCCAGCCTCAGCCACTTCCCAGCTGTGTGACCCTGGGCAAGTCACTTGACCCCCATTGCCCACCCTTACCAATCTTCCACCTATGAGACAATACACCGAAGTACAAGGGTTTAAAAAAATAATAATATAAAAAATTATATTAAAAAAAAAGATTTAGTAGCTGTCAAATAAGGGAGCAAAGGACTTGGAATGTTATATTCTAGAAAGCAAAAGAGCTGGGATTATAACCAAGAATATTCTACCCAGCAATATTAAGTATAGCAGGGCCTTCTTAACTATGATTTCATTTCCTATAGTTTCAGTTCTACATGATCAACCCAATATGTTGGCAGTCTATCTGTGAATCACCAAAAAATCCTCCCTCTTAGCACTGAAAGTCTTTCTGCACTAGTGGTCTGCCTCTAGCTATGGATCTCTTCTACTTTCACTTCCACTTTTTCTGTGTGTGTGTGTGTTTTTGTGTGTGTGTATACATATGAAGGTGTATAGGGGTATGAGGCCAGAGGGGCAGGAAAAGAGGAAGGAGAGCACATATATATGGGGATCAGTAGGTATTTGCTAATATTGTAGTTTCATGCATTTGAGATACATCTAGGAACATATCCTGTAAGGATTATGGGGGACCTACTACATAATTATTTAGGGAAAATGAATATTTAATGAAATAGAGAACTTGCAATTATTCTTCATGGAAAACCTAAGCCAAATAAAAAATAACAATAAAAAACACAAAACAAACATAAAAAGGTAAATATGAAAAGTCATAAGGGATTCAATAAAGCTAAACTCTTTATGTTTTTAGATGGGAAGATGATACTTGTAATTCCTAAGAACTTTATCATTATTAGAGAATGAATGTATGTGAACTGAGGGAATGGTGTGAGATGATGATAGATGGAAGGATTCAAATAACATAAAATTAAGTAATGAGAAAGAGATGCACTGCAAGAAGGAGGAAGGGAGAGAAAAATGGGAACATTTTGCTCATATAAAAGAGACTGGAAAAGAAAAGTTTTTATAATTGAAGGGAAGATAGAGGGGAGTGAAGGGCAATTTTTGAATCCTACTATCATTAGAATTGACTCAAAGAGTAACATACACACTCATTTGGGTATGGAAACTTATTTTCCCTTCAGAGTAGTAAGAGGGGAAAAGGATAAGAAAAACTAGGGGGGTTGTAAGAAAGGAGGGTAGATTAAGGTAGAAAATGGTCAGGAGTGAAACAGACTTTTGCAGAGGGACAGGTTAAAAAGAACAAAAAATAAACAGGAGGGATAATAGCAGGAAGAGAAATCCATCAGTAATAATCATCATAATTGTGAATATGAATGGAATCAACTCTCATAAAATGGAAGTAGAAAAGGATCAAAAACCAGAATCTAATATTATGTTGTTTATGAGAAACACACTTACAGCAGAGAGACACATAGGAAAAAGGCATAGAACTTGAGTAGAATCTATTATGCTTGAGCTAAATTAAAAATAGGTGTAGCAATTATGATATCAGAAGAAGAAAACCCCAAAATTAGATCTAATTAAAAGAGATAATCTGGGAACTACATCTTGATAGGAGGCACTGGAAATAATAATTTAATATCAGTATTAAATATATAGGCAACAAGGGGTATAGCATCAAAATTCTTAATGAACTTAAATGAGTTACAGGAGAAAATAGAGAATAAAGGTATTCTAGTAGGACATCTGAGCTTTCCTTTCTCAGAACTAGAAAAATCTAACCAAAACATAAAGGTGAGAAGTTAAAAGAGGAATATAATTTTTAAAAAGTTAGATGTGATAGACCTCTGGAGAAAAGAGAATGGTGAGAGGGAGGAGTACACCTTTTTCTTAGTATTACATTCACAAAACATTATAATCACAAGTGCTTACCATGTATAAGGTCATAAAACTTCACAACCAATTGGAGAAAAGCAGAAAGATCAAATGCCTTTTTTTTCAAATCATAATTCAGTTAAATTTATATTCAATAAAAAGTCATGGAAATATAGATGAAAAATTAATTTGAACTAAATAACCTAATCCTAAAGAATGAGTGTATCAAAGAACAAATCATTGAAACAATACATAATTTCATTAAATATGACAACAATGTGATATCATATCAACATTTGTGGGATGCAGCCAAAGGAGTTTATAAGGGAAAATTTATATCACTAAAAACTTACATCAATATAACAGAGAAAGAGTATATCAATGAACTATTTTCATATCCTACTAATTAGTCTCCCCATCAATATTACTCTTCACTCTTTTCATCCTTTACACAGCTGCCAAAGTAGTTTTCATCAAGCTATTTTACTCAAATTCTAATAAATCTCAATTACAAACAGATCAAATAGTAATAGCGTGACATTTCTTATCATCATGCATACTATAGTTTAGCCATATTGACCAGTTTATTGCTCCTTATATGTGTTTTGGTATTCCATATCTTTTTGGCTTTGCAATTGTATCCTCATGTGTTGCCCCATTACCTCCCCTTATAGAATCTGCAGTTTCCTTCAACTTTTAGCTCAGGTACCACTTTATATAGATTTTTGCATTTTCCATACATATCTGTGTCTTCCCTCAGACTATATTGAATCAATTTTATATTTGTTTGTATAAATACACACATATATAGTAACATATGTTTACACATGCATGAATACATATACATATATTATATACACATAGATATTGTTTTCCTTGGCTAATTTGCCAGCTCTCTTGAAGTGAATAATTGTTTCTCCTTTGTCTTAGTCTTGTTGGTATCCTATATAGTAGGTACATTGTAAACAAATGCTGATTCACAGAGTTACTTGGAGAGTTGGGAAGTTAAGTGGCTCTCCTATGGCCACACAAATAATATATTTTTAGGACTTTAAGCTGAACTCAGAGACAGGTTCCTTATACATTATGCCAAGCTATCAGTAATTTATTTCTTAAAATCTAAACTACTGGTTTAATAATTAACATGTTTGTCATTTTTTAGCAAATATTGGAAAATGTGAGAATTTCAAAAAAAATCATGCTTGAAAATTCACCTTCAAAACATTTAGTCTGAGTTATTTTTCAATGATATATAATAAATTCTCTGTTATTTTCAAAGTTGTTTCATTTAACTCTATTTACACTTGTGTAGGGACAATCTAATTAGGAAAATTCTCCTCACCGATGCATATTAGAACCAGCTTTTTAGCATAATCATTGAAAATTACCATTAATTTACTAGGAATACTAAATCACCAAGAAAATTGCATTGTAATTAAAGTGGTAGAGGATAAATATTTTTAAATGAAGAACTATTTCAGTAAAATTCATCAAGGGATCTGTCATCTCATTGATTGTGGTACTTTCTTGCAATAATATAGACCACATCCCATCTCCTTCTCCTTTGTGACATTTCTCCTTGTTGAACATCCTCTAAAAAGATTCATCCATCATTTTGAGGACTTCTTTCATAGTCTTTAACAGGAAATGACTGGCCTTGGGATATAAGTACAAAGACTAGTTGAATTCAGTTCCTCGTGGAACATTACCAGAAGACTGGCCTACAGATGATTCTTTTTAGATAGAGGTGGGGCAAGGAAAATCAGGGAAGAAAATCTACTCAGACACAGATTCGTTTTGATGATAGATCTACTCTATAAGGATGATATTAGAAAATAAGTATTGTTTTATTAGTTTACAGATACGAAGTAGAGAATCTGTCTTGAGAAAGAATTGGAGTTTCAAATAGAGCTGAGAGAGTGCTAATTTCAATTGGGGGCAGTTATAACCATTATTTCTATGACAGTTACATGCTCTGGGTGTGGCATTCCAGGAGCGGGCTTCTGGCAGTTAACAGAGCCACATACAGATGCTTTCTCTCTCAGGGCTGGAGAAGGTAACATCTTTGCTTCTCTCTATTTCAGGCTGAGGGAAAGACTTGAAGGAGTGGAGTGTTTTCTTTTCCAACTTGGGAAACACTATTTATTTATCTGTTATTGTCTATAGATTGGTTAAACTGTGAAAAGACCAAACAAAACCTGGTCTTTGCTTTGGACTCAGAGTCTTAACCTTATTCTTGTGGAGACTAAACCAGCTAGCCTTGATTATCTTTTGTTATGTTGATAATAACAGAGATATTTGGGAAGCTGATGAGATGGCCTGAAACTAGAAACCTGCAGGACCCACACCTCCCACACACACAGGCTAGAGTGAGTAGCATGGGGTAGGTACTCCTTACTCTTCACTCCTCCCACCAAGCAGTTGGAAATCAATTGGAAATGGAGGCAGGGCCAATGTCTTCTGGCAACCTCAGCAAGGCAAATTTCTAATGATGTACACTTTCTCAACTTATATTCCCCACAGGTTTGTCTGAGGGACAGTAGGAAAAGCTTGATATCTTGATGTTATCACGGACTGATGAGGATCTGACTTCTTTGGCTGGCAGCTGACAGGAACAAAGCTCTACAGTGGCTGTAAGTATGCCCAAAATAATACCCAGGCACAGCTACTAAAAGATAAGGTTTTTACTGTTAAAGAAGAAGAGAAGGCAGGGAAGGGGTGTCCAGGATTTGGATAAGATCTGGGAAGCCCTGAACTGTTAGGTAGAAACTGCCCTTCCCCCCAGGAGGGAGTGGCAGACTTTATATCTAGCTAGCCCTCAAGGCTTATAATTATCTCTTCTAATATCTAAAATAACTAAATTAATTCTTGCTGGAATTCCACCCTGCCATTTTCCATGTTAAACTTTATAACTTAAAATTGAAGTTAAGAGTTAGAATGGTTAGGTTTATTTAGAATAGTATAAATTTGGTTAGTTAGATCAGCAAAGATTAGTGTAGTCTGTGAACCACAGGAGAAGCAGTTCTTTGCAGGACCTGGGAATTTATTTGGGTAGAGTTTGAATCCCTTAGAATTAGAAATCCTTCTGCCCTTATATATATTTTATTTTATTTTATTATTTTTTAGAAAAATTTTCAATGGTTACATGATTCATGTTTTTACTTTCCCCTTCACCACCCCAACCACAAACACCCCCATAGCCAACATACATTTCCACTGGTTTTAACATGTGTCATCAATCAAGACCTATTTCCATATTATTGATAGTAGCATTGGTGTGGTTGTTTCAGGTCTACATCCCCAATCATGTCTGCATCAACTTATGTGCTCAAGCAGTTGTTTTCCTTCTGTGTTTCCACTCCTGTAGTTCTTCCTCTGAATGTAGGTAGCATTCCCAGAACTGTCCTGGGTCATTACATTGCTGCTAGTACAGAAGTCCATTATATTTGATTTTACTACAGTGTATCAGTCTCTGTGTACATGTTCTTCTGGACCTGCTCCTTTCAGTCTGCATCAATTCCTGGAGTCATTTCAGTTCACATGGAATTCCTCCAGTATATTATTCCTTTGAGGACAGTAGTATTCCATCACCAGCATATACTACAATTAGTTCAACCATTCCCCAATCAAAGGGCACACATATGTTTTTCAGTTTTTTGCCCCCAAAAAAGCATGACTATACATATTTTTGTACAAGTCTTTTTATCTATGATATCTTTGGGGGTACAAACCCAGAAATAGTATGGTTGGATCAAAGGGCAGGCAGTTTTTAAGAGCTCTTTGGGAATAGTTCCAAAATGCTAACCAGAATGGTTGGATCAATTCACAACTCCAACAGCAATGCATTAATGTCCCAGTTTTGCCACATCCACTCCAAAATTTATTACTCTCCCATGCTATCATTTTAGCCAACGTGCTAGGTGTGAGGTGGTACATCAGAGTTGTTTTGATTTGCATTGCTCTAATTATTAGAGATTTAGAACACTTTTTCATGTGCTTATTGATAGTTTTGATTTCTTTATCTGAAAATTGCCTATTCATGTCTCTTGCCCATTTTTCAATTGGGGAATGGCTTGACTTTTTATACAATTGATTTAACTCCTTATATATTTTAGTAATTAGACTTCTGACAGAATTTTTTGTTATAAAGACTTTTCTCCAGTTTGTTGTTTCCCTTCTGATTTTGGCTACATTATTTTTGTTTGTACAAAAGCTTTTTAGTTTGATATAATCAAAATCATTTATTTTACATTTTGTAATTTTCTCTAACTCTTGCTTAGTTTTAAAATATTTCCTTTCCCAGAGATCTGACAAGTAAAGTACTCTATGTTCACTTAACTTATTTAGAGTTTCACTCTTTATATTCAAGTCATTCACCCATTCTGAATTTATCTTGGTGTAGGGTGTGAGATGTTGATCTAAACCTAATCTCTCCCATATTGTTTTCCAAATTTCCCAGCATTTTTTGTCAAATAGTGGATTCATGTCCCAAAAGTTGGGCTCTTTGGGTTTATCATACACTGTCTTGCTGATGTCACTTACCCCACGTCTATTCCACTAATCCTCCCTTCTGTCTCTTAGCCAGTACCATATTGTTTTGATGACTACTGCTTTATAGTGTAGTTTAATATCTGGTACTGTTAGGCCACCTTCCTTCACATTTATTTTTTCATTATTTCCATTGATATTCATGATCTTTTGTTCTTCCAAATGAACTTTATTATAGTTTTTTTCTAATTCAGTAAAAAGTTTTTTGGAAGTTTAAAAGGTATGTTACTGAACAAATGAATTAATTTGAGTTGAATGATCATTTTTATCATGTCAGCTTGTCTTACACATGAGCAATCAATGTTTTTCCAATTGTTTATATCTAGTTTTAATTATTTGGAAAGTATTTTGTAGTTGTGTTCATATAATCCTTGTGTTTGTTTTGGTAGATAGATTCCTAAGAATTTTATATTGTCTAGGGTGATTTTAAATGGTGTTTCTCTTTCTACCTCTTGCTGCTGTGATGTGTTGGGAATATATAGAAATGCTGATGATTTATGTGCATTTATTTTGTATCCTGCAACTTTGCTAAAGTTGTTGATTATTTCTACTAGCTTTTTAGTTGATTCTCTAGGATTTTTTAAGTAGACCATCATAAGATCTGCAAAGAGTAATAGCTTGGTCACATCATTGCCTATTTTAATATCTTCAATTTCTTTTTTTCTGTAATTGCTACTGCTAGTGTTTCTAGTACAATGTTAAATTATAGAAGTGATAATGGGCATCCTTGTTTCATTCCTGATCTTATTGGGGAGATTCTTATTTATCTTATTGGGAAATTCTAATTTATCCCCAGGTCATATGATGCTTGTTGATGGTTTTAGATATATACTATTTATTATTTTTAGGAAAGGCCCTTCTATTCTTATACTTTCTAGTTTTTTTAATAGGAATGGATATTGTATTTTGTCAAAGGCTTTTTCTGCATCTATTGAGATAATCATGTGGTTTTCATTGGTTTGCTTGTAGAAATGGTCAATTAATGTGGATGGTTTTACTAATATTGAAACTTCCTTGCATTCCTGTTATAAATCCTACATGATCATAATGAATAGCCCTCACTTGAGGGAATCTTTTTCCTAGGATTCTGTTTAAGATTTTTGCATATATTTTCATTAAGGAGATTGGTCTGTAGTTTTCTTTCTCTGTTTTTGATCTACCTGGCTTTGGGATCAGTAATATATTTGTGTCATAAAATAAGTTTGGTAGAACTCCTTCTTTGCTTATTATGTCAAATAGTTTGTATAGTATTGGAATTAATTGTTCTTTGAAGGTTTGATATAATTCACTTGTGGGGATTTTTTCTTAGGGAGTACTTTTATGGCTTGTTCAATTTCTTTTTCTGATATAGGATTATTTAAGTATTTTATTTCTTCTACTGTAAATCTAGGAAATTTATATTTTTGTAAATATGCATCCATATCACCTAGATTGCTATATTTATTTCCATATAATTGTGCAAAATAGTTTTTAACTATTGCCTTGATTTCCTCTTCATTAAAGGTGAGGTCTCCCTTTTCATCTTTGATACTGATGATTTGGTTTTCTTCTTTCTTTTTTAAATTAGATTGACCAATATTTCATCAATTTTATTTGTTTTTTTCAAAGTAACAGCTTCTAGTCTCATTTATTAATTCAATAGTTATTTTACTTTCAATTTTATTGATTTCTCCTTTAATTTTTAGTATCTCTAATTTGGTCTTTAACTGGGGATTTTTAATTTGTTCCCTTTCTATTTTTTTGATTTGAGTGCCCAGTTAATTGACCTTTGCCCTCTCTAATTTGTTTATATATGCACTCAAGGATATAAATTTCCCCCTGAGTACTGCCTTAGCTGCATCCCACAGAATTTGTAAGATGTCTCATCATTGTCATTCTTGTCAATAAAATTAATTTTTGTTTCTAAGATTTGTTCTTTAACTAACTGGTTTTGGAGAATCATATTTAATTTCCAATTAGTTTTTGACTTGCCTGTCTATAGACCCTTAATGATTATTACTTTTATTGCATTATGATCTGAGAAGGTTACATTTATTATTTCTGCTCTTTTGCATTTGTTTGCCATGTTTCAATCCCTAGTACATGGTCAATTTTTGTGAATGTACCATGTGCAGCTGATAAAAAGGTATATTTGTTTTTGTCCCTATTTATTTTTTTCCACATATCTATTAATTCTATTTTTTCTAGGATTTCATTCACCTCTCTTATCTCTTTCTTATTAATTTTTTAGTTTGATTTATCTAGATCTGAAAGAGGAATATTTAGATCTCCAACTAGTATAATTTTACCATCTATTTCCTTCTCGAGCTCTGCCAGTTTCTCCTTTAGGAATTTGGATGCTATACCATTTGGTGCATACATGTTGAGTACTGTTATTTCCTCATTGTCTATACTGTCTTTAATCAGGATGTAATGACCTTCCCTGTCTTTTTTAATCATATCAATTTTTACTTTGGCTTTGTCAGAAATCATAATAGCCACTCCTGCCATCTTTTTCTCATTTGATGCTCAAAAGATTTTGCTCAAGCCCTTAGCCTTAAACTTGTGTATGTCCACCTGCCTCATATGTGTTTCTTGTAGACAATACATGGTAGGATTTTGGTTTCTAATACCCTGTGCTATTTGCTTCCATTTTATTGGCAAGTTCATCCCATTCATATTCAGAGTTATAATTATCAGTTGTGTATTCTCCAACATTTTGGTATCCTTTCCTAGTTCTACCACTTCTTCATACACTATTTCCTTTTAAACCAGTGGTTTGTTTTAAACCAGTCACCCTTGTCTCCTCCCTTGGTTTACTTCCCCTTCCACCTCATCCCTTAATATTCCCCTCTCTTTATTTTTTAAGGCCTAATCAATTCCCTTCCCACTCTCCTCCCCTCCCTTTTTTGACTTTCTGACTCCCCTGCTACCCTTTGTTTATCCCTTCTGACTTTCTCCATAGGGTTAGATAGAATTTTATAATCCAATGGATATAGCTATTCTTCCCTCTCAGGGTGACTTCCACTGAGAGTAAGGTTTAAATATTACTTATTAATGCTCTCTTCTTCTCCTTCTTATAATAGTATTCAGCCCCTCCCCTTCCTATGCCCTCTTTGGGTGGTATAGAATATCCTATTTTACTTAATTATTCAAGTTTCTCTTGGTGCCATCTACTATTCACCCTCCTCTTTTATTTCCCCCCTATCATCATAGACTATTTAATATTCCAACCTCTCCCTATAAAAAATTCTTCTAATTACTATAATAGTGAGTAGAGTTTTTGAAAATTATACATAACAATTCTCCCTATAGGAATACAAATAATTTAATCTTATTGAAGCCCTTAATGAGGCAAATTTAAAAAAAGATTTTTCTTTCGTTCCCCTCTGTTTCTCATTTACCTTTTCATGTTTCTCTTGGTTTTTGTATTTGGATATCAAACTTTCCATTTAGTCCTGGTCTGTTCTTTTCAAATTCTTGGAAATCTTCTATCTTATTGAATGCCCATGCTTTCCCCTGGAAGTATATAGTCAGTTTTGATGGGTAGGTGATCCTTGGTTGTAGACCTATTTCTCTTGTCTTTCTGAATATCATATTCCATGCCTTGAGGTCTTTTAGTGTGGAGGTTGTGAGATTCTTTGTGATCTTGACAGGTGCTCCTTGATATCTGAATGTCTTTTTCTGGCTTCTTGTAAAATTTTTTCTTTTACTTGGAAGCTCTTGAATTTGGCTATTATATTCCTCAGGGTTGTTTTTTGAGTGTTTAGTGTAGAGGGTTATCTATGGATCCTTTTAATGTCTATTTTTCCCTATTTTTTTAAGAACATCAGGGCAGTTTACTTGGATGATCCCTTGTAGTATGGTGTCCCATTTTCTCTTAATTTCTGCTTTTTCTGGAAGACCAATGATTCTCAAATTGTCTCTTCTAGACCTGTTTTCTTGATCTGTCATTTTCTCATTGAGATATTTCATGTTTCCTTCTATTTTATCAGTTTTTTGACTTTGCTTTATTTGTTCTTGTTGTCTTGAGAGATCATTGGCTTCTACTTGCCTAATTCTTGACTTTAAAGACTGGTTTTCTGCTATAATCATTTAATATTCCTTTTTGATTTGGTCTATTCTGTTTTTCATTGTGTCCTGCTGTTTAATTATCATTTTATTTGATTTTGGGGCATCTTTATCCAATTAGGAGTTTCTGTTTTTTAACCTGTTAATTTCCTTTTGAGCTATTTCCCACTTCTCTTGCCAAATCTCTACCATCTTTCTTATGATCTCAGATTTGAACTCTTCAAGAGCTTATGACCAATTTTCATTTTTTGGGAACGTTTGGATGTGATTACTTGTTTGTTCTCCTCTGCTGTTTGCTCTGTTGTCTGGATTTTTTTCTGAGTAAAAGTTATTGAATATTAAAGATTTCTTCTTGATCTTTCTCTTTGGACATTCTTGTGCATGGCTTGCCATTATTATTATGCTGTTTTTCTTTCTCAGTCTTAAGTCTGGGTGAGGCAGAGAGTCTCTCTGTCTAACGAGCTGTGGAGCAGTTTTTGTCTGAGTCATAGTGCTGTGCGGGCTCTCTAAGCTTTATCCTCCCACCCAAGGTCTAGACAATTTAGGCTCCTGGGGTTGCAAATCAAGCTGTTCTCAGAGTCAAGGCTCCTAGTGGTCCCCTTGCTTGCTCCTCTGCCTGAGGCTCCTTTAACAGTCTCAGGGAGCTGCTTCCACAGTCATGCACCCCTCTGCAATGGGTCCCTACCCAAGGTCCCTGCCTGTGCTCAAGGTCTGTGTTCAAAGTCCATGTGTTCTTTAGGGTCTTGGGCTCTTAAGTCTTGTTGCTCTCAGGTGCAGGCCCTGGTGATCCCAGGTAGCTACCAAAGACTTAATGAATTCCCCAAACTTGGTCTAACTCTTGTGAGATGTCTTTGGCACTGTATGTGGTGTGTTTGGGAAGAGTTCTCAGCTTGCATTTTAGTGAGAGCTATTTCACCCCCTTATAGTATGGAAATGCCCAAATCCCATGTACCTTCAATGCTGTGCCATGTTGTGGGGTCCCTTTGTTCATCTGGATTTGTTTTTTTTTGTCCTCTTGAGCGGTTATGTATATGTGGGTTAGGAGAGATTAAGCATGCTGCTTCTACTCTGCAGCCATCTTAACCCAGAAGCCTTTATATATATATTAAATTTTTAAAAAAGTTTATTTTTAATAAACAAGAGTCTCTTTAGTGTTCCTTGCACCTGACCCTTAAGGGAAGTTCATCTTTGAGCTTCACTTCATTTACCACTGAAGATACTTTGATAAGATCTATCAAAAATATCTAGAAACAATTTTCAGCCTTTATTTTCTAAATAAAATTTAGTTTCTTTGACCTTTATGTGTGTGCTTGCCCTATATTATTTTTTTCAACTCATATTGATGAATCATGGAGTTTTTAAAATTTTGAAATATGAATAAGTAATCAAATATGCCAATGATAAAAATTCATCATAAAATTCATTATAGATATATGCAAAATAGAAACCTGGTCTCATGTATCAGTCTTAATTTTCATTTGAGAAATCCTGAAACATGATGTCATGAGAGAAAAAGGGTCCAGAGCTAGGAATAGGAGATTTCGACCCTGATTTTACCCCTTACTCACTCTATTACCTTGAGTAAGCCATTTAGTTTCCTTATGCCACATTAAATAGAATTGTTTAAGTTAAAGTCAGAAGAGACTCTAGAGATTGCCTTGTTAAATGCTTTCATTTTGTAATTCAACATAGGCCCATATTGTTTAAGTGATTTTCTTCAATGTCACACAGAAAAAGAAAATTGTCAGGTGTTTAGGCCTTCTGACTTCAAAACCAATATTCTTTGCATCATTATTGTCTTCTGCTAGAAATCCTCTCATCTGATTCTAAAGAGATGGAAATGTGAGAAACAATATCTCAGACTCATTATAGATTTGTGAAGTTTATCTGAAATTATTCAATGAGAATGTTTATTTGGAAACATTTTATTTCTTCTCTTTCTTTGTCTCCCTCATGTCCCACCTCCTTATTCAGACATTACATATAAGCACCACTGAACAGTTTACCATATTACTAAAGGCATAGTATAAATTAACATAGAAATGTGAAACATATTCATTATCATGTTTTATCTTTATATTATTAGATCATTATTTTTATTTATTTATATTTATATTATATAATATTAATATATTATAATATAATACAAATATATGGTATATAAATATATCATCAAATTCTTAATATGTAAATATATTATAATTATAAATAATATATTATTTATTAAATATATCTTTATATATCATTATCATAAGCAAACTCATTACTACCATATCAGCCTGCAATGTTTATATCCTACAATATGTTTTTCAATATATAATTTGTAAGCATTTAATAAAACACCTATATTGGAGGCAACTTGGTAGTTCAGTGGATTGAGAGGCAGGCCTAGAGACGGGAGGTCCTAGGTTCAATCTGGTCTCAGACACTTTCTAGCTGTGTGACCCTGGGCAAGTCACTAAATCCCCATTGCCTAACTCTTACCATTCTTCTGTCTTGGAACCAATACATAGTGTTGATTCTAACGTGGAAGGTAAGGGTTTAAAAAAACCCCACCAATATTGATAGCAATGATAACTGGTATTTATATAGCACTTTAAATTTTATTTAAGCTTCATAATAACCCCTTGAGGTAGAGACTATAAGTATTATTATTTTAATTATTTAAATGATGAAACCAAAGTTCAGCAAGTTTGTGGCTTGCCCGAGGTCACACTCCTAGTCAGAATCAGAAGAAAGATTTGAAACTGATTCTTCCTGATTCTAAGTCGTGTTCTCTATACAATGGGAACCACCATGGTTTCCTGGATAGATAGACCCCATTTCTATTCTAAAGAAAATAATTAAGGTAATACATTAAGGAGATGTCACAGACATAATATGCTTAGGTGTTAGCAAAGGATTTCTTACAAAATCTCTCATGCTATCTATACTTGTGGACAATATAAATGTATGTGAGTTAAATGAGAATGCAGTTTTATGAATTCAGAGCATATTGAATTTGTTGTTGTTGTTGAGTTGTTTAGACAGACATGACTCCATTTGGGTTTTTTTTTTTTCACAAAGATGCTGCTGTGTTTTGCCATTTCCTTCTCCATCTCATTTTTAAAATGAGGACCTGAGGGAAAAGAGTTAAATGACTTACCCAGGGTCACAAATCTTTTAAATGTCTGAGGCTGGATTTGAGCTCAAGAAGATGAATCTTCTTGACCTCAGGCTCAACCCTCTATCTCCTGTATCACCTATAGGTCAAATTGCTGGAACTTGCAAATATTATTAATTTGAGAACTTTGCTAAGTTGCTTTAAGACCAAATTGGAACTTTGGAGACCAAGACTCTGTGAGATTCTGTTGGAGTCCTCAGGTTGAGTTTTTTTAATGGACACTCTGAGCTCTGAAGATTCTGAGCATTCTAATTCTCTGTCTGGTGTCTTTGAACTGAACCTCATTTAAGACAGGATTGTTTCAACTCCTCTCTGAGATGTTTCCTTTAAAAAATTGGAAATGCTTGGAGTAACAGCTTTTGAAAAGAGAAGTGACTTTGTGTTCATTGTTCAAACTAACAGAAGAAAAGGAAGATCTTTTTTTTCTGTCTTTTAACCCAGATTGGGCCCAAGTCTAAGGCCCAGCCTGGGTCAGGACAATGGACAACTCTGACTGGCTACCACTGAACTTTTCCATTTGGAGACTTACTTTTAAGAAGATAAATAAATTATCTCTAAGCTAGTAGAAATAGATTATTTAAATAGGGAAATTTGGATTTTTAGATAGAAATAGGAAGTAATAGAGTAACCTGGTTTTCCAATAGAAGGCAAATCATGAGGTCTACTTTGGGAGCAGGTGAAAGCTTTGTGTCTCTTGGTATTTAGGGTTCCTGGTTTATATATCACCTTCTTAAAATATTATGTTTTAATAAATTAGGAATAAGTTTTTTTAATCTGTCTCCTGTGTTATCTATTGTGCTTGCCTACAACCAAGGCCACTACTGTTACCTTGGTCCTTGTATATAAGGTATCTGATTAACAAGAATCAGATACTGAGTTTAATACTATCCCTAACAACCTAAAGACTAGTTTTTAGTGGATCATAACAGCTTGGAATGAAGTCTCTAGGTGAATATTCCAGGCTTCATGTGATCTTCTTGGTGTGACATTTGGCATATTTTTCAGATTTGAATTTTGTATAAAACCGTGAGAGATAACATGTTAGATGACATGATACAGAATTATTTCCACAGGCTACAATGAATATATAAGATGAAACTTATTAAAGGTCTCTTCAGTGATAAGTTCTAATAAAATCACCAACTTGTTCTTCCTATTTGTATTTTTGATCCTTCCCATAAAGACATATACATTAATAGGTCTTCTTTCAAGGTGTTTCCACTGTCTCAGTACCATACATATGTGACAATATACAGTAATATAAGCCATTAAAGTCAGCCTCCAAGGAATGTCCATTAATTCACACAAAGAGGTATCAGGGGGGCAGAGTTTAAATACTTTGAATGGAGATTTTCCATTTCTTTAAATACTTGAAGTACCTCAATAGGAGAAAGTATCACATCTTTCCTTCCAAAGTAGAATTGTACAACCCAACCACTAATGTCAAGGATTCCATGCTGGACTTTTTTGTTTTCTCTTATCATGAGGAGGGGAACATATAATTGGGGAACTCCATTGGAGCTCCATATTTATAGTTTCTCTTGCTTTCCACACCATTGTTTTATAGTGTTTATTTTATCTCTGGAGTAGTATTTGGAGGATAAATTGCACTATGCATTTTTACATGAAAGGTTGACTTTTCCAAAGATCCCAGTCTAATTTTGACAATGTCTTCTACCATAGATTAGGCGATGAATAAGACTTCTCTCAGCATTCATATGGCTTTTTTTTCATTAACTGGAATAGATTGCCTATTCTTATATCTAACCTATAGATTATAAAGTACCACTTAGGGAAGAAAACATTTAAAAAAAGAATTATAAAACAGAGTTGATCAGTTCTGGTAGTGTACAACTATATTTCCTGCTATGTGGGATATATCCTATATAGTGACTTAATTCCATTAGTGATTGGCACAAGAACTTTGTCCTGCACTACTTCCATCCATAGTAATTTTATACATTTTTAGGCATTCTGGTGGCTGAAACTGGCATGTTTGGTTGGGTATTATAATAAGGAAAGAGACAGATGGAAACTTTTTCAAAGATCTGGTGCATGATTTTGTAAAGCAAGGGGCTGGTATATGCAAAAAACTTTATAGACCCTATTCTGGAATGGGAGTACTGCTTAAAAGGAGACAAAGAGACTTTTTTGGTCCATTGATTACTAGACACCAAGGAGAGCAGAGATGGACTTCTTGTGGCCATCTTGTAGAAGCCAGAAGGAGGTAATTGACTTTCCTGAATAAATCTTGGAGGTTCCTGTCATCAAGACACTTCTGTGATCCTGTGAGCTGTGGCATTTCTGTACATTTCTCAAATCTCTGTGTGTGTGAGCAGTGAAGACCCAATGACTCTACCATAAAGAAGAGCTCAACCACTTTGGCTCAGGCCTTGAGGATGAACTTTCTCATTACATCTAGCCATCTATACCTGATAAACTCTATGCTGTCTCAATTTATTAGTGGACCAGGCAGTCAGGATTAGTTAGCTAGATTTTCTTTAGGTAGAGAGAGCAAGCCCATGAGGACTTATAGTGGGAATCTGGGTGGAGAAACTCCTTTACCCTGGTCCACTATCACATCCTGTGAGGTTGAGTATTATAATAAACCTAAGACTATTTTATAATAACTTGGCATCAGTTAAATTGCATTATACCATCACCAAAAGGTTAGGTTTACCTGTTGGGGCTAATTCTAGACTCCAATCAACTGAGAGTCATCAATGGTCACATAGAAAGTTACTTCAGCTCCATTTGGTAATTAGGTCATCTATCAACTAATTATTTCAGTATTCACACCAAATCCAACATTAATATGGTGATCTTCTGGTGAGGGAGCCACCAAACTGCCTAAGGAGAGGTAAATTGGTTTCCATGTTAATCATATTCTTGTGGTGGGATTAGTTCATGAGTAGTTGATGTACTTCCAGCCTGAGTAAGATGGGGAGATTCAGTCTTTTTTTTAAAGAAAGAAAGAAAAAATAGGATATAAGTCCAAAGTGTTGGTTAGCTATGTAAAGTGAAGATTAACTCTGGTGGCAACAAAATTTTATAAGCTAGAACTTGAAAGATTTTTGGTGACAACAGGAAGAAAAAGAATCTGGGCAAAAATGAAATGTAAATTTCCTTTTAATGTCTACTTAGTGAATGTGCTTGGAGTAAAAGATCAACAATAAGTATTACATAAATGCAGAACACTTGGGGTTACTCTTTCCAGAGAAGAACATCATTAGAATTATCTGGTTTGATAATAAGGAAAAATACTTGAACAAAAATATTTATAAACACACTCTTTATGGTGGCAAATAATTGGAAAATGAGGGAGTGTCCATCAATTGGAGACTGGCTGAACAAATTGTGATATCTGATGATGAAGGAATACTATTGTGCTGAAAAGAATAATGAACTGGAGGAATTCCATGTGAACTGGAAAAACTTCCAGGAATTGACACAGAGTTAAAAGGAGTAGAACCAGGAGAACATTGTACACAGAGACTGATACACTGTGGTACAATAGAATGTAATAGACTTTTCTACTATTAGCAATTCAAGGATCCAGAACAATCCAGAACTTATGAAAAGGAATGCCATCCACATCCAGAGAAAGAATTGTGGGTGTAGAAATGCAGAAGAAAAACATAGGATTGAGCATGTGGTTTGATGAGGATATGATTGGGGTTTTGGAGTTAAAATATCACTCTACTACAAATATGAATAACATGGAAATAGGTTCTGAATACATGTATACAATGTATACAAGATACATGTATACAAGAGTGGAATTGCTTGTCAACTCTGGGAAGGGGCAATGAAGAGGGGTGGGAAAATCATGAATCATGTGACCATAGAAAAATATTCTAAATAAATAATAACAAATTAATAAAAAAGAATTATCTGGTTTGCCACCTAAACTTAAGTAGGAAAATTTTGAGCAATATAAGAGAGAATTAGGAGAATTGTTTTACCACAAGGATCAATTGAGATTAAAGAAGTCTTCTAAACCTGGGTAGGTAGGTGGGACAGTGAATTAAGTATTGGGGCTAGAAACATGATAGATCTGAGTTTAAATCCAACCTCTGACACTGACTAGTTGTGTGACTCTGAAGAAGTCACTTACCCCCGTTTTCTTGAGTTTCCTCATCTATAAAATGAGCTATTAGAGGAAAGGGAAAAACACTCTAGTATCTTTGCCAATAAAACCCTCAACTATTAGACATAATTGAAATTAGGGGCTTTTGGCTTTTCTAATTTTATTTCTGAAAATAAAATCATAAGGATTCTCATGTTAAATTCGTTATTCCCCTTCCCTTTAACATTTTGATACTTGTTTTTTTAACCCACTTCTTTTTCTTGGCTTTAAATTTATTGTCTTAGTAGATTGGACACAAATCTACTAATCTGTCTGTATGACAATCTTCTTCAATTAGGTCTCCTATACCTCATCATGTTTTATAAACTGGAGGCTCATAACCAGTAACAAAGTTCTTATTAAAGTTAAAAGAAATAGTGCTATTAAGACTCAGCTTTATTAAATGAAAGGCCCAAAGGAACTTTTATCTGGATAAAATGCAAATTCTTTTGCTACAAGGAGTTCTTAATCTGAAAAGCATTTACCTCCATGGGAATAGATATCAGTGAATTTGTTAACTTGGATGAAAAAAAAATCTTTATCTTAATATGATTGTCTTTTTTTGTAATCCTGTATATTTTCCTTCATGCACTTAAAAACAATATTCTGAAAGGGGATTGATAGGTTTCACCAGATTGTAAAAGGTGCCCGTAAGAGAAAAAAAATTAAGAATCCTTATTCTAGTGTTTAGCATTGGTATACACACACAAAAACATTTTATTTAAAATAGAATTAGATTCTAAGCATGAATTTCTTCCTTGAAGATACATGTTGACCCAAACTTCACTCCTTCCTCTAACCACAGCAAGGCTCAAAGGAGCTAAGTAAGTATTCTGCAGTATATGCCGTTCCCTGCTAGAATGCAGTTCCATTGTTTTCCCCTGGGCTCCTGAACTAGTTTATTAGCCATCTGCTGCTTGCTTGCTAGTAGTGCTAATATATCCCTGAAGGTTTTCCTCCTGACAGTCACAGGAGGAGGTATGACCAAAACCTTGCCATGTTTATTAGCCTCCTTGTAGGTGGGCACAAAACAGACACTGCTGATTGCAATCTGAAATTAACCAGAAGTGGGAGCCTGGGTTATATGAAGGGACATACTGTGACTCTGCCTGTAAAGATAAGAAAGGGCAAGAAAAGAAAGAATTATTAGCATCTGTGAGTAACTTATTACATTAGAAATTGGTTAGCTCTTAGTGGTTTAAACCTGTATTTCTAATTTTGATTCTCATATATCAAATGCTTTTACAGGGAGGTAGCTCTATGAATGTCCATTGTCATGCCGCAAATAATTTTCCAATTGCTTTACCATCCTCCTTTTTATGCTCTCATGGCTTCTTTAAATAGTTTCTGATTTTTTCCCAATATTATAAAACAAAAAAAATGCTTCCCCAAGTTCCTTCATGATCTTTAAAAGAGCATATTACACGATTATGTTGCATCTGGGAAAATGTAAAGTAAATGAAATGACTTGAATTTATTTTAAAAATGTGCCTTGTAGGGTGGATTTTTTTCCACTAATATAGGTGATAGTAAATGTTAAGACTAGACTGTAATGGGGCCTGGACAAGGTGAGGGTGATAGTTTATATTGCAGATTGAGTAATGAACATCTAGATTTGTCCTACAGAACCTTCTTGCAACATTTTGGTAGGCTCAATGGAAAGATTGTGATATTTGGATTCCCAAATATTTGGGTTCATATCCTTGTTCTACTACTTACTGCCTGTGTTACTACAGAAAAAATTACCTAACTTTTATTTTTCCAAGCTATAAAATGAGGAGGTTGAACAAGATGACAGGTAGTTCCTTTGCAACTCTTTATATTATCTTCATGATTTATTTATAGTCAAACATCTTAGTTCAAGTTTTAGTTTTTCCACTTACAATTCATATGACTTTGGATAATTCACCCAAGTTCCTTGGTGTCAGTTTTTTCAGCTTTAAAACAAGATAGTTTTAACAGATGGTTCCTGGAGTTCCTTGTAGCTTTAAATTAATAATATTATGAGACAGATTCAATCAAGTTAAAAAAATAAGTTTTGAGAAAAGCTAACAGAGTGAAACCTGCTTCTTTAAAAATAAGCTCCTCTCCAGGATTACTTCAGAAAAATTTGAAAAACTTCCATGAACTGATGAAAAATGAAATGATCAGAACCAAAAGAATATTGTACATAAGGACAGCAACATTTTTTATGAAAAACTGTGAATGAAATTATTCTCAACAATTTGACAACAGTTATACTACACAATTCAAGAGACTCCTGATAAAAATGCCATCTTCCCTCCAAGAAAGAATTGATGTAGTCTGAATAAAGGACAAAATTTACTACATTTCTTCTCCTTTTTTTTCTTTAGATCCTCTTCATGAAATGTCTAATATGCAAAACTGTTTTACATGATTGCAATGTAAAATCTATATCAAATTGCTTAGAATCACAGGGAGTCAGAGGAGTATCAGGCAGTAAGTTAGGAAAGATGGGAAAGAGGGAGAGAATTTGGAACTCAAAATTTTAAAAAATGAATATTAAAATTATTTATTACATGTAACAGAAATCAAATAGAAAAGGCAAAAAATGAGCTCCTTTGCTATTACATTTTGTGATCCTTTCTTTTCTTTGTTCCTTACCTTCTGTTCCCCTTTTTTATGGTTCTACACTTAAGGATTTTGAAGGTGGAAGGGAATGAAAAATAAACATTTCTTTTATACTTATAAGCCAGGTATTCTACTAAGTGACAGGGATACAGATTCAAACACAAAGGACAATCCTTGTATACAAGTGGTTTACATTCTGATGAGGGAAGATGACAGATAAAAAGGGAATTGAAAAATGGGAGAGAAAATAACTTAAGTCCATTCCACAAATGAAAGTCTCTGGAAGGAACTTAGCAGTGCAAGAAAGGGGCCAGCATTGCAGAGGGATACGCCAGAGTAAGAAGACATAGGTATTGAGAAAAGTTTCAGGATGCTGATTCATGATTGAAAAATTTGATGAGTCAGAAACACACAAAAAATAATAAATTGCCAGAATCATAGGGTCTTATAAATGGAAGAGATATTAAAGGTCATGTAGCCCAACTCACTGATTTTGTAGACTTGTAGATTTTACACTAAAATGCAGGAGTAAGTAACTTGAAAAAGTTAAAGAGTTAATAACAGTTATGTCCTAGAATAAGATCTTGAACTTATATCCCCAGGCTTTTGGTAAAGTATTATATCACTTTCACTACATTTACTAATTCATTTTAAAGAATAAATAGAGTGGGTTATGATAACAAGTCAAATAAGAGAACTGTAGAGACATTAATTGATGAAGGTAAAAGAAACGGGAATGGATAACAAGAATGGATAGGAGAAGAAGATGGGAAAATACATTGCAGAAAGTTAAAGGTAAAGGGGGAAGAAAAGGCAGGACAAGAAGATGATGGAAGTTCACACCAAATTGGCTCAGTACACATTTTGGAAAAGGCAATAAGTTTGAAGAAAGAATCTTTAGACATACTTGAAGATATAAATGACTTGTTCAGTCATACTTTTGTGATCTTATGGACACTTTGTGATCTCATGGACTGTCTGTGAGATTTTATTGCAAACATACTAGAGTTGATTGCCATTTCCTTCTCCAGTAGATTAAGACAGAGGTTAAGTGATTTTCCCAGGATCACAAATCTAGTAAGTGTTTGAGGCCATGTTTGGACTCAAGTCTTCTTGACACCAGGCCCAACACTCTATCCATTGAATCACCTAGTTACCTCCACAAGTGATTTAGAAAAAAATTGTAGGAGAATCTTCTTTAAAAAAATCCATCTTCCATATCACCTTACATAGATAGAACTGTACTCAGTAAATTGTTGGTGTTATAAAAATTATTGAGGTCAACTTTGGGTATTTCTTAATGGGATGTATTGGCCTACTCTTATTTCCTAAGCCCATTTTCCTGAGATGTCAGAATATACTTCCTACTTAGAAAGTTTGTTTATAATATACAGAAAATAGCTTAAGTATATGACTTCTATTAAAGTCAATTCCATTTAGTTATAGACAAGAAAACTCCAAATATGGTCATGAAGAGTCTGACAGTACTGAAAATGACTGAATAAACACAAATTATAGGTGACTATTAGAAGTATTTTTGTATCTAATTTTGTCTTTTTGCAAGGTTTACTCATTACTCCTGTTACTGGCCTCTGGGACCAAACATAACACATTTCTCAATCTTCTTCCATATGATAGATATTTAAATACTTGAAGTCAAGTATGACATTCCTTCTTTAAGATTAGCATACTTACTTCCTTTATTTCTTTGCTATATTGCAAAGTTTTAAGGCTCTTACCTTTCCTGGTTGTGTTTCTCTAAATATTTGTGTAGCTTATAATTGTGCTTCCTAGACAGAGAGGTCCAGAACTGAACATGGGTTTTATTTTATATATGTTATATTATGTATGTACATTTATACATACACAACACATGTGTACTTATAGAAATGTTTTATTTTTTTCCTTTTACACATAAAAATTATTTCAGCATTCATTTTCTGGCATTTTAAGTTCCAAATTACTCTTTCTCTTTTCTTCTACTCCCTCCTTACTAAGATAATCAGCCTGAAATTGGTTATACATATATTTTCATACAAAGCATATTTCCATATTCATCATATTGTGGAAGAAGATAGTTAAAAATGTAGAAAATAAAGTGAGCGATCTATTACTATCTGCATTCAGTCTCAACTAATTCTTTCTTTTGAGGTGGATAGCATTTTTCATCATAAGCCCTTTCAGATTATCTTGGATCAATATGTTGCTGAAAAAAAGCTAAGCCATTCACAGTTGTTCATTATAAAATATTGCTCTCACTGTGTGCAATATTTTGGTTCTGCTCACTTCACTCTGCATCAGTTCATGTAGATCTTTCCAGATTTTTCTTAAATCTTCCTGTTGAGTTTTTTTATAGCACAATAGTATTCCATTACAATCATAACTTGTTCCCCAGATGGTGTGTATCACCACACTTTCTGATTCTTTAACATTACAAAGATAGCTGCTATATATGTTTTTTTTACAAAGAGGCCCTTTTCTTTAAAAAAATTTCTTTAAAAAATTTTCTTTAAAAAAAAATAGAGAGACCTAGGGATATTGCTGAGTCAGAGAGTATGCAGAATTTTATAGCTCTTTAAGCATAGTTCCAAATTTTTCTCCAGACTGATTAGAACACCAACAGTGTGTTCCAATTTTCCCACATTCCTTCCAACTTTTATCATTTTTCTTATCTGTCATATTATTCAATATAATACAACAATATAGGTATGATATATCACTTCAGAGTTGTTTTAATTTGCATTTATATAATCAGTAATAATTTAGAGGATTTTATTCATGACATTTATTCTTTATTTTCCCTTGTTTTCCAGTTATATGATCCATATTTTCTCCCCCCATTTCCCCCTCCTCTTCATGAAGCTAAGAGGCAATTCAATTAGGATATATATGCATTATCATACAAAACATAATTCCATATTATCCATTTTTGTAAGTGAATAAACTTAAAAAACCAAAATCCCCCCAAATATACCGTGATTTGTTTATTTATAAGAGAAAAATCATATGTTTTCATCTGTATTTCTACTCCAACAGTTCTTTCTCTGTAGATGAATAGCATTCTTTTTCATAAGTCCTCAGCATTGTCCTGGCTCATTGTATTGCTGTTAGAAGTAAAGTCTATCACATTTGATCTTTCTTGCACCTACTATATTGTTCCCCTAGTTTTGCTTATTTCATTAAGTTCACTTAGGGCTTTCCAGCTCTTTCTGAAATCATCCTATTCATCATTCCTTATAGCACAATAGTATTCCATCACCATCATATACCACAATTTGTTCAGCCATTCTCCAATTGTGGGGCAACCCTTTTGTTTCTAATTTTTTGCCACCACAAAAAGAGCAGGTATGGATTATTTTGAACAAAGGGGTCCTTTCTCATTTCTTTCATGTCTTTGGGATACAGACCAACTAGCTGTATTTCTGGATCAAAAAGTAGGCATTCTTTTATAGCCCTTTTGGGCATAATCCCAAATTGTCCCAATGTTTGGCATAATCCCAATAATCCCAAATGTTTGGATCAGTTCACAACACCACCAGCAAAGCTATAGTGTTCCAATTTTGCCACATTCCCTCCAACATTTATCATTTTCTTTTCCTGTCATATTAGCAAATATGATAAGTATGAGGTGGTAGATCAAAGTTGTTTTAGTTTGCCTTTATCTAATCAAGTGGGATTTAGAATTTTTTCATATGATTATTGATAGCTGAGTTTTTCATCTGAAAACTGTATATTCATATCCTTTAACCTCTTATCTATTGGAAAGGACTTGGATTCTTATTCTTTTGACTTAGTTTTTTATATATTTAAGAAATGAGAACTTTATCAGAGGAATTTATTATAAGCTTTTTCCCACTTTGTTGTTTCCCTTCTAATCTTGGATGCATTGGTTTTGTTTGTACAAAACCTTTTAAATTTAATATGATCAAAATTATTCATTTTACATCATGTAATGTTCTCTACCTCATATTTGGTCATGAATTTTGTTCCCTTCTAAAACATTTGGTGGGTAAACTCTTCTATGTTCAACTAATTTACTTATAGTATTACTCTTTGTCTTTAAATCATAGGCCCATTTTGACCTTATCTTGGTATATAGTATGTGAGATATTGAGCTAAACCTCATTTTTGTCATACTGAATTTTCCCAACAGGTTATATCAAATAGTGATTTCTTATTTCATAAGCTTCAATTTTGGGGTTTATCAAACACTAAAATGCTGAGGTAATTTACAACTATTCTATTCCATTGATCCACTCTTATGTTTCTTAACCAGTACCAGATTGTTTTGATGATTACTGCTTTATACTACAGTTTAAGATCTGGTACTGGTAGGCCCCCAAATTTCATATTATTTTTTAAAAGAATTTTTTAAACCCTTAACTTCTGTGTATTGGCTTCTAGGTGGAAGAGTGGTAAAGGTGGGCAATGGGGGTCAAGTGACTTGCCCAAGGGTCACACAGGTGGGAAGTGTCTGAGGCCGGATTTGAACCTAGGACCTCCCGTCTCTAGGGCTGACTCTCAATCCACTGAGCTACCCAGCTGCCCCTTTCATATTATTTTTCATTATTTCCTTTAATATTCTTGACCTTTTTTTCTTCCAGTTGAATTCTGTTACTATTTTTTTTAGTTCCATAAAACGGTTTTTTTCGAAGTTTGATTGGTTTGGAACTGAAAAGTAAAAAAATTTAAGAAGGACTGTCAATTTTATTATATTAGCTCAGCCTACCCATTAGCCATTAATATTTTTCCAATTATTTAGATTTAATTTTATTTGTTAAAAGTGTTTTGTATTTGTGTTCACATAATCCCTGCATTTGTCTCAGCAAATAGATAGGTATTTTATATTGTCTAGAGTGACTTTAAATGGAGTTTCCTTTTCTAATTTACTGATGATTTTTCTGAAACTTTGCTAAATTTATTAATTTTTTCAGGTAATTTTTAGTTGATTTTGTAGAATCCTCTAAGTATACCATCATATCATCTGCAAAGAGTGATTCCTCATTCCCTACTTTTATTTACTTTAATTTCTTTTTCTTCTCTAATTGCTAAAGCTAGCATTTCTAGTACAACATTAAATAATAGTGGTGATACTGGGCATCCTAGTTTGCTCCTGATCTTATTAGGAAAGTTTCTAACTTATCCCCATTGCAAATGATATTTTCTGATGATTTTAAATAAACACTACTAATTATTTTAAGGAAAGGTCTTTTATTCCTATACTTGCTAGTGTTTTCAATAGGAATGGGTGTTATAATTTTTTAAAAGCTCTTTCTGCATTTATTGAGATAATCATGTGATTTCTGTTAGTTTGATTATTGATATGGTCAATATGGTCAATATGGTCAATGCTGATAATTTTCCTGATATTAAACCAACCTTGCATTGCTGGTATATACCTCACCTGGTCACATTGAATAATCTTCGTGAAATAGTGTTGTAGTCTCTTTGGTAGTATTTTATTTAAGATTCTTGCATCAATTTTCATTAAAGAAATTGGAATGTAATTTCCTTTCCCTATTTTGGTCTTCCTGGCTTAGCTATCAGGAACATATTTTTGTCATAAAAATAATTTGCTTATTTTGCCAAATAGTTTGTAAAGTATTGAGATTAATTGTTTTTTAAATGTTTGAAAGAATTTACTTGTGAATCCATCTGGCCCTGGGAATTTTTTCTTGAGGAGTTCATTGATGGTTTGTTCAAATTATTTTCCTGAGTTGGGATTATTTAAATATTCTATTTCCTGATTTGTTTATTTAAGCAATATATATTTTTGTAAATGTTCATCCTTTTCTCCTACATTATAAAATTTGTTATCATATAATTTGATGCAATAGCTAATGATTGCTTTCTTCTTTATTAGAGGTGACATAAACATTTTCATTTTTGATTTTGGCAATTTGATTCTCTTTTTAAAATCAAACTAACCAATATTCAATTTTATTTGATTTTTAATAGAATCAGCTCCTGGCCTTACTTAGTCGCTCAATAATTATTTTTTAATTTTATTATTTTATCCTTTGATAGTTAGATTTTCCAATTTAGTTTTTTGTTATTTATTTATTTTGGATATTTTCCCATAGTTACATATTAAATTTCTTTCCCTCTCCCCAAATCCCTCCCCCCAAACCCTGTAGCTGACACACAATTCCACTGGGTTGTTGCATGTATCATTGATTAAGACCTAATTCCATATTATTGATAGTTGGACTAGAGCAGTGGTTCCCAAACTTTTTTGGCCTACCACCACCTTTCCAGATAAAGTATTACTTAGCACCCTGGAAATTAATTTTTTTATAATTTTAATAGCAATTAATAGGAAAGATAAATGACCTGTGGCCATCACTACCCCCCTGGATCACTGCAGCACCCACCAGGGAGTAGTGGCACCCACTTTGGGAATCACTGGACTAGAGTTATTTAGTGTCTACATCCCCAATAATATCCCCATCAGCCCATGTGTTCAAGCAGTTGTTTTTCTTCAGTGTTTCTACTCCCACAGTTCTTTCTCTCAATGAGGCTAGTTTTTTTTTTTTTCTCATAAGTCCTTCAGCCTTGCTCTGGATCCTTGCATTCCTGCTATTAGAGAAGTCTGTTATGTTAGATTGTACTACAGTGTATCAGTATCCATATACACTGTTCTCCTGGATCTGTTCCTTTCACTCTGTATCAATTCCTAGAGGTCATTCCAGCTGACATTGAATTCCTCCTGTTTATTATTCCTTTGAGCAGAGTAGATACCACAATTTGTTCAGCTATTCCCCAATGGAAGGACATTCCATCATTTTCCAATCTTTTGCTACCACAAAAAGCAAGGCTATAAATATTTTTGTACTAGCCTTTTTCCTTATTATCTCTTTGGGGCATAAACCAAGCAGTGCTATGGCTTGATCAAAAGGCAGATAGTCTTTTAAAGCTCTTTGGGCATAGTTTCAAATTTTCATCCAGAATGGTTGAAGCAATTCATAACTCAACCAGCAATGCATTAATGTCCCAATTTTGCCACATCACCTTCAATGTTCACCACTTTCCTTTGTTGTAATGTTAGCTAATTTTCTAGGTATGAGGTGGTACTTCAGAGTTGTTTTGATTTGCATTTCTCTAATAATAAGAGATTTGGAATACTTTTTTCATGTGTTTGCTGATAGTTTTGATTTCTTTATTTTTTATTTTTTTAAAATTTAAACCCTTACCTTCCATTTTAGGAACTATAATGTATGTTGATTCCAAGGCAGAACAGTAAGCATTAGGCAATGGGGGTTAAGTGACTTGTCCAGGGTCACACAGCTGGGAAGTGTCAGAGGCCAGATTTGAATCTAGGATCTCCCATCTCTAGGCCTGCTCTCAATCCACTGAGCTACCCACCTGCCCCTGATAATTTTGATTTCTTCATCTGAAAATTACCTATTCATGTCCCTCACCCAATTATCAATTGGGGAGTGGCTTGATTTTCTTTTTACAATTGCTTTAGCTCCTTATATATTTGAGTAATTAGACCTTTGTCAGAGTTTCTTGTTATAAAGATTTTTTTCCCAATTTGTTTCTTCCCTTCTAATTTTGGTAGTGTTGGTTTTGTTTGTGTAAAATCTTTTTCATTGAATGTTATCAAAATTATTAATTTTACATTTTTATTTTTTTCTAACTCTTGCTTAGTTTTAAAATCTTTCCTTTCCAAGAGTTTCTGGGTAAAGATGGAGGCAGAGTAGGTTGCTTAACCTCTCCTAACCCACAGAGATAGGACTCTTCAAGAGGCCATAAAAACAAATCCAGAACAATGGGACCCCACAACAGGGCACAGCATTGAAGGTATATGGGATAGGGGCTTTTCCATGCTACAATGGGGAGAAATAGCTCTCACTAAAACGTGAGCTCAGCAACCCCCTCCCCCCACACCACCTACAGTGCCAAAGCCAGCTCACAAGAATTAGAGCAAGTTCGGGGAAGTCATGAAGTTCTTGGCAGCTACCTGGGATCACCAGGGCCTGCTCCTGAGAGGAGCAAAACTTAAGGCCTCAAGAGGCTAAAGAACTCGTGGACTTTGAACACAGACCTTGAGCACATGTGCAAACATTGAGTACAGGTGCGGACCTTGGGTGGGGACCCAGTGCAGAAGGATTCATGATTGTGGAAGCAGTGCCCTGAGACTGTTAAAAGAGCTTTAGGCAGAGGAGCAAGCAAGGGGAACACCAGGAGGCTTGACCCTGAGAATAGCTAGACTTGAGAGCTCAGGAGCCTAAAGAGCACTGACCAACTATAGCTGTGAAGATAAAGCTGAGAGGGCTCATGATGCTGAGACTCAGATGAAAACTGCTGCATAGCTCAATAGGATAGGCAGAGGGCCTATCAAGTGATATGATATGATGGTCTATTTAAGAAATAATAGAGAATCAACTAAAAAGCTAATAGAAATAATAAAAAACTTCAGCAAAGTTGTAGGTTACAAAATAAATGCACATAAATCATCAGCATTTCAATATATTTCCAACACACACAGCAACAAGAGGTAGAAAGTGAAACACCATTTAAAATCACCCTCCACAATATAAAATACTTAAGAATCTATCTACCAAAAAAACCCCACAGGAATTATAGAAACACAACTACAAAACACTTTCCAAAAAATTAAAACTAGATCTAAAGAATTGGAAAAACATTGATTGCTCATGGGTAGGATGAGCTAACATAATAAAAATGACCATTCTACCCAAATTAATTTACCTATTTAGCACCATACCTCTCAAACTACCAAAAAACTTTCTTACTGAATCAGGAAAAACTATAACAAAGTTCATCTGGAATAACAAAAGATCAAGAATATCAAGGGAAATAATGAAAAAAAAAAGTGAAGTAAAGGGGCCAAGCAGTACCAGATATTAAACTCTACTATAAAGCAACAGTCATCAAAATGGTATGGTACTGGATAAGAGACAGAAGGGAGGATCAGTGGAATAGACTTGGGGTAAGTGACATCAGCAAGAGAGTGTATAAACCCAAAGAGCCCAACTTTTGGGACAAGTTTAGATCAACATCTCACACCTACACCAAGATAAATTCAGAATGGGTGAATGATTTGAATATAACAAGGGAAACTATAAATAAGTTAAGTGAACATAGAATAGTATGCTTGTCAGATCTATGGGAAAGGGAAAATTTTAAAACCAAGCAAGAGTTGGAAAAAATTACAAAATGTAAAATAAATAATTTTGATTACATTAAATTAAAAAGGCTTTGTACAAGCAAAAACAATGCAACCAAACTCAGAAGGGAAACCCCAAACTGGGAAAAAATCTTGATAACAAAAAACTCTGACAGGGGTCTAATTACTCAAATATAGAAGTTAAATCAATTGTATAAAAAAATCAAGCAATTCCCCAATTGATAAATGGGCAAGGGACATGAATAGGCAATTTTCAGAAAAAGAAATCAAAACTACCAATAAGCACATGAAGATTATTCTAAATCTCTAATAATTACAGAAATGCAAATCAAAACAACTCTGAAGTATCACCTCACATCTAGCAGATTGGCTAAAATGACAGAAGGGGAGAGTAATGAATGTTGGAGGGATGTGGCAAAATCAAGACATTAATGCATTGCTGGTGGAGTTGTGAACTGATAATTCTGGATGGAAATTTGGAACTATGCCCAAAGAACTCTAAAAGAATGCCTGCCCTTAGATCCAACCAGAGCATTGCTGGTTTTGTGCCCCCTAAAAGATAGTAAGGAAAAAGACTAGTACAAAAATACTTATAGCTACGCTTTTTGGGGTTGCAAAAAAATTGGGAAAAGAGTGTATGCCCTTCAATTGGGGAATGGCTGAACAAATTGTGGTATATGCTGCTGTTGGAATACTATTGTGCTCAAAGTAATAATAAACTAAAGGAATTCCATGTAAACTGGAAAGACCTCCAGCAATTGATGCAGACTGAAAGGAGCAGGTCCAGAAGAACATTGTACATAGATACTGATACACTGTGGTAAAATAAAATGTAATGGACTTCTGTACTAGCAGCAATACAATGACCCAGGACAATTATGAGGGATTTATGGAAAAGAATGCTCTCCACATTAAGAAGAAGAAGTATAGGAATGGGAACACAGAAGAAAAACAACCACTTGAACACATGGGTTGATGCAAACATGATTGGGGATATATACTCGAAACAACCACACCTATGCAACTATCAATAATATGGAATAGGTCTTGATTGATGACATATGTGAAAAGCAGTGGAAATGTGCCTTGGATATGGTGGGGTGAAGGGGGGCTGAAGGGGAAAGTAAAAACATGAATCATGTATCCATGGAAAATTTTTCTAAAAAAATTAAAATCTTTAAATAAAAAATAAAATAAAATCTTTCCTTTCCCAGAGATCTGACAAGTATACTATCCTGTGCTCACCTAATTTATTTATAGTTTCCTTCTTGATATTCAAGTCATTCACCCATTCTGAATTTATCTTGGTATACGGTATGAGATGTTGATCTAGACCCAATCTCTCCCATACTGTTTTCCTATTTTCCCAGCAGTTTTTGTCAAATAGTGGGTTTTTGTCCCAGAAGCTGGGTTCTTTGGGTTTATCACAAACTATCTTGCTGAGTTTGCTTACCCCAAATATATTCCACTGATTCTCCCCTCTTGTCTTTTCGCCAGTACCATATTGTTTTGATGACTACTGCTTTATAGTACAGTTTAAGATCTAGTACTGCTAGGCCACCTTTCTTCATAATTTTTTTTTCATTATTTCCCTTGATATTCATGGTCTGTTGTTCTTCCAAATGAACTTTGTTATAGTTTTTTCTAATTCAGTAAAAAAGTTTTTTGGTACTTAGATGGGTATAGCACCAAATAAGTAAATTAATTTGGGTAGAATGATCATTTTTATTATGTTAGCTCAACCTACCCATGAGCAATCAATGTTTTTCCAATTGTTTATATGAAGTTTTAATTTTGTGGAAAGGGTTTTGTAGTTGTGTTTGTATATTTCCTGTGTTTGCCTTGGCAGATAGATTCCCAAGTATTTTATATTGTTTAGGGTGATTTTAGATGGAATTTCTCTCTCTAACTCTTGTTGCTGCCCTGTGTTGGAAATATATAGAAATGCTGATGATTTATCTGAGTTAATTTTGTATCCTGCAACTTTGCTAAAGTTGTTGATTATTTCCACTAACTTTTTAGTTGATTCTCTAGGATTTTTTTTGAATTTGTTTTTTTTAACATTTATTAATATTCATTTTTAACATGGTTACATGATTCATGCTCCACCTTTCCCCTTTAACCCCCCCCGGACCCCCCTCCCAACCAATGGCCGATGCGCATTTCCACTAGTTTTGTCATATGTCCTTGATCAAGACCAATTTCCAAATTGTTGGTAGTTGCATTGGTGTGGTAGTTTCGAGTCCACACCCTCAATCATGTCCACCCCAACCCATGCATTCAAGCAGTTGTTTTTCTTATATGTTTCCTCTCCTGCAGTCCTTCCTATGAATGTGGGTAGCTTTCTTTACCATAAATCCCTCAGAATTGTCCTGGGTCATTGTATTGCTGCTGGTACAGAGGTCCATTACATTCAATTTTACCACAGTATATCAGTCTCTGTGTATAGAGTTCTTCTGGCTCTGCTCCTTTCGTTCTGCATCAGTTCCCGGAGGTCTCTCCAGTTCACCTGGAACTTCTCCAGTTTATTATTCCTTTTAGCACAATAGTATTCCA
>NC_058133.1:416575728-416577168 GCF_016433145.1 Gracilinanus agilis | reverse complement strand
TTCGCCTGGAACTTCTCCAGTTTATTATTCCTTTTAGCACAATAGTATTCCATCACCCGCATATACCACAGTTTGTTCAGCCATTCCCCAATTGAAGGACATACCCTCCTTTTCCAATTTGTTGCCACCACAAAAAGCGCAGCTATGAATATTTTCGTACAAGTCTGTTTATCTATGATCTCTTTGGGGTACAAACCCAGCAATGGTATGGCTGGATCAAAGGGCAGGCATTCTTTTATAGCCCTTTGAGCATGATTCCAAACTGCCAGCCAGAATGGCTGGATCAGTTCACAGCTCCAGCAGCAATGCATTAATGTCCCAATTTTGCCACATCCCCTCCAACATTCATTACTCTCCCCTTCTTTCATTTTAGCCAATCTGCTAGGTGTGAGGTGATACCTCAGAGTTGTTTTGATGTACATTTCTCTAATTATTAGAGATTTGGAACACTTTCTCATGTGCTTATTGATACTTTTGATTTCTTTACCTGAAAATTGCCTATTCATTTCTCTTGCCCATTTATCAATTGGGGAATGGCTTGATGTTTTATACAATTGCTTTAACTCCTTGTATATTTGAATGATTAGACCCCTGTCAGAGTTTTTCGTTATAAAGATTTTTTCCCAATTTGTTGTTTCCCTTCTAATTTTGACTACATTGTTTTTGTTTGTACAAAAACTTTTTAGTTTAATATAATCAAAACCATTTAATTTACATTTTGTAATTTTCTCTAACTCTTGCTTGGTTTTAAAGTCTTTCCTTTCCCAGAGATCTGACAAGTATACTATTCTGTGTTCACTTAACATGTTTATAGTTTCCCTCTTTATATTCAAGTCGTTCAACCATTCTGAATTTATCTTGGTGTAGGGTGGGAGATGTTGATCTAAACCTAATCTCTCCCATATTGTTTTCCAAATTTCCCAGCAGTTTTTGTCAAATAGTGGATTCATGTCCCAAAAGTTGGGCTCTTTGGGTTTATCATACACTGTCTTGCTGATGTCATTTATCCCCAGTCTATTCCATTGATCCTCCTCTCTATGTCTTAGCCAGTACCATATTGTTTTGATGACTGCTGCTTTATAGTATAGTTTAATATCTGGTACTGCTAGGCCCCCTTCCTTAACATTTTTTTTCATTATTTCCCTTGATATTCTTGATCTTTTGTTATTCCAAATGAAATTTGTTATAGTTTTTTTCTAATTCAGTAAAGAAGTTTTTTGGTAGCTTGATAGGTATGGCACTAAATAGGTAAATTAATTTGGGAAGAATTGTCATTTTTATTATGTTAGCTCGTCCTACCCATGAGCAATCAATGGCTTTCCAATTGTTTAGATCCAGTTTTATTTGTTTGGAAAGTGTTTTGTAGTTGTTTTCATATAATTGCTGTGTTTGTTTTGGTAGGTAGATTCCTAAGTATTTTATATTGTCTAGGGTGATTTT
>NC_058133.1:416394093-416570728 GCF_016433145.1 Gracilinanus agilis | reverse complement strand
TCCATATCTCCTAAATTGTTATATTTATTGCCATATAATTGGGCAAAATAGTTTTTAATGATTGCCTTAATTTCCCCTTCATTAGAGGTGAGGTCTCCTTTTCATCTTTGATACTATCCATTTGGTTTTCTTCTTTCCTTTTTTTTATTAGATTGACCAGTACTTTGTCTATTTTATCTGTTTTTTCAAAGTACCAGCTTCTAGTCTTATTTATTAATTCAATAGTTCTTTTACTTTTGATTTTATTAATTTCACCCTTGGTTTTTAGTATTTCTAATTTAGTTTTCATCTGGGGATTTTTAATTTGCTCACTTTCTAATTTTTTGAGTTGCATGCCCAATTCATTGATCTCTGCCCTCCTTAATTTTTAATATATGCACTCAAGGATATAAATTTCCCCCTGAGTACTGCCTTGGCCACATCCCACAGATTTTGGTAGGATGTCTCATCATTGTCATTTTCTTCAATGAAATTGTTGATTGTTTCTATGATTTCTTCTTTGACAAATTGGTTTTGAAGAATCATATCATTTAATTTCCAATTAGTTTTTGATTTTCCTTTTCAAGTGCCCTCACTAATTATTATTTTTATTGCATTATGATCTGAGAAGGTTACATTTATTATTTCTGCTCTTTTGTATTTGTTTGCAATGATTCTATGCCCTATAACATGGTCAATCTTTGTGAATGTGCCATGTGCAGCTGAGAAGAAGGTGTATTCCTTTTTGTCCCTATTTATTTTTCTCCACATATCAATTAGATCTAATTTTTCTAGGACTTCATTCACCTCTCTTACCTCTTTCTTATTTATTTTTCGGTTTGATTTATCTAGATCTGACAAAGGAATATTTAGATCTCCCACTAGTATGGTTTTACTATCTATTTCCTTCTTGAGCTCTGCCAGTTTCTCCTTTATGAATTTGGGTGCTATGCCACTTGGTGCATACATATCGAGCAGTGTTATTTCCTCATTGTTTATACTGCCTTTAATCAGGATGTAATGACCTTCCCTGTCTTTTTTAATCATATCTATTTTTACTTTTGCTTTTTCAGAAATCATAATAGCCACTCCTGCCTTCTTTTTCTCATTTGACGCCCAAAAGATTTTGCTCAAGCCCTGAACCTTAAACTTGTGTATGTCCACCCGCCTCATATGTGTTTCTTGTAGATAACATATGGTGGGATTTTGGTTTCTAATGCACTCTGCTATTTGCTTCTGTTTTATGAGCGAGTTCATCCCATTCACATTCAGAGTTATAATCATCAGTTGTGCATTTGCTGACATTTTCGAATCCTCCCCTCTTCCTACCCCCTTTTTCCTTATACTTTTTCCTTTTAAAACCAGTGGTTTCCTATTGAGGTGCTATCCCTTATCCCTTCCCTTGATTAACTTCCCTTTCTACCCCCTTCTTTATTCCCCCCCCTCTTTTTGTTTTTAAAAGCCTTATGAATTCCCTCCCCCTTCGCCCCTCCCTTTTTTTCTCCCCACTCCCCTGCTCCCCTTGGTTTATCCCTTCTAACTTTCTCAGAAGAGTTAGATAAGAGTTTTATTTCCCAATGGATAGTATAGCTACTCTTCCCTCTCCAGGTTGATTACACTAAGAGTAAGGTTTGATTATTACCTCTTAATGCTCTCATCCTCTCCTTCTTATTATAATCTTCTGGTATTCCTTTTCAATCTGGTCATTTCTGGTGTTCAGTTTCTGAGCCTCACTTTCCAATTGCATGATTCTACCTTTTAAACGGTTATTTTCTTGCCAGATCTCTTCCATTTTCCTCAAAATCTCAGTTTTGAACTCTTCCATAGCTTGTGAGGAGTTTTCCTTATTTGAGGAGGGTCCGGATGCTTGTTTGTTCTCCTCCTCTGTTTGCTTGGTTGTCTGGATTTTCTCTGTGTAAAAGCTGTCGAGTGTTAAAGACTTCTTTTTCTTGTTGTTATTCTTTCTCTTCTGAAGTTCCTGAGACTGAGTAGCCATTGTTAGCCCAGCAGCTTCTCAGATTTATTCTCGCGCTCAGTGTCTGTCCGCGATCGATTGGCTCCTGAGGTCTGAGTTCTGGTTTTTTCCAAGGTCAAGCCCCCTGGTGGGTCCCCTTGCTTGATCCTCTGCAGGAGGTTTCTTTACAAGTCTCAGGGCGCTGCTTCCACAGTCGTATACCCGTACACACTGGTTCCCCACTTAGGCTTTAGTTCCTGGCCGTGTCTGCCTCCACCCATGCCTCCACAGTGCCTGCGCTCTGCTCAGCCTGAGCTCTGTGCCCTGCGTTCTGCTCCCGCGCTCAGATTTCGCCTGCATTTTTTGGCTTAATGTGGTCCTAAGACTTGCTGCTCTCAGGAACAGGTCCCGGAGCTGCCAATGACTCGATGGGTGCCCCAAACTTGCTCTATTTCTTTTTAGCTGGCTTCGGAGCTATAGATGTGTGTGGAGGGGGTGGGGGTGGGGTGGTTGCTCAGCCCACGATTTCGTGAGGGCTGTTTCACCCCTTTATAGCATGGAAATGCCTCAATTCCACATACTTTCCACGCTGTGCCCTGTTGTGGGGGTTCCTCCATTCGTCTGGACTTGTTTTTATGTCCCCTTGAGGAGTTTTGTGTGTTTCGGTCAGGAGAGGTTAAGAGCTGCTTCTTACTCTGCCGCCATCTTAACCCAGAAAAAACGATTCTCTAGGACTTTTTAAGTAGACTATCATATCATGTGCAAAGAGTGATAGCTTGGTCTCCTCATTGCCTATTTTAATACCTTCAATTTCTTTTTCTTCTCTAATTGCTACTGAAAGTGTTTCAAGTCCAATTTTAAATAATAGAGGTGATCATGGACATCCTTGTTTCACTCCTGATCTTACTGAGAATGCTTCTAATTTATCCCCATTGCATATGATGTTTGCTGATGGTTTTAGATATATACTGTTTATTATTTTTAGAAAAGCTCCTTCTATTCCTGTACTTTATAGTGTTTTCAATAGGAATGGATGTTGTATTTTGTCAAAGACTTTTTCAGCATCTATTGAGATAATCATGTGGTTTTTGTTGGTTTGCTTGTTGATATGATCGATTATATGAATGGTTTTCCTGATGTTGAACTATCTTTGCATTCCTGGTATAAATCCCACCTGATCATAATGAATAATCCTTGTGATCACTTGCTGAAGTCTCTTTGCTATTTTTCTGTTTAAGATTTTTGCATCTATGTTCCTTAAGGAAATCGGTCTCTAGTTTTCTTTCTTTGTTTTTGATCTACCTGGCTTTGGTATCAGTACCATATTTGTATCATAAAAAGAGTTTGTTAGAACTCCTTCTTTGTTTATTATGTCAAATAGTTTGTATAGTATTGGAATTAGTTGTTCTTTGAAGGTTTGATAGAATTCACTTGTGAATCCATCTAGTCCTGGATATTTTTTCTTAGGGATTTCTTTGATGGCTTCTTCAATTTCTTTTTCTAAACGGGATTATTTAAGTATTCTATTTCTTATATGGTTAATCTGGGCAATTTATATTTTTGTAAATATACATCCATCTCACCTAGATTGCTATATTTATTGCCATATAGATGCACAAAATAATTTTTAATAATTGCCTCGATTTCCTCTTCATGAAAGGTGAGGTCTCCCTTTTCATCTTTGATACTGATGATTTGGTTTTCTTCTTTCCTTTTTAAAATTAGATTGACTAGTACTTTGGCAATTTTATTTGTTTTTTCAAAGTACCAGCTTCTAGCCTTATTTATTAATTCAATTGTTCTTTCTCTTTCAATTTTATTAATTTCTCATTTAATTTTTATAATCTCTAATTTGGTCTTTAACTGTGGATTTTTAATTTGTTTGTTTTCTAGGTTTTTTTTATTTGCATGCCCAATTAATTGACGTTTGCCCTCCCTAATTTGGTAATATATGTGTTTAAGATGTATTTTTCCCCCTGAATGCTGCTTTCTTTAGCTTCATCCCACAGATTTTGTTAGGATGCCTCATCATTGTCATTCTCTTCTATGAAATTATTTATTGTTTCTATTATTTACTCTTTAACTGATTTTGGAGAGTCTTATTATTTAATTTCCAGTTAATTTTTGATTTGCCTATCCATGCACCCTTACTAATTATTATTTTTATTGCATTATGATCTGAAAGGTTACATTTATTATTTCTGCTCTTTTGAATTTGTTTGCGTGTTTCTTTGCCCTAGTACATGGTCAATCTTTGTGAATGTACCATGTGTAGCTGAAAAGAAGATGTATTCCTTTTTGTCCCTATTTATTTTTCTCCACATATCTATTAACTCTAATTTTTCTAGCATTTCATTCACCTCTCTTATCTCTTTCTTATTTATTTTTTTGGTTTAACTTATCTGGATCTCAGAGAGGAAGATTTAGATCTCCCACTAGTATAGTTTTACTATATTTCCTACTAGAGCTCTGCCAATTTCTCCTATAGAAATTTGGATGCTATACCATTTGGTGCATAAATGTTGAGTACTGTTATTTCTTCATTGTTTATACTGCCTTTTATCAGGATGTAATTACCTTTCCTGTCTCTTTTAACCAGATCTGTTTTTACTTTGGCTTTGTCAGAAATCTTGATTGCAACTCCTGCCTTCTTTTTCTCAGGTGAGGCCCAATATATTTTTGCTCCAGTCTTTTATTTTTACTCTGTGTATGTCTGCCTGTCTTATGTCTTTTTCTTGTAGACAACATATGGTAGGATTTTGGTTTCTAATCCACTCTGCTATTTGCTTATGTTTTATGGGCAATTTCATCCCATTCATATTCAAAATTAAAATTATCAACTGTCTGTTCCCAGACATTTTGATTCCCTCTCCTTTTCCTGCCCTTTTTTCTAACAGTATTTCCTTTTAAACCAGTATTTTTTTAAAAAATCAGTCCTCCTTATCCCCTCTCTTATTTTACTTTCCTTGCCCCACTCTCTTTTTGTTCCCCTCTTATATTTTTAAGTGCGAATGATTTACCTCCTCCCTATCCTCCCCTCCTTTTTTAAACTCCCTACCCTTCTGCCCTCTTTGGTTTATTCCTTCTGACTTTCTCCATAGGGTAAGATAGAATTCTATATCCCAATTGATCTTGCTAATATTCCCTCTCAGGATTAATTCTTCTGAGAGTTAAGTTTGAGTATGTCCTATTAACAGTCTTCCTCTCCTTCTTATAATAGTATTCATCCCCTCTCCTTCCCATGCCCTCTTAGTGTTGTATAGATTATCCTATTTTTCTTATTCCTTCAAGCTTCTCTTGGTACCATCTTCTATTCCCCGGCTTTTCCCCCATAGACCATTTAGTACTCCAACATCTCCCTATGAATAATTCTTCTAATTATTGTAATAGTGAGGACAATTTTTGAGAATTACACATAACATTTTTCCATATAGGAATACAAACAATTTGATCTTATTGAAGCCCTTAAAGACTCACATTTAAAAATAAGAGTTTTCTTTCTTTTCCCTCTCTTTCTTATTTACTTTTTTATGTTTCTCTTGATTTTTGTGTTTGGATACCAAACTTTCCATTTAGTTCTGGTCTCTTATTTACAAATAATTGGAAATATTCTTATCTTGTTGAATGTTCATACTTTGCCCTGGTAGTATATAGTCAGTTTTGATGGATAGGTGATCCTTGGTTGTAGAAACAATTCTCTTGCCTTTCTGAATATCATATTCTAAGCCTTGTGGACTTTTAGCACGGAGGCTGCTAGAACCTGTGTAATCCTGATTGGTGTTCCTTGATATCTGAATTGTTTCTTTCTGGCTTCTTGTAATGTTTTTACCTTAACTTGGAAATTCTTGACTTTGGCAAAGAGTGGAAATGCCCAAATTCCAAGTACCTTCAATGCTGTGCCTATTGTGGGGTCCCTTCATTCATCTCAATTTGGTTTTTGTGTCCTTTTGAGGTATCATATATTGGTTAATTAGAAGAGTTAAGAGACCTTCTTCTACCTGCTTCTACTTTGCAGCCATCTTAACCTGGAAGTCCCTCCAATTTTATTTTTAATTGAAGATGTTTAATTTTTTCTTTTTAGTTTTTTTAATTGCATGCTCAATTCATTGATCTGATTTTTCTCAAAAATTTTTAATATATACCCTTCATGGATATGAATTTTCCTTTGAACACACTTTTGGCTGTATCACATAAATTGTGATATGTGTTCTCTTGATTGTGATTCTCTTCAGTGAAATCATTTATTGTTTCTATGATTTGTTCTTTGATCCAACCATTATGATGAATTAGATTGTTTAGTTTGAAATTATTTTTATTTGACTTCATATGAATGCTTATTGATTATAATTTTATTGCATTATGATCTGAAAAAGATGCTTCCATTATTTCTGCTTTTTTGCATTTCATTGTGAATTTATTATGCCCTTGTATATGGTTAATTTTTGTGTATGTACCATGTGATCCTGAAAAGAAGGTATATTCTTTTTTAGCTTTGTTCAACTTTCTCCAGATATCTATTAAATCTGTGTTTGTGTGTGTGTGTGTTATTCCTGTTGGCTTCCAGAGGAGCATAGGACTGCAACCATCTCACGCCAATGGGCTCTGTTTTGGGCAACTTCCCCCAGCTGGGCCCATGTCATTCCGACGGCCTTTGTTTTGTTTTCGGCAGATCTTCGCCAGGTCTGTTTTGGCCTTCCTACTATCCTCCTCCCTGGTGGATTCCAGCTCAGTGCTTGTCTGGCAACGTTGTCCTCTGGTTTTCGTAGTGTATGTCCTATCCATCTCCACTTTCATTTCTTTACGTCCTGACTGATGGGACACTGAATTGTTCTTTCCCAGAGTCTGGTATTGGAAATCTTTTCAGGCCATCTGATGTTCAAGATGTGACGTAGGCATCTGTTAACAAAGACCTGGAGTTTATTGGTGTTAGGACTCGTCACTCTCCACCTTTCTGATCCATATAGGAGGACGGCCTTTACGTTGGTGTTGAAGATTCGGAGCTTAGTGACAAGGGACAGTGCTCTAGAGGTCCAGACAGAGAGCAAGGTGCTAAATGCATGTCTGGCTTTGTTGATTCGGCTTCTGATGTCCTCATCTGCCCCTCTGTCCTTACTGACTATGCTACCCAAATAGGTGAAGTGGTCTGTCTCCTTGATGTTTTCTCCCTGTAGTTGGACTGGCAGGTCCTTTCTGCTATTGACTGTGATCACCTTGGTCTTCTTTTTGTTGATCTTCAGACCAGTCTTCTCTGCTTCTTCAGAGAGACGTGCAAGTTTGGATTGCGCATCCTGCTGATTGTGAGAAAGGAGACAGGTGTCATCTGTGAAGTCAAGGTCCTCTAGCTGCTTGGTAAGAGTCCATTGGATGCCCGCATTGCTGTCCTTAGTAGTTCTTCTCATGATCCAGTCTATAACTATCAAGAAGATAAGGGGCGAGAGCATGCAACCTTGCTTCACTCTGGTCTTCACTGTGAGGGGAGCGGTCAGTTTCCCATTGTGGATGACCTGGCAGATAGAGTCTATTTAATCTAGCTCTTCTAAATTTTCATTCATTTCCTTTACTTGCTTCTCATTTATTTTTTGGTTAGATTTATCTAGTTCTGATAGCGGAAGGTTAAGGTCCCCCACTAGTATAGTTGTATTGTCTATTTCCTCATTAAACTCCTTTTGTTTCTCTTTTACAAATGTAGAAGCTATTTCATTTGGTGCATATGTGTTACATACTGATATTTTTTCATTGTCTATGCTAAGTTTTATCAAGATGCAATTACCTTCCTTATCATCTTTAATCTGATTTATTTTTGCTTTAGCTTTATCTGAGGTCATGGTTACTACTCCTGCTCTTTTTGTTTCAGGTGAAGCACAATAGATTCTGATCTGGCCCCTTAACTTTATTTTGTGTGTGTTTATCTGCTTTAAATGTGTTTGTTGTACACATCCTATGGTAGGATTCTCGTTTAAAATTCATTCTACTATCTACTTCCATTTTATTGGTAAATTCATCCCATTTACCTTAGAGTAATGATTATCATCTGTGTATTCTCATTCATTTTGATTTTCTCTTTTAACCCTGCCCTTTCTCCTTTCACTTTCCCTCTCCACACCAGTGTTTTGCTTTTAATAGCCTCCCCCATTCCCCTTTCTTTATATTATTTTCCTTCCTACCACCACCCTTCTTATTCCACTTCTACTTCTCTAACAGGTCTTTAATCACCCCCCCTCCCCAAACTTCTTCCTCCTTTATATTACTCCCCTTCTACTACCCCCTTTCTTATTCCACTTTAGGATTCTATAGCCCCAATGAATCCAGTTATTCTTCTCTCTTTGAGCTTACTCCAATGAAAGCAAGGTTTAAGCATTACCTTTCACCACCCTCATCCTCCCCTCCACTGCAATAGTATTTAACCTTCATGCCTCTTTATGTGATATAATTTACCCCACTTTTCTTCTCTCTTCCCATTTCTCTTAGCACACTCCTCTTTTTCACCAAGAGCTTTTTTTACATATCATCCCAAACAACATACTAACACACCCTCCATTATTGTATACTTCTAAGTACTATGTTCATGATAAAACATCTTAAGAATTATAGATATCATCTTTCCATATAGGAATCTAAACAATTTGACCTTATTGAAGCCTTTAAATTATTTCTCTTTCTTTACCTTTTTATACTTCTCTTGAATTTTGTATTCAGACATCAGATTTTTCTCTTTAAGTCTGATTTTTTATTCAGGAATGCTTAGAAATATTATATTTTATTAAATGACTACACTTTCCCCTGAAAAAAATAATCAATTTTGATGGGTAGGTGATTCTTGCTTATAAACATAGTTCCCTTGTCTTTCAGAATATCATATTCCAAGCTTTTTGGTCTTTCAGTGTGGATGCTGCCATATCCTGTATAATACTGACTAGGGCTCCATGATACTTGAATTATTTATTTTTGGTTGTTTGCAGTATTTTCTCCTTGGCCTGGGAGTTCTTGAACTTGGCTATAACATTCCTTGGAGTTGTCATTTGGGGATTTATTGCAAGATCTATGATCTATGGATTCTTTCAATTTTTATTTTACCCTCTTATTCAAGTTATCAAGATAATTTTCTTTGATGATTTCTTATAGTATTTCTTTGTTAGTTTGATTACTATGGTACTAAAAAAGGCAGATTAATTTAGGTATGATTGTCATTTTTAGTATATTGACTCAGATTACTTATGAATAATGGATGTTTATCCAATTACTTAAATCTGACTATTTGCTTAAAAAAGTTTTGTAATTATGTTCAAATAGTTCATGAGTTTTTCATGGCAAGTAAACTTCCAAAGTATTTTGTATTGTCTATCCTTATTTTCAGTGGAATTTCTCTTTTTCATCTGGTCTTTGGTTATATATATATAAACTCACCAATAAAATGGAAGTAGATAGTAGAATGAATTATAAATGAGAATCCTACCATATGTTGTGTACAACAAGCATATTTGAAGCAGATAAACATATACAAAATAAAGTTAAGGGGCCCGATCAGAATCTATTGTGCTTCAGCTGAAACAAAAAAAGCAGGAGTAGTAACCATGATCTCAGACAAAGCTAAAGCAAAAATAAATCAGATTAAAGGAGATAAGGAAGGCAATTGCATCTTGATAAAAGGTAGCATAGAAGCATAGACAATAAAAAAATATTAGTATGTAACATATATGCACCAAACGATATAGTGTCCATGTTTGTAAAAGAGAAATGAAAGGAGTTTAAAGAGGAAATGGAAAACTATACTAGTAGGGGACCTTAACATTCCTCTATCAGATGAATCTAACTAAAAAATAAATGAGAAGCAAGTAAAGGAAATGAATGAAAATTAAGAAGAGCTAGATTTAATAGATATCTGGAGAAAATTGAACAAATCTACAAAAGAATATACCTTTTTTTCATGTGTGTGTGTGTGATTTATGAGGGTTTATTTTATATCTTATTATTCTGAAGAACTTGTTAATTATTTCAATTAATTTTTAGTTGATTTTTCTAGGATTTTCTCAGTACACCATCATGCCATTTGCAAAGATTATACATTTATTAATTGTTTATTTGAATACCTTTAATTTTTCATTGCTTTAGCTAGAATTTTATATAATATTGAATAATAATGGTGATAATGGACATCCTTGCTTCATTCTTGATTTTAATGGGAAGACTTCTAGCTAATCTCCATCATAGATAATACTTGCTGATATTTTTAAATGGATACTACTCATTATTTGAAGTAAAACTCCACTTATTCCTGTGCATTCTAGAAATTATTGATTTCAGTGAGTTGGCTTGCCAAAATCTTCAAGAGCAAAGATCTAGGAAAGAAACTAGTTATTAATTTCATAGAAATCATTTTTGTAGAAAGCTTTAATGAAGACCTAACTTGTTTTTTTTTGCCTGAGCCCAAATGAATGTATATGTGCTCTTTAAGGCAAAGGGCTTACTGTTAAAAAAAAGAATGGTATGAATAAAGCAAAAGTGTGTAGAGTATATTTCAAAGAGAGGGCCATTATATCAGAGTTCAAAAGATTTTTGAAGGGACTCTTAAAAATTAGCATATCTTTATCCTATTATTGACAAAATATAATCACTGTTTTGGGAATGTGTAGACTGGCAGATTCCTTACCATAATTCAGTCTGTGACTCCTTATTTGTCTTTTCAAAGTCATTGAAGATACCAGCCATGTTCCAAGAGGAAAGAATAGAGAACAATGAATGACACTACACTGAGGTATTGTCACAGAAAATTCTTCATGCTAGAATTATAATGGGAATAGATCACATAAGCAATAATTTCTCTCTGCTTAAACAGCACTAATCTCACTTTCAGTAACTAGTTTTTTTACTATGTCCAGGCTCTGGCTTAAGAGTCTCTTTAGTGCCACCAGAGGAGCTAAATATGATTACTATCAGCATGTACTCTGACAACTCTTATAACTCCTCTAGGCTATTTGCTTGATTATTTCAATACCTCCTCCATGAAACATTTTGGTTTACAGGGATTTATTTTTTCTTTATACTCTAAGTTCCTTTGGTCAATGTGCTTAAATACTCAATTTTTGTCTCATTTTGCCAGCACAACTGTTTAGAAAGGGAGGCTGGGAAAAGTTGAGAAACAAGAATTTTAGCAACATATTTCCTTCTTGGTTCTAAAAGGGTTAGCTCTATCTTGAGGATAAAGAGAATAATTGTTCTCAATATTCTTCCTAGATTTTTCCTAAATAGACCAGCTCACTGATACCTGAAAAAACATTCCACCTGAGAGAATAGGTGTTCTCAAGGGCTAAGGGTTTTGTTTTGTGGTTTGTTTATTTTTGTTCATTTTTTTCCTTTTCTTATATTCCACACTCTCCTGCTCCCCACTCCAAATAAATCACTGTGGTTGGTTACATAAGAAAAAGTTTGATATTTATATCTATGTTCTCTATAATGTTCCACCTCTAGCCACTTTCTGTTTAATAGCTATATGGACATCAATCTTGACTGGACCCAATACATTTGAATGATGTTTCCCAGTTCACAAATCCTTCACAAATATGATCTCATTTATTCCTCACAACTCCTCTGTGAAAAAGGTCTCCCAGTTTAGATTATAACAGCTTTATAGATAAGGAAATGGAGGTCCAGGCTGAGATGATAAAATGTGGCTTGCCTGAATTTTCTCTTTATTGACTTGCTTGAGATGGGACTTGTAAAAATGCAAACAAAATCCTAGTTCCTCTGTCTGCATTTTCAGTACCTTTTTGACAATAATGGACTTCTTACCATAAGGCCTCTAGGAGAATTGTTCTACCCACTTTTCATAAAACTATGATAGATTATATTCGATTTCCTTAAAGCTAGGCTACCACCCCACTGGCACAAGCCTTAAAAGTTTTATCTTAACATCAATCTAATTGCTTAAAATCAATGTCATGATTAATGCAAGCCCATGCACAGAATTACACTTGTTGTTAAACAGTGATTGAATACAAGATTCTTTAAATTTGTGTTTTTACAGTTTTCTGTTTTATAAACTGCATGGGGAAAATTTTGTGTAAAATTATGCTGAATAAAACAGAACTCAGTCACTCTTGTTTTGGCATATTAGAATTGGGAGTGTCAAAGGAAGGAAGACTAGGCGAATTTATTTCTCTACTAACTAAGCCAGTTAATGGATAGTGGCATATTTCATGGTAATTCCTGACAGATCAGCAATTTAAAATCTTAACTACTCCTATAAAAATCCAAGGTGAAGAAATATTGCACAATACTTTAACTTCATCCACAGAATACTAATTTCAGTTTTTTGTTTTTTTTAAAGATGATGATTTGCTGTATCTGAGTGAAGATAACATTTCAGAGTCGATTTACCACTCCACAAATGTTCCTGGAATTGGAGATAAGGCCATTTATTTTGTTGTTGTCTTTTTTTTTCCAGCTGCTGCTAATGATATCAGCTTTTTAATGTAGCAGCTACATATTGTACTAGAGCTGACTTTAAAACTTGGTCCTTAAAAAAGTCGAGCTCTGGGCAAAATAGTTCAGGAGGACTTTGCCATCCCAGATTTGAGTAAAAGCTTCTTTTTAATGTATGTCATTTAATGTGGTATTTCTCCTAAGGGTGTTTGCATTTTTAAAAAAAGGAATCTTTGAAAAGTCACAGGAGCAATTCTTTGTGGATACTCAGGCATTTTTAGAGGGTTTTGTGTCTTTTATGGTAGCAATTATAGGAATTAAATTTCCAAGGGTCCTTTATCTTACTGTATTAATAAAAAAAGTGACAGTGACCTCATATTCATTTTAGGACTAATATTAAAATGCAAAAATTCCTAAATAAATATTTTAAATTCATATTAAGAACTTAAAATAGTAGTTATATATATTCTGGCTCTCTCCATTAGGACAAAGTACAACCTCCTCAGCACAGTATTTAAAGTATTTACAATCTGGATCCCATCTACCTTTTTAGTATTGAGCTCTTATTCATTTACTATTCATTCAAGGTTAGTTGGCTTGGTAACATTTCTCCTAACATAAAATTATATTTCCAAATTCCATGTCTTGGCAAATGTGGTTTCTAAGTTCTAAGAATGTACTACTTCCTTACATCAAAGTCATATAATCCCTATCATTCTTCCAAACACAACTGGGGTGATGCCTCCTCTCTTACCTTAGCCACCCAATTGTTAGTCTTCTTCCTCTCTTAAAATTACATTATGATGTACATACTTCCTACATACCTACTTTGGTCCATTCCAGCACAGAATCTTATACATCATCTTTCAATATATCTTTGTTCCTAAAATTGCATTAAATTCATTCTGACAGTAGGCCTTAATGGAAAATAATGACCTAACATAAAGCCTTTGGTTTCCTTAATGGACAACTGAAGGATTAGGTAGGGCAGAATATAAAAGGATTCTTAGGAATTTAAGATTGCATTTACCTTCTTCATGCTTTTGCCCAGTTAAAAGTCCTTAAGTGTCTATGATTTGATAGGTAAGGTAGAGTCATATTATAGAAAGGCATGGGTGCCAGGATAAATGTTTTGGAATTCATATATATATATATATATATATATATACACACACACACACACACACATATTGATTGATTGATTGTGTGAGTGACATAGGAGAAATGGAGTATAAGTTAGAATTATCTTTTGAAAAAGTATTATTCATGGTTTGGGGTGCAAAGAGGCACTAGTGGGAGGGAGATCATTTAAAAATTATTCCATTAGAGAAAGAAGCCCTAGACAAAGGTAGTGAAAGTGGGAAAATAAAGGAAGGGGAAATAATCTTTGGGTCCTGATTTTTCATTTTCCTTTTCATGTGGAAGTTGCCATAATGAGAAATTTATTTTAGTCTGGGAACTAAAACATGGAAAGCCATAGTAACAATAGTTGTAAGTAGAAATATAAAAATATTAGAGAACTTTTTAATAAAAATACATGATTCGTAAGCCAATGGCATCTGACCTCTTTTCATATAAAAATAGATCAAAACTATGATTAAAAATACTCAGATATGTGACAAACCATTGAAATTTAAATGAGAAGAATAATGTACTGCCTATTTTGAATATAATGTATAAATCTGTACCTGGGAATTAAAAACTACTTAATTTAGCTTCCAGAATTCTGGAACTATTCATTAATTTTTGAAAAAAAAAGTCTATTTGATAGTACATGGATGATAACATGTTAAGTAGTAGTTAAAAAAGATTTATTAGAAATAAGTAATGACTAGAAAATCTAATTTTGTCTCCGAATAAATAATTTACCATGTAAATTGGAAAGGTTGGCAGGTAATTAGGAGTGCTTTAATTTTAATAAGGTGTTCAAAATGCTCTCAAATGATACCAGCAGACAAAAAGCATGTCCAAGATGGACTGAAAACCAGTGAATTAAACAAAGAATCAACTATGAATAAAATTCAAGTGAAATTGACAAAGAATTTCCAAGGATGTGTTTTTGGTATGAAGTTGAATATTTTTACAAATGCTTTAACCAAGAAAGTAGAAAAAATATTTTCTAGAAGATGAAGAATTGATGGGGCTTTTCACTCCAATATTTTGCAGAGCAAAATGGAGGCTGATCATAGTTAAATGACACTAATGGATAGCAATACTCTTTACTTGTGAAAGAAAAGGAAATGGCTGGCCAAATATAAACCACAAATGAGCCAGAAATGAAGTGAAATTGTGAAAAGAATTAAAAATAAAAGAAATGTGAATTCTGAGAAGCCTCTCAAATGTCCCAGGGAAGAGGCTATGTAAATGCAAAAGTGAGATAATTTTCTAAATAGGCATTTTTATGAAGCTAAGCAGTACTATGATTTATCTCCCAAAATTTCGGTGTTTTAATAAGAATTATGTTTTCTGGCTTCAATATACCAGATAATTCTTTTAATGTTTATTATATCTTACACATAGCCAACTTGTATAATCCGAGCTAGCAACTTTCTTGGATATATGTGTACTATGCCCTTAAGCTATCTTATCCAGCTAATTTTTGACCATCATTTTATAGAAATTCTCATACATCATCCAGCCAGTGCATTAAGGGCTTTCTTCTTATTTTTGAACATTTCATTCAGAATATCTTAGGTATTTTATCTATTCATATATTATCTCTCACTCATTAAATGGTCTATTTGTCTCCCTTTATGGTCCTATATTTCCTTAATGAAATCATTTTAAAGAGCTTTTTTAAAGAAAATCATCTTTATACATATGCTATAAAATCTTTCACACATGTTTTCAATTGCATTTTAAGTAATTTGTAAACTTAGGACATTTTAATGAACTTTACAACCTACAAGTGAGCTTGAAGACCAGTATTTGATGGTCTTTTGTCTCTTTTTCTAGTAAAAGTACTAAACATAATATAATATATTAATAGTTTTGCAAACATTAAACAAGAATAAGAATTGTTATTATCATTGTCATTACTATTTTGTTTATATTTTTCACTTTTAGAATATATTACATTTTGCAATATCTGTGAGATTCATATTGCAGAGAGGGGTTCAAGCTGCAGAAAGGGGTTCTGTCTACAGCACATATCTTAACAATTTATCCAAAATACTTTTTCAATCACATCACTTCTAGCACATATTGTTTTCATATATAGTTAGTCCAGTTGAATTACTCCTATTGAATTCATCTTCTCAATGGCTATTGCTTGAAATGCAGTGATTAGATCTTTTACATTTCCATCTATTCATTTTTCTTACAAATCTATTTATAAATATTCATGGAATAATCTTACAGTCAGACTCTATAGCCTCTATTTCCTTTCATCTTCATTGTTAATTGCTTTTTATTGCTTTGTGACAAGATACAGAATTTTCTATTCTCCATAATATTTTGCAAATAAGTTCATATGAGAGTAACAACTGGTATTGCCCTTTGACACTGAATGTTTGAAATGGGAATCTAGTTTATTCTGGTAGAGGTTGTTTCTAACCTCATTTTGACCTAATGTATGGCAATTGATGATATAGTAGAATTTATCTAAAACATTGATAGTTATCTTTTTTCTCATTTCCTTTCATTGAGAAATTACCTTATTTAAACAAGCAAGTTTGAGGGTACTAATTATTGGGCATAGTATCTTCTCTGTAATTCTATTCAGCTTTCAGATTTGCTGTTTCTTTTTTCCCCCTTTTCTCTATCCAACATGTTCCTTTGTTGTTACAGATAGCCAAATCTATAAGACTCCTAAATGATGAACCAGTCATTCCCTGTTTTTACAGACATAGTCATTAATTTTTATAATATTATTTCATGTGTCTTACATCCCATTCCTTTTGACTCTGTTCTTTTCCTTATCTGAAATCATATTATTTCTATACTTTTATTTTCACTTTGTGCCCTATATGTATACTTTTGCTTTGAAATTCATCAAATATTAAGGAATATGTTTAATTGGTTTGAAGGATTTTGTCAAATTCTTTATAGAATTTTTTCCATCAATTTTTGTGGGTTATGTATTGCTATCTTTGGCATTAAAAATTATTCCTGAGGATTGTAAAGTGATACAGCCAAGTGACCCATGAAATAATGCTTCTTGTTAGTTCCAGTACACAATGAAAGAAATTCATTTACTTACTCCTGGAGGGTAATCTGTGAGCTAGGTATTTGTTAGGTGCAACTTCTTTAGATTGTCCTATTACATTTATAGCAACACTGTCAATATGAATGTATGCTAAAAATATAAGAAAAGAAAATCTGTACATACTCTTTAAGAAATATGTAAAAACTATGTGAAATCAGAAAAATAGAGAATAAATCATTAATATCAGATAATGAAATTATCTGATCATATTATTATTAAATCAGATTCTCAACTGAATGATCTACATATGTTTCTAAAGTGGGATTATAGAATAGAAAGAAAAAAATTACTTGATTCTGGATTTTCTTTCTGACATCATTTCTGTAAGTTGATGATGGCAGTTAGTGACTTTCATGAATTATTCTACTTGCATGTCTGTAAAAAAGAATTCACATTTAGTGTAAGGTCAAAAGAAACATCAAAATAAGTGAAAATTAAATAGTTTGTCATTAACTTAACAGCTATATAGTTCTGCTTCATTAGATCTTTGTTAAGCAGTGAGAATGAGAAAAAAGTCAGTCTTACACATTTGAACTCAAAAGGATTAGTCTTCCTGACTCAAGACCTGCCACTCCATCTACTAAACCAACTAGCTCTCTCATCAATTTATATCCAGCAGATGCTTAATCAATCGAATTGAATTTCAAGGGTTATGCATAGATTGCTTATATTTTCTGAAAGAGGGCAGAACCAGTCCCAATAATGTGAAAGTTAACCTTCAAACTGGCTTCCTACTATATGATTTTATGATACCATAATATAATTTTGCTATTTTCTCTACCATTTATTCTCTATTTTTAAGATAATTTACTTAGTTATTACTCTAAAGCATATATCCTATTATCCAGAACCTTGAGTCCCTTTCCTCACTCCACTTTCTCACTAAAGTAATTCTGAGTTGCCATAGAAAACAGTTGAAAATTATTGCTTTCTCTCAGCTGTACATAATCTATCTCATAATACAATAGTTAATTTTTTTATTTTCATAATATTATAGATTTGGAATTGAAAGGAAATTCAGTCATCTAAAACCAACCTAGTATTATAACTTAGTGTTTTGGAAACTTAGTTGCTCACATTTATTTGCTATTAAAATAAGGAATTTACCTGCACAAAGTCACATAGATCATGTGCATCAGAGACTAGATTTACAACCAGTTCACCTAATTCTGGAGTTTATACTCATTTTATTGCATATCATGGCAATTTATTCATAGCCCCTCCCTACCAACCACCTTCTGGATTTGAAATCCTTTTTACTGTAACAAAGAAAAAGGTAAAAAAAAAAACAGCTGATAGTTGTCCTGTGAATATTCATGAAACATTCTTCTAAAGTAACCCCTGTTCTCTCTGAGAGGATGGAAATATGTTTTATTTGCCAAAATCCAGGATCATCATTGCTTTTTAAAATTAGTCTATTTTATGAAACATGTAATTATGGGAAAATATTCAAAATAAAAATAAAAATGAAAAGAAGACACATATAAAAGAGATTAAAGAAAGGATATATTACAAGAATCACTAGGGCTAAAATTCCACAGATTAAGTAAAAAAGAATGGAAAACTATTAAAGTGGGGAAAAATGGAAAAAAATAAAATAAAACTAGTTTGTTTTGTTTTTAGTGATCTTTTAATTTACATTGTTGTAATTATTGTGTACATTCTCATGGTTCAAATTTTTTCACTCTGTATAATCATGCGTATTTCCCTAATTTCTCTGAATTCCATATATATGTATATACACATATACATACATACACACATACATATGTCTATAAATACATTTAAGTTGTATATACATGCATATATTCCATATATACATACATACATGCACATATGATTGTATAATTACTTGTATATATTGCAGATATATTACTTATATTTTATTATATAATATACATGATACAATATATAAAGTATATATATTATGTATATGCTATAATATATAAATGATACATATGTATCATATGATATATCTTTTCTAATTGTAAAAATTATATTCTATACTCACATAGGTGTATGCTGGAGACAACTTGAACCATCCTGTGGATTGTCAGATTTTCATTGTGAATATTTATAACATTAGAAATCAGTAAATGATACAAATCAAGGCTTGATTTACTAGTTTTTTTTAAAAACTAGATTAGAGAAAACAATGGATAATATAATAATTATACCTAAAGTTATGCCATGAATGATTTCTTTTTCTTTATTTTGGAGGGCTGGTTGTTAATTATTTGCCAGAATGTCACTAGTAACAAAGACATTTGTTCAAGAATTGATGTTTATTTCCCCTGCCCCAGTTCCTCTTTGCCACAAAAAAATGCTGCTATATATATTTTGGTATATATTGGAATTTTGTTTCTATCTTTGACTTTCCTGGGGAATGTGCCCAGAAATGGGATTGCTGAGTCAAAGTACATTAGATAATTACTTAATTTTTCAATCATAACTTTGAAAAAAATTGGTAAAGTAAAAAAAAAAAAACAAATTAAGACTTCTTTGATGCCAGGGTGGACTCAGACACAGGCAGAGGAGATTCATTAAAAATTCATATGAACCAGTCATCTGAGAAAAGGAAAACATGTTGTTCAAAATGATAATTATAAGTGTAAAGTTAAAAATAGAACAAAGGAAAGCTATGAATACTTATAAAAAATTAATAGCTTAACATAAAAGTACTAAACCTTAACCTAATAACAAACCATTCCCAAATCTGAATGGACAAAATAGAAGCTGGTAACTCCAGGACAAAACAATAGTTATTAAAGTAAAAAGACTGAGAAAATAGAGGAAAATGTAGAAATAATGAGAATTACTCCAATACGTGAAATGCATGGCAGGACACAAACTTTTAAGCAACTATTTTAAAATATCCCCGACACAGTAGAAAAATTGAGTAACGTAAAAATAGAATCTACTGTTCATCTCCTGAAAGAAAACCTTAAATTATAACTTTCAGGTTCATTTTTAACAAAATCCAGAGTTTCCAGATAAAAGGAAAAGAATTGTAAGCATCCAGAAAATTGGAAATGACAAAAGTTGGGATATGGATGTGATAGAGAGTACTATTTTAATGTGAAGAAGGAGAAACTAGAGAATTTCAAAGAAATATGAAAAGACATATGAACTGAGGCATGGTAAAGTAAGTAGCATGAGGAAGACAGTTATAAGACCAATATTATAAAAGGTAATATTTTTGAGTCATATAAATTGATACAGATTAATGAATAAAATAATATAATTCTAAAGACAACCTCAAAAGTTTGGAACTCTCATCAATGCAATGACTATCCATGATTCCAGAAGATTAGTGAGAAAGCAAGCTATTACCTGACAGAAAAGTGATAGAATCAGCTTCCATATTTGAGAATGAGAAAGAGAGAGACAGAGAGAGAAAGATGAGAGAAATTTGATTATTTAACTACGAATATTTATTACAAGTTTTCTTTTTCCACCAAGAAGTATGTGTACGAAGGAGAGAAAATAGATATCTGTTAATTAAGAACATAATTTTACTTTAAGAAAGACATTAAATGATTTTCCTAGTCACATAACCAGTATATATTAAAGAGGGGATTTTAAACTCTATGTACTTTTTAAAGAGAATGAAGAAGAGGGTGATAAAAATTGTAGAATTTCAAAACTAAGGCATCATTCAGATTATTTAGAACAATCTGTATTTTACTGGTGAGGTTACTGAACTCTAGAAAATATGAATGATTTACTCACCCATTAAATTAATTGTAGATACAAGGGGTATATGTTTGTCAGTGTATGTACACATGAATATTGTTTACATAGGGGCAGGTGGATGTAGGTGTTATATGAAAATAACTTCTCAAAAAAGCATTTGTTAATCAAAAATTTGATTAATATATTTTAAAAGACAGGAATTATGTTATTCAATATATTGAGCACACTAATATTATTATTCTTAAAGGAATATTTGTCTTAATTCTAAATAAAAATTATCTCCTAAAATGTAATTTAAATTATTTGTAGATTTAATTTACAGTTTCACCAACATACTATTCACGCACTCATCTTGCAATAGTAATCACTCCAACATTCTCTGTACCAATTTTTTGGTCTTTTATGTCTCTTTACATAAAGACAGAAACCTCAGAGTTATATTATTATGCATTTCTAGCACAAAAAGTAATATATATATATATATATGTATATATATACATATATATATAAATATTTTGTACACGTATAACATTTTTCTTTTTTTTTTATCTAGGACTAGCAATAGAATAAGTGCCTCAAATGTCATACAGTCTACCAATTTTTTGTGCAAAACTCCAAATTGCTATTCATACATTTTAGAAATGAGTTCATTCTCAGGAAACTGGCTCCAAGGATTTTCCCTAATTAATTATGCCCCCTTTAATCTTACCTATATTGCACTTGTTTGTGCAAACCTTTTAATTTTCCATCTGTTTTGTCTTCTTTCTATCCTTTGGTCACAAAGTTTTATTTATCCACAGACATACAAACAGCAATTTCATTGTTCATTCAGTTTTTATGATGTGTCCTATTAGTTGGGGGATGCATAACAAATTGTATGTTAATATGATGGAATATTATTGTGCTAGGGAAAATGCAGAAAAAAAGACAATTTCAAAGTGACAGAAAACCTCTTATGAACTGAGGCAGAGAGAAGCAGGACAATTTATACTATTACATCCACATTGTAAAAATAAACAATTTTGAAAGACATTCAAATTATGAAAAACTAAGTAAAGTGTGATTGCAGAGGAATACCACTTCTTCCATTTCTCGTGTCAGAGAGATAACATGAATATTTTGAAGAAAACATGCTTTTTGGGACCTGAGAAATATGGAAATATGCCTTGTTTGACTGTTTTTGTAAAATAATGATTCTATTCTTTGTTTTTTTTATTTCTTTTCATTAGATTGGGTGAGATGAGAGAAGATTAATGGTTGATAATTGGGGGGAAAACAAAATATAAAAGAAAAAGAATATTAATTTATCTTGTAATATGGATCACGTTTTCATGTGGGTGATTGGTTCTCATGAAAATTATTTCTTATATCTTTGAAATTTTAGTCATGAGTTACATTGTTATTCACGTTCATTTTGTATTCATTTTCTATTCATCCTGGATATCAGATTTCAATCCACAAATTTGATAAGATTTTCCCCCCACATTTCAGTTTCTCTTTTCCCCTTTCACCTCATTTGTCCATTTATTCTCTTAAAGTGGCCTAGTTTTTATTCTTCCTGTCCTTTTGAAAATCACCTTATCAAGTAAATTCTTATTTAAATGAAGTTTAACATGTCTGTCCTCAACCTATTATATATTCCCAACAATTCTAAAACTATTTTCCTCTTTTTCCTATTGTGCATTGCCAGTGCTTATCTAGGCACTGAGATAATTGACAGTACAAAGATTTAGGATGAAATAAAATATAGATTCTGATTATAAATTCTAAGAGACCTTGAGTTTGTCTATCAAAACATGAAATATTCTGAGAATAGATTGCTGGGGTAATGTCACATTTATATTTTACTACTGGAAATTAGAAAGGTAGAGATAATACCCATATATAAAAAATTTACATTCTGCTCTAATTCTGAAAAAGAAATGTACATTCAATGAATAGTTTATCCTAACTCATTTATGTCCCTCTTCTGTTACCTTGTCATGTTTTCATGTTTTTTAATTCTTCCCCCTCCTCTTTTCTTTCTTTTACTTTCCTTTGCTAAATGCCACACTATTTACTTAGCAGAACTGTTTTGTCAGAAATTGTCTGTTCTAATCCCTTCTGTCTGAATTATGAATCATGCAACTGCCTATCCCAATAATGTATTTTTGTTATTGACTTATTGTTTATATAGTTGGAACATCCCATAAAAGAGACTATCATTAGATAAATGAAGTGTGAAATAAAATTCTAAAAAAAGGCTTTCAATTTTTAGTTTGGGTCAAAATTGAACTTTTATATGTTTGTCTAATAAAGTATAAATAGATGGAGAAATAATAAATGTATTTTAACTAGTATCCCTTGAAATGAAACTATTGAAATAGCTGGGGGCAAAGTAAGAAAAATGCCAAATTTTCTGCTGTTCCCACATTCAAACATGAACTAAAATTGGTAACTTGGTTGCTGACCTTTAGCCAAACCAGTACATAAATCCTGTAGGCCTTGTATTTCAATTCATCCAAGAAATATGAAAATTTTCAAATACTCCATGCCATTTTTAGTTCTTTATTTTGTATCAAAGAGGATATATTCAGTTCTTTTACATTAAATGCCAAAGATTGCATCTGTTTATTTCTCATGTTTGTAAAATGGGTTTCAACTCCATGTCTGTCAAATTGTCTTTGTTGAATGAGTGAAGCCATATTTGGGTTTCTAATTTGTAGAATAATATATTTATTAAAAATTTTTTGGTATACTATCTTCATGATAGTTAATTCCTAACTTCATTAATTTTGCAATTTTCCAAATATAAAGATATTTATAGAAGTATGTTCACTTGACCTTCCCCTCTAACAACTTAATATTTTAATCTTTCTTTATATTCTCTTTTGTCAATCAGTTAGCTTTCTTTCTTAAGGACCTTATGATCTACCCTATTACCAAACTACTTTTATAAAAGCTTTAGGGAGCATTTCTTCTATCAGCACCAAGAGAGGTGATATCTAATAGAGAAATATCTAATTTGACTGCAGTTCTATCAGCAGCATTTTCCATCTGATTGATAGGTGCTCTTTATTATGGAAACCAGATAAATATTATTGAAGTAAAGTTTATTAGGGCTAGGAGAAATACAGAAAGAGTTAATTTTAGTGTCAAATGAATGATAAATTAACAGCATAAGTGGGAATAATAATAATTTTTGATCAAATAATCACTGTTTAAAGAGGCTACTCATTCTAGAGGATTCAAATTATTTTAATAATAACTTCTTGTTAATGATGGTTTCTTTTTCTTTCCTTGAGTAATGGAGTCATCATTAGAATGATAGTGATTTTTCTTCCTAATGCTTCTAAGGCAGTGTAATGTGAATTTAAATGATGTTGTTTTTAATGTGCTTCCATATATTTTCACTGTGATATGGATACAAAGAACTATAAAGTAATAGGTTCACATGAACATAAATATAGCTTTATTAACATATTGTTGTATTTGTGCATATTAATGATCTCAAATGAGATGGACTTGAAAGTACTTTGCAAATTGTGGAACATTATTTAAATGTCAGGAATAATAATGATTATGATAAAAATATTAACATATATATTACTGTAAAGAAGACTGGGAGAGATTTTTTGAGTCATATAAAGTCAATGGGTCTGCAGTTACACCCAGGTTGGCCTGAGACCCTGAGCAATAGCATTAATATACATAGCTAGTGATTACATTAAAACAATAGAACAGGTATGAGACAAAGTTTTTTAGCTAAATTTGCAATTGATTTCACTAAGGAAATGGATCCCAAAAGTGCAGAAAAGTAGTGTTGCTAGCAAGCTGGAGTTTTGACAAATAGCTACATATTAATAATTATACTTATAAATCAATAATAATACCCAATCAATAATTAAAATTGTCAGTACTTTATGCAATAAAGAGGAGGCATTTATTTAAGTCGCATATCAACCCAGGGTCATTGGTATTATAATGATTAAAATTAATTTCCAGGGGGCTAAGTAATATTTTTTCTGGAAAGGGGGCAGTAGGCCAAAAAAGTTTGGGAAGCACTGATGTAGATGATGATGTTAGTGAAGTTGTTGATGGTGTTGTTGTTGTTGTTGTTGTTGTTGTTGTTGTTGTTGTTGATGATGATGTTGATATTGATGGCATTGATGATAATGTGGATGATGATGATGTGGATGATGATGATGATGATGATGATGTGGATGATGATGATTGAATTTTGAGTTGGAGGTTTTCCTTCCATTTGAACCTTTCTAACCCTTCCCACTGTAATGATTAAAATTTTCTTGGAGATTATCTCCAACATCTTTTACCCTTCCTTTTTATTGGTCTTCTTCCCCTCTCTCCCCCATGCACTTCATTATGAAATATAAAATCACTCCATTTTATTTCTTTCCCATTTCACTTGTCCTTTTTTACCTCTCTCTCTATATATGTATATGTAATAGAAGCTGTTGATTATAATTTCTTTTTTCTTTTTCTGTTATTTACTCATATTTTTTTCCTTATCTCTCCCCTGTCATTTGTTATAATCTTGCTCCTCTGATTATTTGCTGGATCTGTGGGTTTTGGCTATTTTGTCCTGAAGGGGCTTCTTATCTGCTCTGCTGATTGACTAGATTAGGCTAATGGAGTTTTAATGAGCTCTGAGGTCAGATCTTTTCCAGATGGCAGAAGAAGCTGAAGATATGGGTGAAAGTGTGAAGGCTGAAGGGAGCTGTGCTTCCCACCCTGTTATCAAGATATTCTGTCCTGGTTGCAGCCTTTCCCCAGGCATTTTAGGCAGAAGGATTAATACCTTCACTCTCAGCACAGTTGGTGGGCTAAGGGTGTTGGAGATTGAATTTCCCTGCCCTCTGAAAACTTCTTATCCACCCTATTGATATACTTGATTAAGCCAGCCTGAGCTGATCTGAGTAGCTGAATGTGCCCTGAGGCAAAAAACATTAAGAAGTGGAGGCCCAAGATAGAGAGCTAGGGCTGCAACCAATCTGTGCTCCTCTCTACAACTCTCCTCCAGCAGCCTCCCTGCCAGCTGTGGTCAGAGCACAGCTGTGGCAGCAAGGCACTCCCTCCAGGCTGGAGTACTGTGATAATTAGATTAAGTCTACACTGCCCATCTTTAGATTTTATCACCAAAGGTGAGAACACCTCTAATTCGGGGAGGCCCATAACCCACTTGTGCTAGAGTGGGTGACAAATCAGAATCAACTGACTGCCCCCTAGCCAGTACTATGAGAATCGTCTATTGTGATTGTACATGCAAATTAGGAGGGAGGAACAGGAAATGATGCATAAGTGACCCCTTTAAAAGGGGAAGGTCCTCAGTCAGCTGAGGTCTTCAGTGGAAGAGAGCATCTGGTGAGGACTTCTTCTGGTTCATGGAGGAGGGTTGGACCACTGAGACCCTAGTGAGATTGCTTTAAATATCTCCTTTGAATTGTCATGTGGGTAACAATTGGTGTTTCTGGAGGCTCTACCCTCAGGGAGGCCTCTCTTGCCTCTCTAATTGTAAAAGGCCTTGTGGCTAGAAGCCTTATTTAATTAACCTCTGTGCAACTATGCTTGGGCCTCTAAATTCTTACCTGGTCCAGGCCTCAGGTCCGGGCCAGAGTTTCTCTCTCTCAATTTTCCTACCTTCAACCTTCCTAATTATAAATAAATCACCATAAAGTCAATTTTGATTTGAGATTATTCTTAATTGAGGATTGATAATAGTTCAATCCTCTGGCAACCATCTTTTAATATATTGAAACCCTAAAACCCATTTTCCCCCTTATAGTACTCACCCCAAGATTCCAGTGACCACCAGAGACTCATCACAGGGAGTGGGGGAGGGGTCCTAGGATCTTCCATCTTCCTTTTTCTTAAACTCGAAAATTCAGCCTTCTCTGTATACCTTTTATGTTGAATCCAGCAGGAGGGTTCCCTGGCCCTGTCCTGTTGCTGATTTGGTTTTGTGCCCTATTGAAGTACTTTGTTTTTGATTGGTATGGAAGGGTTTTCAAAGAGGTCTTGACTTTTTTTTTAAACATTTATTAATATTTATTTTTTTTAAAGTTGACATGGTTACATAATTCATGCTCTTACTTTCCCCTTCACCCCCCCAAATATCCCCCTCACCCCCATGGCAGATGTGTATTTCCACTGGTTTTAACATGTGTCATTAATCAAGACCTATTTCCAAATTGTTGATAGTTGCATTGTTGTGGTAGTTTTGAGTCTACATCCCCAATCATGTCCACCTCAACCCATGTGTTCAAGCAGTTGTTTTTCTTCTGTTTCCACTCCTGTAGTACTTCCTCTGAATGTGGGTAGTGTTCTTTTCCATAAATCTCTCAGAGTTGTCCTGTGTCATTGCATTGCTGCTAGAGCAGAAGTCCATTACATTCTATTTTACTACAGTGTATTGGTCTCTGTGTACAAAGTTCTTCTGGCTCTGCTCCTTTCACTCTGCATCAATTCCTGGAGGTCTTTCCAGTTCACATGGAATTCCTCCAGTTTATTATTCCTTTGAGCACAATAGTATTCCATCACCATCATGTACCACAATTTGTTCAACCATTCCCCAGTTGAAGGGCATACCCTCATTTTCCAGTTTTTTGCCACCACAAAAAGTGCAGCTATAAATATTTTCATACAAGTCTGTTTATCTATGATCTCTTTGGGGTACAAACCCAACAATGGTATGGCTGGATCAAAGGGCAGGCATTCTTTTATAGCCTTTTGAGCTATAAAGTTCCAAATTGCCAGCCAGAATGGTTGGATCAGTTCACAACTCCACCAACAATACATTAATGTCCCTGTTTTGCCACATCCCCTCCAGCATTCACTAATCTCCCCTTCTTTCATTTTAGCCAATCTGCTAGGTATGAGGTGATACCTCAGAGTTGTTTTGATTTGCATTTCTCTAATTATTAGAGATTTAGAACACTTTCTCATGTGCTTATTGATACTTTTGATTTCTTTATCTGAAAATTGCCTATTCATGTCTCTTGCCCATTTATCAATTGGGGAATGGCTTGATTTTTTATACAATTGGTTTAACTCCTTGTATATTTGAGTAATTAGACCCCTGTCAGAGTTTTTTGTTATGAAGATGTTTTCCCAATTTGTTGTTTCCCTTCTGATTTTGGCTACATTGTTTTTGCTTGTACAAAAGCTTTTTAGTTTGATATAATCAACATCATTTATTTTACATTTTGTAATTTTCTCTAACTCTTGCTTGGTTTTAATATGTTTCCTTTCCCAGAGATCTGACAAGTAAACTACTCTATGTTCACTTAACTTAGAGGTCTTGACTTTTGTTGTTTCTAAGTGGCCATCTTGACTCCACCCATTCAATGTTTTTCTTTACTATCATTACTACCCTCTTCTTGACATTGTAGATTATTAATGTTCTTCCTATTCTCTGATATTAGGAATTAGATGCAAATGAAGTCTAAAAAAGTCTGAATGCAGAGAGACTAGTAACTCCCTCTTTCTGGAATCTCTGTCTCTTAATTCTGTACAACTATATTGTTATTATTGTCATTTGCTATTCTTGTTTGCTGCCAAATCACAATATTAAACCACATTAAAATTCAGTCTAGCAAGGTGCCCCAAACTTTTCTCCTCTATTTATGTTGTCTCCTTGTATTACAATATAAACTAATTTAGGAATGGAATACATTACTTTTGGTTTGGTATGCCTAGATATTAGCATATAGAAAACTTTTTATAAAAGTTATCCTTAGAGCCAGAAAGAAATGGGTTCTAGTTATACTTATAACATATATTGACTATGTGTTGAGATGGCTGTGTATGAATATTGAAAATGTAATTAATAGAATACTGAGCCTTAAGTCATAATGGCTCAATTAAGCTCAAATCCACATATTTACTGTGTTACCTTTGGAAAGCCATATAATCTCTATTTTCTTCAGTTTCCTTATCTAAGGACTGGTGGTGATGATGACAGCAATTGTCTCTTCAGTTATTGAGAAAATAAAATCAAATGATTTTTGAAAAGTGCTTAGTGTAATAACTGACATAAAGTAGGCACTATATCAAAGCTATTTATTATTATTAGGAGAAGTATACCCTTGTGAAATTCTTTAACCATCCATAGTAAAGTATATTTATGAACTATTTTTGAGCTAAGAATACATTCTTACAATTTTCAATGGCTAAAAAATCAAGAAAAGAATAATATTCATGACATGAAAATTATATGCAAATCAAATTTCAGGTTCCATAATTAAAATTTTATTGGAATACTGCCATGCTCATTCATTTATATGTTGTCATGATTATATTTCTGCATAATGACAATAGTTGTCATAAAGACTATACATTTCAAGCATATCATGTTAACATATTATATTAATTATTTTATTAGCAGGGCATACTTATCAGGTAAAAATAGGAAAAAAGGAGAATATTTTTAACATAGATGTAATGTAATAGAATATGTAATGCAGATGAAATTAATGTTTTTAAAGACGGATTTGGTATGTGAAAGGTATATTATTATAGAGTCAATTCAGTGACAACTAATATTTTTAATATGTATTTATTTATAATATTTTCCCATGGTTACATGAGTCATGATTTTTCCACCTCTCTTCCTTCCCCCCTCCTGGAGATGACAAGCAATTCTATTGGTTTATACATGTATCATCGTTCAAAGCCTATTTCTATATTATTCATATTTGCAAGAGAATGAACTTTTAATGCCAAAATCTCAATCATATCCCCATCAAACTACATGATCAATCTTATATTTTTCTTCTGCATTTCTACTCCCACAGTTCTTTCTCTGGATATGGATGGCATTCTTTCACATAAGTTCCTTTCTGTTGTCCTGGATCATTGCATTGCTACTAGTAAAAAAGTCTGTTACATTCAATTGTGCCACAATGTATCGGTCTCTGTGTACAATGTTTTTCTGGCTCTACTCCTTTCATTGTGCATCCTTCTTGGAGGTCTTTCCAGTTCACATAGAAATACTTTAGTCCATTATTCCTTTCATCACAATAGTATTACATGACGATCAGATACCACAAATTGTTCAGACATTCCCCAATCATGGGGACACTTCTTCAATTTCTAATTTTTTGCCATCACAAAGAGCACAGCTTTACATATTTTTGTACAAGTATTTTTCCTTTTTATTTCTTTGGGATACAAACCTAGCAGTCATATCGCTGGAACAAAGGGAAGGCAATCTTTTAAAGCCCTTTGAGCATAATTCCAAATTGCCCTCCAGAATGGTTGGATTAATTCACAACTCTACTAGCAATGTATTAGTGTCCCAATTTTGTCCCATCCCCTACAACATTTATCACTTCCCTTTGTTCCATATTGGCCAACATGCTAGGTGTAAGGAGATGCTTCAGAGTTGTTTTAATTTGGATTTTTCTAATCAGGAGGGATTTAGAACACATTTTCATGTGCTTATTGATAGTTTTTATTTTTTCATGTCAAAACTGCCTATTCATATCCCTTGACCATTTGTTGATTGGGTAATGGCTTGATTTTTTTTTTAATTTAACAGTTCCTTACATATTTGAGAAGTTAAACCTTTGTCAGAGAGTTTTGTTATAAAGAAATTTCCCCAGTTTGTTGCTTCCCTTCTAATTTTGGTAGCATTGGTTTTATTTGTACAAAAGCTTTTTAATTTGATGTAACCAAAATAATTCATTTTACATTTTGTAATGTTCTCTATCTCTTGTTTGGTCTTAAATTGCTTTCTTTCCCACAGATCTTACAGGTATACTATTCTATGTTCACTTAATTTATTCATGATTTCATTCTCTATATTTAAGTCATTTACACATTTTGAATTTATCTTAGTATAAAGTGTGAGATGTTGAACTAGACCTGATTTTTCCCATTCTATTTTCCAGTTTTCCCAGCAGTTTTTGTCAGATAGTGAGTTCTTGTCCCAAAAGTTGTGATCCTTGGGTTTAATGAACATTAACTTGCTGAGGTCATTTGGCACTAGTCTGTTCCACTGATCCACCCTTTTGTCTCTTAGCCAGTAACATATTGTTTTGTTGACAACTTCTTTAAAGTACAGTTTAAGATCTGATAGCTAGGCTCCTGCCCTTCACAATTTTTTTCTCATTACTTCCCTTGATATTCTTGATCTTTGTTCTTCCAGATGCACTTTGTTATATTTTTTTCTAATTCTATAAAAAAAAATTTCTTGGTAGTTTGATAGGTATGGCACTGAATAAATAAATTAATTTGGATAAGATTGTAATTTTCATTATATTAAATCATCCTACCCATGAACAATTAATCTTTTTCCAATTATTTAGACCTAGTTTTAATTGTGTAAAGAGTGTTTTGTAATTGTTATCATATAATTCCTGTGTTTGTCCTGGTAGATAGGTTCCTAAATATTTTATATTGCTTAGAGTGATTTTAAATAGAATTTCTCTTTCTAACTCTAGCTCCTGAGTTTTGTTGGAAATATATGGAAATTTTGATGATTTATTTGGGTTTATCTTGTATCCTGCAACTTTGCTAAGATTGTTAATTATTTCTGCTAGCCTTTTAGTGGATTTTCTAGAATTCTTTAAGTCAACTATCATATTATCTACAAAGAGTCATAGTTTTCTTTCCTCATTGCCTACTTTAATACCTTCAATTCCTTTTTCTTCTCTAAATGTTTCTTCTAGCTTTTCTAGTATAATATTAATTAATAGAGGTGATAATGGGCATTCTTGCTTCACTCCTGATCTTATTGGGAAGGCTTCTAACTTGTTCCCATTGCAGATGATACTTGCAGATGGTTTTATATATATTGTTTATTATTTTCAGGAAGAGCCCTTTTAGTCTTATACTTTTTGGTGTTTTCAATAGGAATAGATGTTGTGTTTGGTCAAAGGCTTTTTCTGCATCTATTAAGATAATCATATGATTTCTGTTGCTTTTATTATTGATATGGTCAATTATGGGGATGGGTTTCCTAATTATTTAACAATCCTTGAAGTCCTGATGTAAATCCCACCAGGTTATAATGAATAATGCTTGTGATCACTTGCTGAAGTCTTTTGGATAATATTTTATTTAATATTTTTGTATCTATGTTCATTAAGGAGATTGGCCTATAGTTTTCTTTCTCTGTTTTTGATCTGCCTGGCTATGGAATCAGTAACATATTTTTATCATAAACAGGATTTGGTAAATTCCTTCTTTGCTTGTTTTGTCAAATGATTTGTGTAGTATTAGGGTTAGTTGTTCTTTAAATGTTTGGTAGAATTCATTTGTGAATCCATCTGGCACTGGGAATTTTTTCTTAGGAAGTTCCTTGATGACTTGTTCATTTTCTTTTTCTGAGATAGGATTATTTAAGTATTCCATTTCATCTTTTGTTAATCTAGGATTTTTATCTTTTTGTAAACATTCACCAATTTCACCGAGATCGCCATATTTATTGCCATAGAACTGGGCAAAATAATTGTTAATAATTACCTTAATTTTGTCTTCATTAGAGCTAAGATTATCTTTTTATTTTTGATACTGTTAATTTGATTCTCTTCCTTCTTTTTTTATTAGATTAAAGAGTACTATATCTATTTTATTTGTTTTTTTTTCAAAGTACCAGCTCCTGGTCTTATTTATTAATTCAATAATTCTTTTATTTTCAATGTTATTAATTTTTCCTTTAATTTTTAGATTTTCAATTTAGTTTTTGTCTGAGGATATTTAATTTGTTCATTTTTAAATATTTTTTAAAGTTACAAACCCAGTTCATTGGTCTCCTCCCTCTCTATTTTGTGGCTATATGCACTCAAAGATATAAATTTTCCCCCGAGTACTGCTTTGGCTTTACCTCATAGCTTTTGATATGTTATCTCCTTATTGTCATTCTCTTTCTTGAAGTCTGTAATTCTTTCTATGATTGTTTTGACCCACCAGTTTTGAATAACTACATTTTTTAGTTTCCTATTAATTTTAAATTTGCCTTTTCACAGACCCTTGTTAATCATAATTTTATTGCATTATGATATAAAAAAGTTGCTTTCATTATTTTTGCTTTTCTGCATTTGTTTGCAATATTTTTATGCCCTAGTACATGGTTGGTCTTTGTATATGTACCATGTACTGCTGAAAAAAAGGCATATTCCTTTTTATTCCTGTTCAATTTTCTCCAGATATCTATTAATTCTAATTTTTCTATCATTTCATTCATTTCCCTTACTGTTTTCTAATTTTTTTAATACTTCAATTATATAGTTCTGAAAGGGCAAGGTTGAGATCCCTTACTAGCATTGTCTTACTATCTATTTTCTCCTTGAAATTCTTTAATTTTTCCTTTGGAAATCTAGATGCTATACCATTTGGTGTATAAATATTTAGAATGATATTACTTCATTGTTTATAGTACCACTTAGCAAAATGTAATTTCCTTCCTCATCTCTTTTAATCAGATCAATTTCTATTTTAGCTTTGTCTGATATCATGATTGCCACTCCTTTTTTTAAAATTTAGATGATGCATAATAAATTCTGCTCTAGCCTTTTACCTTGAATATGTATATGTAATCATGGCTCAAATGTGTTTCTTATAAATAACATATAGAAGAATTCTGTTTTTTGATCCACTCTGCTATCTGCTTCCTGTTTATGGGTCAGGTCATTCCATTCACATTCAGTGTTATTACTACCTGTACATTGCTCTTCATCCTATTATCCCCTTTTGATCCTTCTCTATTCCCTTTCTCTCTGTTCCTCCTCACCACTATTTTGATTTGTGCCCACCCTCTTTTCTGTCTCCCTCCAATTACCTCCCTCCCTCTTTCCTCTGTAAATGTTAAAATTAATGGTTGGATGATGATTATATGAAATTATGTGATCACCAGTATTTATTATATCTTGAGTCAGAAATTTGTTTACAAATAAGTATAAATAGAGAGGAAATAGTAAAGAAGAGGAATGGGAGGGGGATAGAGAAGTTATCTATCCTATAAACCTAAATGTTTTACTCTGGGTTTGCTTAAACTAGACAGAGATTAACTAACTCTCAACCAGGAAGACTGGTAGTGAGTAACCAAGTGGTCTCCATCCAAGATGGAAGCTAGTCCCCCCAGAAGCTAGGAAAGGGGTCAGTCTTTTACTCACCCAATGAAATAATCCAAGAGTCAGAGTCCAAGTAAATGCTGAGCTCTGAGTCCCCAATCCAAGCTATAGTCTGTAAGTTTTAAAATTAATATTCACTTCTTCCAAAGTGTGATATTTATAAGGATTTTATTAAAAGCTCAGGGAAAGAGTCTCAACTCACCCTTTACCATGCTGCCTCCACTCCCAAAAAGCCCCGTCACTACACCCACAACAATGATGTCAAAATAGCCAATGAAACTGACAACCAATAGGAAAAGACTTAAGGAATTATGGGTATGGTGAAAGGGAGTTTGGGTAACATAGTTTAAAGGGGTACAAGGTCTTTTCAACTTTACATTCCCCCCTGTGATCCTTTGGGAGAAAAGTCTCCCCAGTGGATCATGAAAACATAGTCAAATTAAAGTTTACAATAATTCAGAGATAAAAGGGAAATAAAAGGGAGAAAGAACAAAACCAATGTTCGGTGCATTGAAAAAAGCCATTTAGGGGGCATTCCCCTTTCTGGCATAAAGTGTCCATTTAAAATAAATACATTCAACTCCCCAAAGTTCAAATTCACCATGTCTCAAAATTCAATCTGGATCTTTTGGTGCAGTGTGTGGTCTCTGCAGGCATCTTCATTGCATCTCTGGATTCTGAAGGCAGTCTTCTGTTCTAAATTAGGGTCAAGTTCAAGTCCAAATTTACAGAAATAACATAGTCCCCCAGAGGAGAACAACTTTACATTCCCCCCTGAGGAAAATACAGGGATATATATGGGAATCACACAGGAATACATGGTCAAGGCATAAGGTATATGAATCAATTCTCAAAACATCAAAAAGTAAAAAAAAAATAAAAAAGGAAAAAAGAAAAATAAAACCTCTGAGGAAAATACAGGATATTAAAAAATGTGAAAGGGAAAAATTCTACGAATAAGAAAAAGAAAAAAAAATACAAATCAAAGCAGGTTCCTATAGCAATCCATGTCCCATAAGCTTTGCAACGACAATCACTCACTAACCCAATTTAGCAGCCTACACTACAGTAAGTTGTCACATCATGAAAGAAATGGGAAAAGGAGACTTGATCTCGAGACAAATGGGAAATAGCATTTCCTGGCGCAATACTTTTCTTCACTTTCAGAGATAATGGAACAAGAGCAATTCAATGTCGAGAACTTGATATCAAGTGCTGTACAAGGAACTCCTACATCTAAACATATGCTAAGCATTGCAACCTCGAGTCTCACACAGGATCAAGTCTCTGTATAGAATGTCATCAATCCCTGTAGGATTAGTTTGGTCTCTTTCCTTTATGGGCTCATTTGCACTTCACAGGTCAAAAACTTTGTGCTCCTTTGTGATCTGATTTTCCTTGGATTGAACATAGTCAATGAGCAAAAGTCTCATAATAATTAAATAACTAGTGGCAGGTTTCTATAGTCCAAAGCTTTTTGGGTATAAATTCATATGCTAGGTAAATGGACATCTTAGCTTATTATTGCAAAAATCAAAACAGTCAAGAGTTTATTTAATGCTGATGAAGTGCTTCAACTGTAAAAAAATGAGAGAAAAGAAAAAAATAAAATACTGTATTGCACATGTAGGAAGAAAAATGAACAAAAAATGTGCAGTTTTACACAATCACAGAGGTAAAGAATAGAGGTTAATTTTCAAGAAATAAGATTTATTCCCTCCTTAACTTGCCATGATCCACAGTGTGAGTACAAATGAGGTAGACAATGTGATATGGGTGCAAAAGAGGCATATAAAGCAATAGTACATTCAAGAAAGTACAAAAGGAATGACAAAAGGCACAAAATGTTTTGAAAGGCACAGCAGTCAATATAGGTCACTAATACAGATATTTTGTTGGGAGGTAGTATATGTATCGTTCAAGTACAAAGATCAATCAAATAAAGTGCAACAACATAGTGCAAAATCCAGCAACAGAGCATTCTTATCACAATAGTCAAATACAATAAATAATCAAATATAATAGGCACAGGCAATTGTACTTAGAGAATTATTCATTTTCAATAGAGGGTACTAGTTTCACATGACTGCAGTAAATCCATAAGTCCCTTTCCCCAATTTTAATGGCTGTTGGTGTAGTTAATAGGACCTGGATTGGTCCATCATAAGCAGGTTCAGTTGACCTAGTACGTTTGAAATTCTTTATGTACACACTATCACCTGGGTTCAAATCATGAAGCAAGAAGTCTAAGGGGCCTGCTTGAACAACAGCTCCAGAGTCATGAAGTTCTCACAATTTTGTTTGTAATTGTCTGATATAAGTGGCAATGGTTGTATCCCCTCCTAATAATGAAGTATAGGCAGGGTTGAATGGTTGTGCCTGAATAGGTGGATGTCCAAATAGCATCTCAAATGGTGAGATGTGTAAATCACCTCTGGGTCTGCTTCTGAGATAAAATAAGGCCAGAGGTAGAATTTCAGGCCATTTTAAATGAGTCTCCGTGCATAATTTGCCAATCATATTTTTAAGTTCCTTATTTATCCTTTCAACTTGGCCAGAGCTCTGGGGATGACATGGTGTATGAAATTTAGGAGTTATCTCCCAAACATGAATAAATTTGTGATAAGAATGAGTCAGTAAAGTGAGTTCCTCTATCAGAATCAATACATGCTGGCAGGCCAAAACAAGGGCCCAATTTTGGCTTTTTAACAGGTAGGATTGGTGTATTGTATTCAGATTTACAGGGACCTATGATGCCTTGGTCAATTAGTGAATTTATCATTGGGGTAATGCCCTCTATTGTATCCTTTGAGAGAGGATACTGAGGAATGGAAGGAGGTAGGCTAGATTTTGTTTTAATTTGGACAGGGACAGCTGATTTAAGTAGGCCATTGTGGGAAGCCAATAAGAGAATAGATAAAAATCTGAGACCCCTCTTTTGACACCTCTTATGATCCATACCTTTTCTTATTGGAAAAACATTATAGACTTATTGGAAAGCTTTGAGTCTCTTCCCTACAAAGTGTTAAAAGAAATTAAGACAGCTTGTGCTTTATATGGTCCTGCTTCTCCATACACTTTAACTTTGGTGAAAACTTTAGAAGGGCTTTGGGTCACCCCCTTTGATTGGACTCATATAGCAAGATATTCCCTTTCTGCAGGGGACTACCTCTTTTGGAAATCAGAATTTGATGGATTGGCAAAACGGAAGGCAGCCATTAATAAGAAACAGGGCATCAGAGTTACTAAAGAAATGTTACTTGGAATAGATGAATGGGAAGTATATGCTGATCAGATTAATTTACCTAGAGAAGCTCTAATTCAGTGTACAAAGTGTGCCTTAGAGGCATGGAAAAGGGTCCCAGCAACTGAGAAACTGTCCACAGGTTTGCCTGAGATTAGACAAGGCCCAGAGTAAATATATACAGAATTTATAAAAAGATTAAATCAGGAGGTAAAAAAAATATACAAATGATGAATACTCAACTCAGATAATGGTCAGAAAGTTTGCCTATGACAATGCCAATAATATGTGTCAGAGCATTCTTCAAAATGTTAAAGAATCTGGGACTATTAGTGACTATGTGAAAGCTTGTGAGGACTTTACTCCAGCATATATGCAGGGTATAGTCATCGCAGCGGCCCTGAAAGGAAAACATATTCTGAAATCATTAAGGGCTCAAAGGCTGTAAAAGGCTCTTGTTCCAATGCCCCTAACTCTTTGTGTCCCAGATGTGAGAAAGGTTACCACTGGAGGAAAAGTTGTAATTCCAAATTCCATCGAAATGGTTACAGATTACCTGATAAGAGATTTCAGGGAAGATGGAAAGGAGGCCAACTACCGGCCCCACCAATGACTAAATTTAATCCAAGAATTCATCCTAGTTTAGCCAGTTCCTTGCTAGAGTTAATCAATTTTCTGAATAATAAATTTTCTTTTTTCTCCAGATTTCTTTAGCCACATAAGATGTGATTTATTGATCTTTGATAGGATGTCTTATATTTGTTAGAGTATGCGTGAAATGCCCGGGAAATGTCTTTGAACAGTCTGTGTGTCTATATGTTGTGTTTATGTGTCTATTGGTAATGGTTTTGTTTGTCTGTGATCACAATGGAATTTTGGAGAAAATAAATCTCTCTCTTTCTCATTCATTCCGGAGGAATGGGAAAGACAGACAGAGGAGTTTGAAAAATTCAGAAAAATAACATCTCCAATGGATTTCTGAGTGTTTTAAACTCTAAAAGAATTTAATTGATTAAAAGTAATCATATTCTCTGCTCTCATTAAGGCGAGAATCAACAAGATAATTTGTCTACATTTCTTCTTCCATTTCTTACTGGCCATAAGAAAGGGAACAAAGAAATAGTAAGACAATAACAGGGGACAGATTTGATCCCACCACCAAATTCTATCAACAGGTCAAATACTGAGATATATATTTAATCAAATTTAACAAGGATTCTAAATACAATCTAAAAAAATTTTATTCAGACAGAAAAGGCGGTGATTCTGAACTGTGTACTGAGGTTCAGAAGTGCAATTTAAAACTTTCTTAGCTAAACAGAATCATCAATGCACCTAAATGCTTAACTGAGAGTGGTAAAAACCTTTTGGACTGCCACAAGTTTAATCTACCATTAATCACACTGAAGTTAGTGAAAATCTTAACATAAATTATTAGAACAATGCCATTGACTTATATTTTGTAATTAGACCCCTTTAAACAGAGAATGGTTCATGAGAAAAATTTAAGCCAAAATTGAATCATCCATGCTGCCTCAGTACAGCAAAAAATAATTTTGGCAAGTCACAAAACATAGCTCCTTTTTCTCAAAACTCACAGCCCTTTCTCTAATTCTTTAGGATGCGTGTTTGCTAAGAATTTGAATAGATACTGATGGTATAGTATAAATCTATTGACTAACAGTTAGAAAATGGAATTTCAGTTAATTTAAAATATGCACAAACTTTATATTGAAGAAGTTATCTATTAAGACTTGCAGTGTATAAAATACAGTTTTAAATAATCAAACTTGCCAAAAATGCTTATCAAACTGAATTTGAGGATTGCAAAATAGAAGGGTAAAGCTTATAAGGATACTAGTTCATGATTTTAAAGAAATATTTAATCAGGTATATAGATTTGTCCTAACGTATAGAGAGGCCAGACTATAGTTTTTATTCTTCTTTAAGCAGAGGTCTGAAAGAATAATTAGTATATATTTATAGGAAACATGGTCAAGAAGTTTTAATCAGGGACAATTTGGACGTAGTGAAGTTTAAATTAATATTCATTTGGAAGTGATAAATCATCAATGTTTTAAAATAATCATACAAATTTTATAAATGCAGTAACTAAAGAGTTAAAGAGCACAGCCTCTTGAAAAGCGGCTGCAGCCTTGGACATGTTTTAAAAGTAATTTAACCCCTTCTACACATAGGAGGGAGAGGCTTTGACTATAAATTTTTGCAGCAACAGTTTTTACTAACTCAAACTCAGTAAAGGGAAACAATTAATAAGAAGCTAATGTTAATTTTGTAACTTACAGAAATATGGCTCTACTTCTGTTTCAATTAATATCAGAATATGCAAAAAAAGTTATTATTGTGATAACTTTAATCTAAGCTTTAAGGTACTAGATCCTAGCCAAATTATGTCACCTATGTTCACTATTTTACTAGTCCTTAAAGATTAATTGAATAAATTGGGATTTGAATCAAGATTATAATGTAATAGTCAAAGCTATTAGGAAAAAGACAATTCAAATATTATTAATCTGTTATTATAAAATGTTATTGAAAATTAACATGCATTATAACACAAGAAATTAATTTGTATTCTCATAATATTTGTGATCTATAGTAATGCATTCAAATCCAGAATATAAAATCATAATAAAATGTATAACCCTCATAATAATTTGATATCATTGTTAATATGTACTTGATTGTGATGACATTAATATTATTATAATGTCTTTTACTTTGTAGTGATGCTGATGCAATAATAACTAATTAACAAACTTGTCAATATTATAACCATGTAATTGAAGAATGCATTTAACTAGAAATAGTGATCATCTCAATAATTATAAGGGACCTGAAATAAAACTATTATTTGTAAAAGTAGGAATATGACAAGGTACATGGTTGCAAATTTTGAAGTTTTGGATCAATAACCATTGAAGAGTAATTTTATATCAAAATCAAAACATGTAAATTTTACAAGTACAATAATTTAAATAGTCAAAAAAAAACCTGCTACTGAGGAAAGGAATTTTCCTTGCTTCTAAAAAACTTAGAACTTCTAACAAACTTATTAACCCCTTCCTTAAAGTAAATTTAGAACCTAAAGGGGTAATTAGCAGCCTTATTGAATTATGATGTGATGTAGACAATAATGTTGCAAGCAAAGCTGTTACAAGTATTGGGTTTTAATAAAATTGTTTTTGAACGTTATCAAATCATGTACCTTATTTTGTGAAAACTGAAAACATATGTTCAAATGTAAGCTATGTGTAAAAGCTATTTGTTAAAAATTGATCATGCCTATTTGCAATAATATATGATTTGTATTGTGAACTAAAGTTTAAAGTAAACTATCACAATAAGTTAAGGGACTGACCAGCCCCTGCCTTAACCCACTCTAATCAAGAGAACAGTAATGAAAACTTAATTCCAAGCAAAGTTGTTCACTCTTTTTCTATATTACTGGAAAGAATTACTAGATAATTTATTCATTAAGAAATTGTTGAAAAAGAAAATGTGTTTATCATATTTTGTAACATTATAATTTTTCATTGGGTATGTAAATCTTGAAAACCTTACAAATGCTATTGTAATAATTACTGTTTAAGGTAAAAGTCATTGGATTTGCAACTGATATTACTCATTTATGGATCATTGAATTGGATTCATCATTCAAAAGAAAGATATCACTGATAAATAATCTGACTCTTACCTCAAGTCAAACAATGTTATACTCCGTTCCCTCCTTTTTCCTTATTCAAAGCAAAGTGATATAAAAATTGAAGCCCCAGAAATTTGAATATGTAAAGCAAGGCTATATGTTCTACTGTTTACTTAAAAAACTATACCTATCCCAAGAATTGTTTCAGTGAAAGTTAGTTTGAACCTCTTGTAAATTATTTGTATAATTTTCTGACCATCAATTTGAATAACTAATTACAAATACAAAGAAACAAATAATACCCCAGAATTATAATATGGGGATTGAGGTTTTATTCATACAGGAAATGGATCTGAGTTTTGGGTAAAAGACATTTCACTAAATCTAAACTATATATATAATTTTGAATTTTAAAACATTTTTTTACTTAAAAAACATTGTATTTTTCCCTGAATTTTTAATTTTCTTATTGCTTTTCCTTTTAATTTTTTATAGAATAATTGGCTTTTTCCCTTTTTCTTATTTTTTATACTTAAAGTACAGAAAGTCAATGTTAATCCTTTTTGATTTCACAGTAATATAATTTTAATATTAAAACATACCCACAAAGCCTTAAGTCTATGGAAACCTGCCATGAATTGGTAAATATTATGGGGCTACAATTAATGATTCTGTCTGATTACAGGAGAAGAGAACAAAAGAGCCACAAGGTCAAGGAGACCACCCAGTCCAATGGGATTGGTAAGAAACTGCACAGGGCCTAGCACTACAAGGTCAAAAAAGACTGTACCAATCCAAGAAGGATTGACATAACTTTCTCATGCCAATACTGAAGGACTTAAACTTAGTGATTGGGGTTCGGGGTTGCAGTTTTTCTGACATATGGTAGAGACTAGACTTCCTTGAACTTCATCCTAGGTTAAGTACCAAAGATTGGCCATCATCCTGGCTCAAGTGCAGGCAAATCAGACCAGGGAAAGACACTTCCCTTTCTCACAAAAAATTTAGTCCTTTTCTTTCTCTTATAAGTGTGGTAACTTTCTATAGACCTGGCTTCTAAATGGGTACTTGTACCAATCCTTAAATCACTTTACTTGGGCCTTGATACAAGGACCTGCTATAAGTTTAATTTCCCCTACATTTTTGCCCATAAGACTTTGATATTTTGCATTTCATTCACAAGATATTTTCTTCTCTCTTTTATTTGAATTTTTTAAATTTTTAAAATTTCTTTTACCAATTGATTCACACAACCCCAAAACTCAGTCATGTATCCTTAACTGATCTGGATGTTAGCCTTAACCCTCTTCAGGGGAGAATGTATGTTTTATAATCTATAATGTAAAGTTGAAATTCTTTTGAGAGTAATTTCAGGATAAGAAGTTTGCCACCTCCCCAGAATCCAGACGATGAACCTGTTTGGAAGAAGATACCATGAAGATGCCTGCAGAGACCTACACTGCATCAAGAAGATCCAAAAATGAACTTTGGGGTGCAGTTAAATGAAATATGGGGAATTGAATGCATCTGTTTTGAATGTACACTCTTGTGCCAAAGGGGACTGCCCCCTAATTGGCTTTTTGTCAATGTGTCTGGCAATCATTTGATCATTTTTTTTTCCTCTTTTCTTTTTATCCCCAAATTTGTATAACTTAAAAGTTAGTTATGTTTGCAAGAGCCTTCAGGGAGACTAACTTCCCTTGAATCTCATAAGAGAGATTCACACACCCCAACATGTGAATGCCCTATTTTATTCCTTATGGTTCTGTTTTGCTTTTCATTTCTCATTTGATCACTCAGTTCTTCAATAAGGCAAATTCAAATTGAACTAAAATCTCTTCAATTTAAAACAAAAGGAAAAGATATTGAGAGCAATAGAGAGACACATGGTCAATTACCATAATCTATAAATCTGAACAGAACCTCTTGTAGTTTGTAAACTCTCTGTAACTGATAGCTGTGACCATTTGCTATAACTCCACTCAAAAAAAAAAGAAAAAGAAAAAAGAAAAGGGGGAAATATGTGGGAAGCCAATAAGAGAATAGATAAAAATCTGAGACCCCTCTTTTGACACCTCTTATGATCCATACCTTTTCTTATTGGAAAAACATTATAGACTTATTGGAAAGTTTTGAGTCCATAACCAGACCAGAAGCTACTGAGTTAACAATTTCTCTCCTTGACAATTTGTCTCCCTGATAATTAAGAAGCCTAAACCTTAAAAAATATATTACTTAGATAAGGACTGGAGCCAGACAATTTAGTCCAGACTATCTGACCAGGTGCAGATCTGTAAATCAAGGCAGAACGTAATTAGTAAACATCTCCATGAAATTTATTTCTGCTCCCAGAAGTAAACCCCTACTAATTGGTGGTTGGAATTTGGCCCTTGTCCTTGTACCCATATCTCTACTTTTTAGACTTTAATGGATTGTGTATGATTTGTAACCCCTACACAGCTGTTACTCTTTCTTTGTGTTCTTTGTTTGAAACCAGTATAAAATAAAGTCCAAATCCCATAGCGTTAGAGCAAGATGGGCTAACCACTAGTCTGGTTGTTCTCATTTTCTTTCTCCTGCCTTAACAATCCTAAGCCACCAACATCACTCAGGACCCCAAAACCAAATAGGGGGTTAGCTCCCTATAGGCCATCATCAGAAGGTGATGTAGCCGAGAGAGACTCAGGTGTATCTGTTGGGATTTCAAAAGTGGGAGACTCCTTTATCTCATGACTATCTGAAAGAAGCACAGGGAGCAAAGTTAAGGATTCCTCAGGCAATTCCAGTGACATAGAGCCATCTGGAGAGCAATTTATTGTGGCTCTAAGCTTGCATAAAAGATCTCTCCCCAGCAAGTTTATAGGGGAGCTGGGCATCATTAGGTAGGAGTGCTCCACATTTAGGGGCCCTATGGCTACTGTTCTAAGGGAGAGCTTTGGAACCATTTGGGGTTTTCCTGATACTCCCACTACACTTATTGATCCTTTGGAATTTCAATATGGGTCTGGTGTACTCTTCAATACAGATCTGGAAGCTCCAGTGTCCACAAGACAGTCATAATAGGTGTTACCAGCCTTTAATGTTACATAGGGTTTGTCAGTATGGGGGGGCAGTGGATGGGGACAATGGGTATTAAGGCGTCGGGATCTGGAAAATCAAAGGTTGTATCCTTTGATCCCTGTTCCTTGACCTGCCCCACACCCCATATACCTTCATAATCTTTGGGTAGGCCCTTGGGCTCCTCCTTGAGGGGCAGTAGCACCCTGGGTGGTTCAGGGCTGAGCTCCCCTCAAGATATACTGCTCTGGCGTCATTTGGTATGAGTTATCAATTGCCTGATCCATATACCTAGATCTGTTACTAGTCCTAAAGTCACGATTCCTGAAATCATTGTTTCCATAATCATTATTATTTCTGTAATTTCTATAATCATTATTTCTATAATTGTTATTATTTCTATAATTGTTATTATTTCTATAATTGTAATTATTTCTAAAGTTGTAATTTCCGAAGTTATTATTTCTAGATGCTTGACTCCAAGTCCTGCAGTTCATCATTATATGACCCCCTTTCCCACAGAAATGCCATATAAGGGGATGAAAGTAAGATTCTTGGAGAGGGGCAATTGCCATTGGTTGAGTAGCAAACTCTTTTAGTTGTTTTTCAACTCTATCACTTACAGAATAATTTAAAGAGTCTATTCTCTTATTAAATATGTCCATATTCTTTTTAAATATGTCCAATAAACTATTACTCTCTTCCTGTTTCTCTTTATGGTTGTTAAAGACATAAACAGCAGTTCTCCTTAACTCATCATGGTCCATTTCAGGCCATGTAGGGCAACTTGTTTTAAAATAATCTAGGACCTCTCTACGAGAGTTATGGACAAATTGTTCCTTTATTAGCCTTACATCCTTTTCAACAGAAAGGTCAAGTTCCACGTATCTATTTCCAATTTCAAGGAGTCTGTCCATGAATTGGGAAGATGTCTCATCACCAGATTGTGTAATGCTTTTAAATTTGGCCTAGGCCTGAGGTCTCTCAGTGCATGCTCACATTGTTTTTAGAAGGGCACCCCTAGCAAGACGTAAGTCTGAATAGTCTTTGGGGTTACTATACTGCCAGTTAGGATCTTCAGATGGCCAGCATGCTGCATTGTGTCCCCAGGGTTCATTAGTATGGGAGATAATTTTAGTCCTCTCTTGTTCCATTAGGAAAGCCCGGAGCAATTTTTTTACATCTTTATAAGAGGGGTCATAGTCATAGAATATATCATCAATTTTTTTTATTACTGTTAAAATTTCCTCTGCGAAAGATGGACAATTTTCTTAGAAATCCTTTATATCCTGGCTCGTGAAAGGCTTGTATTGTTTCAATGTAACCACATCCCCATCGGGTTCTATTGTGGACACTTCCCTTAAGGGAAAAAGGCCTGCACAGGAATTGTTTACTGACTGTGGGTAGGCCATGTTAGCCAGGAGTTGAGGAGCATGAGCAAATTGGTTCAGAGTGCAAGAGAGTATTTTTTGCACCTTAGATATAGTAGAGGGGCCTGATATTCCTGTGTTAGAGGAAACAGGTTTGCAAAAATCAGGCTTGTTTTCGGGAAAATCCTCTTCTGTCATTTGGGATTGTAAGTGAATTGGACTTGTATGTTGGCTCGCATTGTCCTTATTTGTGACCATCCAACCCAGAGAAAAAAGAAAACTACCAGCCACATGGAAACAAGGAAGTAATCTAGAACTCAATAAATTCCTAATTGGGCAAAAACCGCAAGGGTTTCTTGTAGAGTAGCATTTATACTGCTGAGCATTGTGACCAAAAGTGTAGATTTGCTCTATTCACAGTCAGAAACTGGGAGTTGAAGCAGTGACATTGCTTTATTTATTTTTTTAGACCCAAATCAGGCAGGGAAGCTAGAAAGCAGGCTGAGGTGGATGAAAAAAGGTCAGGACCTCCCCACACCAAGGCAAAAAGCCCAGCAGAGGTTAGGGGTTTCTGCAAGTTTAAAAGGCTCTTTCTCATGCAGGGGCTAGGGGGTTTGGGGTGCTTTAAAGCTTAACTGTCAAAGAAGTAATAGGCAGGCCAGATGGATGGTCTCAAAAAGGATCACATAGTGGCAGGAAACCTCAATAGTAGATAAAGCAGCTTAAGTCTGGTGCCTGCTGTGGCTTGGGGCTGAAAGCAGCCTGAGGCTTTAAAACCCCTGCCTTGCCAGGCAGTCAAGGAATGGGGAAAAGCCAGTGGAAGGTGCTGGGAGGCAGCAGCTGCTTGAGGGCCCAGTACAAGGGTGGAGAGGGTGGGGAAGGCTTGTAAAGGACGCCTGGGAGGAAAAATGCACAGATATGGGAAAAAGTGGGAAGCACCAGCTCAGCAAAGGTTTTAAAAAAAGGACAGAAATCTCTGCCCCTGGGGGTTAGGGTGTAGCTGGGATCTTTTTTCACAGGGAATCCAAGAGTCCCTTTGTAAGTTGCCAACTGTAAGTTTTAAAATTAATATTCAATGCCTCCAAAGTATGATATTTATAAGGATTTTATTAAAAGCGCAGGGAAAGAGTCCCAACTCACCCTTTACCATGCCACCTCCTCTCCCAAAAAGGTCAGTCACTATGCCCACAACAACCATATCAAAGCAGCCCTCAAAACCCACAACCAATAGGAAAAGGCTTAAGGAATTATGGGTATGGTGAAAGGGAGTTTGGGTAATGTAGTTTAAAGGGGTACAAAGTCTTTTCAACTTTACATGTCTCTAGCAAAGCTCCCTCAAAAACTATCTAAGACTATCTGCAGAAGACAATCTCTTCAGACTATCTTCTCAAAGGCAATCTGCTCTGAAGTAGTTTGGGGCTTGATTTTTATGATGACTTCCTATCCCTTCCTCTCTTCACAGGGGCCAATCACAGTTTCCAAATTGTTTATCACTGTCCACAGGGCAGTGTTGGTAGGATTGACTTCTCACCTTCTGAAGGTTAAGTTCTCATCAAAAAGATTCAGTGGCTGGTTGAATTTCTAAGGGTTTGAATTCTCTAAGTATCTTGCTTAATTCTCACCTAATACTAAATAGAGTGTTTAATCTTTTGTTGATTCAATTCAAAAGTAGACAAAGGAGAGTTAATCTTGTCTTCATAATTTAGTGAGGTTGTAAGTAGGGATACTTAAATTACTGTTAACTCAGGATAGACAATAGAGTAAAGAATTCTCTGTCACACCTTGTCTTATTCCCCTTCTACTTCACTGTCAGGTAAAATAGAATTTTATACCCCACTGAGTAGGATAAGTTAGGATTCTATACCCAGTGAATTTACTTGTTTTACCCTTTCAGTGCCAGTTATGATGAGAGTAAAGTTTAAGCATTGCCCATGACCTCCATTATCCTCCCCTGTCACTAGCTTTCTGAGGTCATTTACTCTTAGTTTATTCCACTGATCCACCCTTCTATCTCTTAGACAGTACCATAATGTTTTTTTAAACCCTTACCTTCTGTCTTGGAGCCAATACATAGTATTGGCTCCAAGGCAGAAGAGTGGTAAGGGTAGGCAATGGGGGTCAAGTGACTTGCCCAGGGTCACACAGCTGGGAAGTGTCTGAGGCCATATTTGAACCTAAGACCTCCCATCTCTAGGCCTGGCTCTCAATCCACTGAGCTAACCTGCTACCCCCCATAATGTTTTTTAATTTTTTTTAAATTTTAAATTTTTAAATAATTAATTTAGAACATTTTTCTATGGTTATAGGATTCATGTTCTATCTCTCCCCTCTCGTCAAACCCTCCCATAGCCAATGCACAATTCAACTGAATTTTACATGTGTCATTGATCAAGACCTAAGGATAGCAATGAAAAAGACAAGGAAGCAAACCATCTCAGTAAATTGACTAAGTTATGATAAGGGTAAATAATGGGTTACAAAACTATCAGTTATTTGTAGGGTACAGTCTCTTGAACAAATATGTAAAGATTTCCTCCAATGGTCTGGACAGATAATAACAATTTGTTTCAATGGTCATGAAAGTGACTGAAGCAAGTACTGTGGGCTGGTTAAAGTTTGGTCAGACATTGAAGAAGTCAAGGTCATCCACTGCGACTCTTGGGCATCACCAACATCCTGACTTTTGTCTTGTGTATATAAGAATTAACAGAGTCAAGTATAACCAATGTTATGATAGAAGGGAGAGAGATAAGATCTATGAGATGAGACTCTCTTCTAGCTCTCCCCTCCACCAAATATGCACTGTGGTAGACTTTATGGGGGTGTCACCTGGAAACTGGGTGACCTGGATGGTTATGCCACCCCACAGGAGTTGGGGACAAGGCTTCTCTATAAGATGAGGTATTGGGAACCCAAATCTGATTCTGAATGAAGGTGGGGTTCATGCAAGCCTCCCCGGAGGTCAGTCAACTTCACAGTGGGTGGTCTGGCTTCAAGATGGAGGCAGCAGACCAAGCTCTGATAGCCCTCCCAGTCATCTCTCAGGCACTCTGGAACACTTTCTGACTAATGAATGACTTTTATTTGTATCAGTATAGGGACTGGGAAAAGGGGTGAAGGGCAGAGGGATTTTTGGGGTGCCCTTTTCTCTATTTCTATGGAGTCTGTCTCTCAGGTGGGAACATTTGGGGTTCCCATTCCTAAGCATCTCCCGCCTTGTCCCTTCTCCTTCTGTTTCTATTTCTATACTTTTCTATAATTGTAAGTCAAACTGGATAGGGACTCTCAGCAAGGTAGAATAATGGGAAAAGGAGCTTAAGGGATTGCTCCCAAAAATGGAGTCTCAAAACTTAGCTCACTCATTTGTTGAAGTCTTGATGGGTGAGAAGTGATGGGATGACTTTAACTAGAGAATCAGGGTATCAATGTCCAAAGAATGATCCTCAGGAAGCCCTCAAGACTGGATTCAAGTAAATTATTCTCCTCCTCCCTTTCTCAGTCCTCCTCCTGGAAGTCCTTTTTTCCCCCTTTCTCTCCTGGAGAATTACCCAGAATCCTCTCTGGTCCCAACTTTCACCAACTGTCACCAATGGCCTTCTTCTGATGCTTTTTGTCCCATCCCCCATCCTTACATGTAACAATTGTAAAGACCAAGAACCAATGTTTGATAGAAGGGAGATAAAGTCTTTATGGTGGGTGTCTCTTCTAGCTCTTCCCTCAGGCCGAATATACACTGGGGAGACTTTCAGGGGGTGTCACTTCAAAGCTGGGTGACATGGATGTTTGTGCCACCCCACAGGATTTGGGGTGAGGTTCCCCCATAAGATGAGGTATGTGGTACCCCAATCAGATTCTGAATAAGGACAGGCTTCACAAAAACCTCCCCTGATCAGTTAATTTCACAGTGGGTGGTCTGCCTTCAAGATGGAGGCAGCCAGACCAAGCTGTGGTTCCCCTCTCCCTTGTTGTCTCTCAGGCACTCTGAAATGCTATCTGACTAATGAACAGCTTTTATTATTCACAATCCAGGGATTGGGGAAAGAGGTAAAGGGCAGAGGGATTTTGGGGTGCCCTCTTCTCTATTTCTATGGGTTCTGTCACTTAGGAGGGAACCTTTGGGGTTTCCACTCTTAAGCTTCTTCCCCCACCCTTTCTACTTCTGTTTCTATTTCTATCCTTTTATGTAATTGTAAGTTTTGACTGAAAGTGGGTCTCTAAGTAAGGTTGGGTAATGGGAGAAGGAGACTAAGAGATAGCTCCCAAAATGGAGTCCAAAAACTTAGTTGACTCAATTGTTGAAATCTTGATAGGTGAGATGCGATGGAATGGCTTTGATCAGGGAATCCGGGTTTCAATTTCCAAACGAAAGATCCTCAGGAAGCCCTCAGTACTGGATCTGAGCTGGGTTGTTGTCCTCCTCCCTCTTCTCAGTCCTCCACCTGAAGACCTCTCCTCTTCCTCTCTCCTTTGGAGAATCTCCCAGCATCCTCTTGGTTCCAATTGTCAGCAACTCTCAGCAACTGCCTTCTCTGGCTCATTTTGTCCCATCCCCCTTGCACAAATCCCATCCTTACACTTGCCACTGGATTTGGATGACTGTCTAAGACCAAGACTGAAGGACTTTGTGCAACAGTACCTCATTTAAATCCAATTCATGCACAAGTCAAGGCTTTACCACCTGATGTCAGTAGTTCTCTTCAGAAACAAAAGAAAAAAAGTTAAGAAGAGAGTGAAAGGCACCTACCATGTTGGCTAGTTTGACAGAAAGGGAAAGTGATAAACTTTGGAGGGGATGTAGCAAGATTGGAATACTCTTGCATTGCTGGTGGAGTTGTAATTTGATCCAACCATTTGGAAGGTAATTTGGAAATATGCCCAAAGGGCTTTAAAAGAATACATGCCCTTTGATCCAGCAAAACCACTATTCATAACCATGCTCTTTGTGATGGTAAAAAATTGGAAAATGAGGGGGTATCCTTACATTGGAGAATGGCTGAACAAATCGTGGTAAATAATATTGATAGAATACTGTTGTTCCATAAGGAATGATAAAAGGAGGATTTCTATATAAGTTGGAAAGACCTCCATGAACTTTTACAGAGTGAAATGAGCAGAACCAGGAGAACATTGAACACAGAAAGTGAAATATTGTGAAACAATCAAATGTAATAGACTCTGCTACTAGTAGAAATGCAATGATCAAGAACAATCCAGAGGGACTTATGAGAAAGAATGCTTTCCACATCCAGAGAAAGAACTGTGGGATTAGAAATGCAGAAAAAAAACATGTGATTGATCACTTGGTTTTATGGGTATATGGTTGGGGGTTTTGGTTTTAAAAGATCATTCTATTATAAATATGAATAATATGGAAATAAGTTTTGAGCAATAATACATGTATAACTCAGTAGAATTAATTCTTAGCTCTAGGAGTGGGGAGGGAATAGGGGAGGGAGAGAGCATGAATCATGTAACCATGTTTATTCTAAATAAACAAAATTTATTTTTAAAAAGAAGAGCCTAAAATGAGCAAAAGTGGTGGCTGTGATTATAGATAACCTTCTTGAGGAGTATGGTCTTGAAAGAAAATAGAGATATAAAGTGAAGCGAGAAGGGAGGGTCCTCAGAAGGTGCCTTAGTGAAAACAAGGCTACTTCTATGAAGTCATAGGACTTCAGAGAGTGAATGATTTAATAGATACTCAAGCAAACTAGGAAGATACTCACTTTCCCTTGCAGGTACAGACAAGGCAAACAGAAGAGTGGGCTGGATTACATTTGGAAAATTACATATTCAAAAAATCCTGTTTCTTGCTAAAACTAAGGCCAGTTTTTTAATACCAAATTTCTTGATTTGGTACATTTTTGTCAAGAAATAATTCAGTTTCTAAAGTTTTAAATTGCAGAAAACCAAAAAACATAACCACAGATTCATGAATACTGAAGAGGATTTAACATCCAGTCGTTCAACACCTGGATTTGGATGTTTCTCACAAAACCTCTTATGTGTGATAGCACCACATGAACATCAGTTATTATATGGACAAGTGACTGTGGACCTACATAGCTTACTTTCAGAGCCAACTCTTATATGAAGGGATTACCTTTCAATCCCTACAGGTCTAGGAGAGCAGTGTCAGTGCCCCCAACCCCCGAAGTTATTATCTGTACTAGAAGTAAATTCTTGGGTAATTGAGTACAGTTTTAGGGAATTCATTTGAGAATGTTTATTGACTATTCAAAAATATTAATCTGCTTCATATGATTAATTATTCACACCAATAGGACATACTTATGATCATATGTGTACAGAGTAAAAGCCTTGCTTATAAAGTCAACAACCATTATCAAAAAGACATTGCACCAGACAGTTTTTAAGAATAAACAAAGCCAGTAACCAAATGTTATGATAGAGGGGAGAGAGAGAAAGTCTACGAGGGGAGACTCTCTTCTAGCTCTGCCCTCCCACTGAATGTGCACTGGGAGACTTCGAGGGGGTATCACCCCAAAACTGGTTGACCTGGATGGTCATGCCACCCCACAAGAGTTGGGGATGAGGCTTCTCTATTATGAGGTATTGGGTACCCCAATCCAATTCTGAATTAGTGTGGGGTTCACGCAAGCTTCCCCTGAGATCAGCCAACTCCACAGTGGGTGATCTGGCTCTAAGATGGAGGCAGCCAGACCAAGCTGTGATTCCTCTCTTCCTCATCTCTCAGGTAGTCTGGAACACTTTCTGACTAATGAATGGCTTTTATTAATATCAGTATAGGGATTGGGGAAAGGGATGAAAGGCAGAGGGATTTGGGGTGCCCTCTTCTCTGTTTCTATGGGGACCATCACTCAGGTGGGAACCTTTGGGGTTCCCACTCCTAGTGTCTCCCCCCTTGTCCCTTCTCCTTCTGTTTCTATTTCTATCCTTTTCTATAATTGCAAGTCAAACTGGAAAGGGTCTCTCAGCAAGGTTGGGTAATGGGAGAAGGAGCCCAAGAGATTGCTCCCAAAATGGAGTCCCGAACTTAGCTGACTTGATGAGTGAAGTCTTGCTGGGTGAGATGTGATGGGATGCCTCTGACCAGGGAATCGGGGTTTCAGTGTCCAAAGAAAGATCCTTAGGAAGCCCTCAGGACTGGATTGAGATGAGATGTTCTACTCCTCCCTTTCTCAGTCCTCTGTTGGAAGTCCTTCTCTCCTCCTTCCTCTCCGGGAGAATTACCCAGAATTCTCTCTGGTCTCAACTGTCATCAACTGTCACCAACGGCCTTCTTCTGATGCTTTTTGTCCCATCCCCTATCCTTACAAGTTTCAAGCATTGAAATGAAGATTAAAGTAGAAAGATAGTCCCTGTCCCTCAAAAAACTTACATTCTAATAGAAGAAAACAAATAAAAAAGGAAGTTGTAAAGAAGGTAGAGTAATGGAGAGTTATCCACATTGAGGTATGCACTCCCAACAGTTAGGAGTGCAGCTTAGAGAATAATGCAGATGTAGCTAGCCTGGGCACACTCCTTAAAAATGTAGTTTCTGGAAGGAACTAACCAATTGTTGTGAGAGGCCACAGGGACAGAAGGTCCAGTGTGAGAATTCCAAGAATGAAATAGACTTCAGGGGTGGAGATTTTCTGTGGTCTGGTAGAGAATGTTGGGTGTATCAGGAGTGAGTCTTGTAAATACCAGGCTATATCTGTGTATGATATCTGAGTGAGGGTGTTTTGGGGGTATAAGCTCTGAGGTACCATGTCTGTTGGTGAAAATGTGTCAGTATGATCTATGAGGTAGGAAGTACAACTTGTGTGATCACAGTCAAGACCACTAGTCTAGTGGTTGATTAATTTTTGACTAACTAGAGAATTAGGGAGATAGTTTGTACCTGTGAATAACTCACTAATAGAACATTGAACTTGTGACCAATGTTCAATAGAACTCATCAATGTAGAAATCCTTAGGGTTGGTCCTTGTACCTTGATCTATGGTAGCAGTGGAGGCAAGGAGCTTTTCTATAAAGTTTTCACAGTGATTGAGAGGCCTATATCAAGAGCTAATCCTTATGGTGACAGCAATAATATAATGAAGGGGCTTGGGCACTTGTAATATCTATTAATGGTAGGCAGTATTACAAATTTTAGTGATGTTATAGATTTCAGCAGAATTAACACTCAAGAGGGAACACCAACATTTTCACTCCTGGATTTTAACAATGTTTTATTGTTCAAAGCACTATTAAGATAAGAGAGTGCCAAAAATACCAGTTTTTGTTTGTCATATAATAACCTGAATTAGCAAAAAATATATTTCACAACCAATTAGATTTACCATTACAGTTTTCCCCTCCACCCTGCAACCTTATCCCCTTCTCCAATTGAGGACCTGGCCTGTTATTAGATAAAAGATGAAGCTATCTGGCATGAGCACTTTCTTCCATTTGTGTTCATCCTCAATTTTATTCTTGCCTTGATCTCCCTCTCTATCATCCTTTTCCTCAATTTTTAACAAACAGGAGGCTCTCATCCTTGATAAGGCCAAACAACATACATATGCACTTGATCTCATCTCCTTTCCTCTTCTCTAACTGATCACATCTTCATTCATTCTGTTTTCTCCTTAGTCAGAAAGACCTGAATTCAAATCAGCTTCAGATACTTCCTAGGTGTGTGTCCCTAGGTAAATCACAACCTCCATGCCTTAGTTTCCTCAATTGCAAAATGATTATCATAATAGCACCTGATTTTAAGGGTTGTTATAAGGATTAAATAAGATAATATTTATTAAAAATACCATAGTATCTGGAGCATAATAGACACTATATGAATGCTAATTTGCTTCCTTTTCTTCTAATTTGAATCTCCAACCACTGTCTGTATAGCAGTACTTTCTTTGTCTTCAAAGATGCCCAAGTTTCCCCCATCCTTAAAAAAAACACAAAACTCTAGATGTTAGTATTCCCTCAAGTTATCATCCTATATCTAGCCTCCTTTACTCAGACCAATCCTTGAAAAATATTTTTATATTTGGGATCTCAACTTCCTCTCCTCTCAATTATTCCTCTAGCCTTCACAAGCTGACTTCTAACCTCATCCCTCAATAAAAACTTTTGTCTTCTGTTACTTTTGTTCTGTTAATTATTTACTTGTTCCTGGATACTTGTAATTTCTGGATTTTAGTGACACTATTAACTCCTAGTTTCCTCCAATCTATATGATTACTCCTTCTCAGTTTCCCTTAATGATTCATTATCCATATTATTTTCCATAACCATAGGTCTAACAATTCATAAGATTCTGTCATAGGTCTTTTCTTTACTTTCAATACTTTTTCTGTTGATAAATTCAACATCTTCTGTTAGTTTAATGTCTTCTATGCAGAAGATTCATATGTATATCTTTGATTTTGTACTGGTTGTCCCCCATGTGTGGATGTACTCCTTCCTCACTTCTGCCTTAGGGAATCCTTTTCTTCCTTTAAGATGCCACTCAAGCAACATCTGTTTGAAGCTTTTCATGATATCCCCAACAGTTCATGCCTTCCCTCCCCAAGTACCTTAAATTGAACTACCTTATTAATTTTATATATTTATGCTATAAACTATATATATATATGTATATATATATATGTATTCTGAGTGTATTTTCATGTGCATTTATCTCCCCACTAGAATATACTATCTATATAGCTATAAAGCTATTTCGGTCTCCATACATATAAAATCAGCACTAATCTCTCCCTTGAGTTTCAATCCTGCATCACCAAGTGTTTTTTGTTTTTTTTTGGATAATTAAAACTGGGTGTCTAAAGGCAGCTCAAAATGAATGTCCAAAATTCAAATCATTATCTTTGTTCTAAACTTGACCCTCTTTAAAAAATAGCTTATTTCTGTCAAAGTCACAAGCATCCTTTTGATCTCACAGGTTCATTAATTTGGCACTTTATTTGACTCTTCCCTCTTTTTTCATTGACATAGCAAATTACGTATCCGTTTTTCACTTATACTATGTCTCTCACATTTGACCATTTCCGTTTACTCCATGTAATTACAACTTTAGTCTAGGCTCTCACCACCTCTTGCTACATTATTGAAGTGTCCCCCTAATTGGTTTACGTGACTTTTCCTACTCAGGTCCATGTTACACACTGCTTCCAAAGCAATTTTCCCTTAGTATAGATTTGAACTCGAGACTCTCCTAATCAATCAACTTCAGTGCTACAGTGTTATTTTTATGATTAAACATTAACTCTGCTTTTTAGTTTATACAGTCTTAAATAATCTAGCCCCAACTTAATTATCAAACACCATTGTATATTGCTCACCTTCCAATATGCTGAAGTTAAGCCAAGCTGACCATTTCTCTTTTCTTCAACGTAACATCTAACTCGTATTTCTGATTTTGTTCCGACTATCCTCTCATGTATGGATGAACTCCTTCACTTCTGCCTCAGGGAACCCCTTATTTCCTTTAATATGTCACTCAAACAACATTTGTTTGAAGCTTTACATGATTCCCCCAATATCTCATGCCTTCCCTCTACAACTCTCTTGTATTGAACTACCTTATTAACTATATATATTCTAAGTATATTTTGTGCTCATCTGTCCTCCAATGGAACATAAGTTCTCTGTTAACAGAGTGGGTATTATTTCATTTCGTGTACATGTTTCTCTACAACCTAGAATAGTGCCTGGAACATATTATACACATTGATTATTGAGTGATTGTTGATACTTTGATTAGAAACAGTGAAGCATTCATATTTTTCTGAATCTTTTTTAAAAGTTCACATGAAAGGCATATTTAAAGACCTACTCTGCTCTATTTGCTGAGAGTTGGAATAGAGAGAACATTATATATACTAAATCAATCTGTCATCTTATCATGAAACAGTCTTATCATTTCAGTAAAAATTTCTGTTGGTAGTGCAGCTTTCCAGAGCATTTGCTATAGCTTCAAAAACTCTGCTAAAGCAATGCAATGACCCAGGACAATTCTGGCGGATCCATGGAAAAGAATGCTGCTACCCACATTCAGATGAAGAACTTCAGGAGTGGAAACACAGAAGAAAAAACAACTGCTTGAACACATGGGTTGATGGGGACATGATTGGGGATGTAGACCTGAAACAACTACACCAATGCAACTATCAATAATATGGAAATAGGTCTTGATCGATGACACATGTTAAAAACCAGTGCATGTTGGCTATGGGGGGTATTTGGGAGTGTTTGGGGAAAGTAAGAACATGAATCATGTAACCATGGAAAATTTTTCTAAAAAATAATTTTAAAAAAGCTCTGCTAAGGCCATTAAAATGTAGTATCATTACCACTAACCATAATTCATGAATTCCCATAGGTATTTTGTATCTCTTATTCACAAAGTGGCATCAATGAAGTCAATGTCCACCAACAAGCAAGAATTAGACAAATAACTTCTGAACTTAACATTTTAATGTTTTGTCATTATTCTTTTAAGATTCATAGGTGTAAAAGAGGCTTGGCAAATTTAAGTGGAGAAGGAATGCCAACATACACGAGACTGTTTAAAGACTAGTGTAATTTCATTGAGAGTGGAGCAGCCCAGGTCCCAGTGTTTTTAGGATGAGCCCTCACCATCAGTTAAGAGAGTAAGTGGAATTGGCAAAGACTTTCTCTAAGCCCCTTTTTCATGAGAGCTAGCTCCATAGACTGTGACTGTGTTGAACATGAATCCTGCAAAACGTGAATGGTGGTATTCTTTTTTTTATCAGCAAAAGAATCACGAAAGGAATTTAATAGAAACAGAAAACAGAAATAATCAAAAAATATTACAAATATTCTCAGCAACTGTTCCCAAAATGGCTATGTTCCCACTTTATTCCCCAAAATTGTTCATAAAGGAAACTCCTTCCCCATTCTCATCCAGAATCTTGCTTGCAAATTAGAGGAAATAGCCCATATTGGCAGCTGTGAGCCTCACCTTGTAGAGCTATTGGTCTTCATTCCAACCTTCAGTTACAGCTATACCAATTTTTACTACTCTATGGTCTCATTTCTTTGGAGAACTTCTAGCAGCCTGATTAGAAGTTTATCTCTGTCCACTCAAGTTTTCCTCTCTGTTCTTCACAGCTCAAGATTGCACAGATAGCAGTTCTTGTCCTCAACGCTGCTTCTTCTGAATTCTCTCCATAATTCTTTTTTAAACATTTATTAATATTCGTTTTTAACATGGTTAAATGATTCATGCTCCTACTTTCCTCTTCATCCCTGCGCCCCCCCCCCCACCCACCCATGGCTGAAGCACATTTCCACTGGTTTTATCATGTATCATTGATCAAGACCTATATCCAAATTGTTGATAGTTGCATTGGTGTGGTAGTTTCGAGTCTATATCCCCAATAATGTCCACCCCAACCCATGCATTCAAGCAGTTGTTTTTCTTACATGTTTCCTCTCCTGCAGGCTTTCCTTGAATGGTGGTATTCTTGCTAGACTCTTGTTTCCTGAAATTTCTAGATATTTTACTAATACCAGTCACAATGAATTGCTGCTGCTCATCATTTCTTTCTAGTAAGTAACCCAACCAATTGCATCTCAATGCATATAATCCTCAAGTCCGGCTTATTTTAGCTATTTTCATCAGAAATCGGAGGCTTTTTAAAAACCTATTTCTGATTGTTCCAGATTGTTGGGTTTGCAGCTGAATAACCAAAGGACTGCTATGTGTACTTTCTCAGGTGGAAGAATTTTAGTTTGAAAACTAAGAAAAATGCACTCAAGTAAATGTAAAAATAAAGCTATACCCAAGTAAATGCACCAGGGATAAATTTAAATGAATTGTGGTCTGGAGTTGAGGGAGTTCAAGCCCCTCAGTAAGTTTCATGAACATAATATTTTTAGGAATGATTAACTATATTCTATTGTAAAGATTTTGACTATCCTTAAAATACCAACTATAGTAAATTAAAAATCAATAGACTTTGGCCAGTAAGAAAAAAAAAACATGGAGAAACAGACTGAAATAGATTATCATACTGCTCCTCTTAACTTGTCCATACATGTGATATTCTTTGAACTTATTGCAGACATTATTTGTTTAAAATTCTTTGGCAGAAGATAGGGAGGGTTTGGACTTGTAAATACATTGGTACAGGGAACTCCTTATGAGGAATTGCCTTTACTGATGGAGATTGGCACTTTTCTTCAGTTTATATAGAATTACTACGGAGTTACATCAAACCCTGAAAGGTTCAAGGACTTACCCATGGTTACATAGCTACTATATGTCAGAGATGGAACTTGACCCTCAAAGCAATTCTCTATTATTCTTATTTTTAAAGGATTATAATAAATATTAAAAATAAATAAAATAATAATAAATCTATTTTAATAGTTACTTCAGGATTTACATATGAGATGTTTGTAAATGTTTAAGTAAATATTTTTAAACCCCAACCTTCTATCTTAGAATCAATACTGCGCATTGGTTCTAAGGCAGAGGAATGGCAAGGGGTAAGCAATGGGAGTTAAGTGATTTGGCCAGGGTCACACAGCTAGAAAGTGACTGAGTCAGATTTGAACTCAGCACCTCCCATCTCTGGCCCTGACTTTCAATCCACTGAGCCACCAGCTGTCCCCTAAATAAAAATTCTTAAAATCATGTGAAATATTAATTTGAAATCTACCTTATACTATGATGATGACAGCAGAAAAAAAGCAAATATTCTATTTCCTTGGAGAGCAACAAGAAATGGGCACTGTGTATTTTGTCTGATCCTGTCCTTCCAAATACCTAGCTTATTAGAGAGTTTGAGCTGAAAGAAGCCTTGCAGTCCAACATCTCATTTTATAGATGAAAAACAGAACAAGAAAGATCAGATGCTTTTCTACGTTACTACAATATCTTGTTGGCTCCCTATAAAGCTTTTAGAGAGCTGAGAAGAAGAATACTAAGGGGTAGTTAGTAAGGGAGGGAGTGGAAAGATGAGGTTGAAGGTAGTGAGTCTTGGCAGTTGCCTGCCTGTACCATTAACAAACATGTACCCCTCTATAGGGCAGTAATGAGTATGTGGTACAAAAAGCAGTGAGAGAATGATTCATCAACCAATCAATAATATTTGAGAAAGTCCTCTGGTAGTTCTGGACTTCAAGTCAGGAAGGCATATATTCAAATAATTCTTCAGACACTTACTATTTATATGTCTGTGGGCAAGCCAAGTGACCCCTATGTACCTTCTTAATACTATGAATAGATTACATTCACTGACCTCTTAGTTCCCTTCCAGCACCAACTCTATGCTTCTTCGTGTCAGTAACTGTGTTAAGTGCTAGATGATAATAATAAATTAAGTTCCTTTTGCATGATACATTTTTGCTTACAATATGCTTTCCTAACAATTATCCTGCAAACTAGTTAGCATTAGTATTACTCTATTGATTTTAGAGATATGGAACCTGAGATTTAGAAAAAATTGAATGACCTGCTCATAATTACAAAGGAAATTACCATAAGGTCTCTGTATCCACACATAGATTCCTAGACCTATGGTGATAGATGAAATCATGGATATAAGTGAACATCTCCTGACCACAGATTTGTTCTCTCTCTCCCTGTTCCTTCCCCTCAACTCAGAGATCCATAACCTCCCCACAAAAAATTTTATGAAAATAAAAATGTGAAAGTGAAGGCAAAAGAGACTACAGATGTTTGTAAATGTAAGTGTGAGGAGAGGATAGACCATTATTGCCATGGATTTCCTGTGCTTTGCAACTGACCATTGCAAATTAGCTGAAACTGGGAAAAACAAACCTGTGAATCAGGGGGTCCTGATGTACTGTCAGAATAAGAAGAGCTCATTTTTTTTTGTCTATATGTCCTATAATCTTTTGACTATTCCAGAAGAAAGATCATTCCTTTTTCCACTGTTGTCATCAAATATTGTCTTTTAGGGACATTTGTAAAATGTAAGGAAGCAGGTTACCCTGACAGAAACAGGGACCTTGCTGTATGGTTCTGGTTGGTACCTCCTCTATTATTTATCTACTTGGAAGCACCATTACCTTACTTGTTGCCTGGAGAAACCATTAGAAATAAAATATTTATTGACTTCATCACTTTTCCTCATCAAAGACTATGCTTAGATGAGATGAATTTCCCAAGTGGTCACAGTTGTCAGATTCTGACTTCTTACACAATTCAACTTTAGGCTTTCTGTCCCACCAACTGACATTCCCTTCCCCTCCATTGCCACTCCCTTCTGGCTTTTAACTCATGTCTTGACCATTTGCTTGAAGTTACAAATTGAATTCTCAATTTTTGTGCTACTGGTCTGTTGGATTGTGTGAAATGACCATTTACTCTTTCAAGTAAGTGCAAGTCTATGCTTGCTGGCACCACCTACTGGTTCTGTTTGCTTTCCTCTTGCCTCAGTTTATCCATCTCCAACCTTAAATTACTGTAGATATCAAAATCCTTTCCCTATGTCTCTTGCCCTGCTTCCTAAGAACAGTAAAGCACTCTCTTTTAAATGTCATTTTTACAAAAAATAGAAAAAGGAAATATAAGGGGGATAAAATTACATGAAAAAAACATTTACCAGATTGACATCTTTTGAGGTTTAGTACCTTATAGTACTAGTGCAACTCTCATGAAGTTTATTCTTTCTGTGATTTTTTTCTGGCTCTTAAATCAGTGATGGAACTGAAATAATTGCCAGAGCCATTGATCTCTGCTGCATAATCCCATATTTGATGACTTCCCACTTTCCCAGTGGAGTGGCTTTTTAGAATCTGGGTTCAACATAGCTTTGTTTAGCACACATAATAATTTGTGACAGACAATTTCACCAATGAATAAAGACAGTCATTATTTCACAGTATTTTAGAGATCAAACAAAATGATATTAAACAAAGGCAGGAAGGATGGCATAAATACTCATCAACAACATAAACTAACGGATTGGTGTTTCTTGGGAAAACTGGGTCACAAAACAACCTGTGAAATAGATGAAAGAGCATCTCATTCTCGAAGAAATGAAATTTTAGGGAAAAGGATAAAAAACATCAAATCAAATAAGCAAAGCCAAGAAAAAAGAATTCATAGAGTTGTTATGTCCAAAAAATGTAAGTCTCATTTTTTGTAGATTTTTTCAACATGTTTCTGTCAGAGGCATGATAATATGTTTCAACACAAATTCTCTGGAAACTTGGATAGTGATTATGACAATTCTCCAGAGAGTGGTGTTGCTTCCTTGAATACATTATTCTCCTGTTTCTCTTCACTTCACTTCAAATCAGTTTATTTTATTTGTGATTTTCTTTAGTCATCTCATAAAATAATTTCTTACAGTAAAATGATGTTCTCTTGCAGTAGATAGATCACACCTTTTCAGTTATTAATTAAACAATAGGCACTATTTTAGACCTCAACTTTTTGATTTCCTTCTTTATAAAAAATATGATACATTGCCTTAAGATGCATGCTGTATTGACTACTATGTCTCAGTTCTTAAGCTGAATCCAAGGCAAGATATAATGAGGAGATAGGCAGGGTTCGTTTTCCATACAGCTACCTAATTAATATGTATAAAGCCTGATGTCATTTCTCTGACTCAAAAAGCTCTGGAATATCTCTGTTACTTTGAAGGTAAAGCCACTCTCCAATATTTACATTTAAAGTCTCTTGTCAGACTCCAGCCTATTTTCTTTTCTTTTTTTCTTTAGAATATTTTTCAATGGTTACATGACTCATGACTCTTCCCATCCTTCTTCCCTTCCCATTCTAGAAGCTGACAAGCAATTCCACTGGGTTATACATGTATCATTGTTCAAAACCTATTTATTTGTTATTTATATTTGCAAGAGAGTGATCTTTTAATAACCAAACTCTAATCATAACCCCATCAAACCCTGTGACTGTTCATATGATTTTCCTCTACATTTCTACTCCAACAATTCTTTCTCTGGATGTGGATAGCATTCTTTTTCATAAGTTCCTTGTATTGTCCTGGGTCATTGTATTGTTGCTAGTTGAAAAGACTATTACATTCAATTGTGGCACAATGAATCTCCTGGTTCTACTCCTTTCACTCTGCATCAAATCCTGTTCTTTCTAGTTCACATAGAAATCTTCCAATTCATTATTCTTTTCATGACAATAGTATTCCATCACCATCAGATACTACAATTTGTTCAGTTGTTCCCCAATAAATGGGCACCCCCTCATTTTCCAAATTTTTTGCAACCACAAAGAATGTGGCTATAAATATTTTGTACAAGTCTTTTTCCTTATTATTTCTTTGGAGTACAAACCCAGCAGTGGTATGGCTGGATCAAAGGATAGGCATTCTTTAAAAATCTTTGGGCAAAATTCCAAATTGCACTCCAGAATGGTTGGATTAATTCACACCTCTACCACAGTGTATTAGTGTCCCAATTCTGCCACAGCCCCTCCAACATTTATCACTTTCCTTTGCTGCTATATTAGCCAATATGCTAGGTATAAGGTTGTACATCAGAGTTGTTTTAATATGCGTTTCTCTAATCAGGAGGGATTTAGATCAGTTTTTCATGTGATTAATAATAGTTTTGATTTCATCATCTGAGAATTGCCTATTCATAGCCCTCTGACCTTTGTCAGAGAGTTTTATAATAAAGATTTTACCCACTTTGTTCCTTTCCTTTTAATTTTAGTTATATTGGTTTTATTTGTAAAAACATTTTTAATTCAATGTAATCAAAATCATTAATTTTACATTTGAATGTTCTCTGTCTCTTGTTTGGAGTTAAATTCATTCCTTTCCCATAGATCTGACAGGTATAGTATTCAATGTTCACCTAATTCATTCATGATTTCATTCCCTATATTTAAGTCATTTACCCACTTTGAATTTATCTTGGTATAGGGTGTGAGATATTGATCTAGACCTTATTTTCCCATACTTTCTAATTGTCCCAGCATTTTTTATATTATTTCTTTTTTTAAAATATTCATTAATATTTATTTTTTTGAAAAGTTAACATTGTTACATAACTCATGCTCTTACTTTCCCCTTCACCCCTGACTTCCCCCTGACACCCATGGCAGATGTGTATTTCCACTGGTTTTAACATGTGTCATTGATCAAGACCTATTTCCAAATTGTTGATAGTTGCATTGTTGTGGTAGTTTTCAGTCTACACCCCCAATCATGTCCGCCTCAAACCCTGTGTTCAAACAGTTGTTTTTCTTCTGTTTCCACTCCTGTAGTTCTTCCTCTGAATGTGGGTAGGGTTCTTTTCCATAAATTCCTCAGAATTGTCCTGGGTCATTGCATTGCTGCTAGTAGAGAAGTCCATTACATTCTATTTTACCACAGTGTATTGGACTCTGTGTACAATATTTTTCTGGCTCTGCTACTTTCATTCCGCATCAATTCCTGGAGGTCTTTCCAGTTCACATGGAATTCCTCCAGTTTATTATTCCTTTGAGCACAATAGTATTCCATCACCAGCATATACCACAATTTGTTCAGCCATTCCCCAATTGAAGGGCATACCCTCATTTTCCAGTTTTTTGCCACCACAAAAAGCACAGCTATAAATATGTTCATACCAGTCTGTTTATCTATGATCTCTTTGGGGTACAAACCCAACAATGGTATGGCTAGATCAAAGGGTAGGCATTCTTTTATAGCCCTTTGAGCATGATTCCAAATTGCCAGCCAGAATGGTTGGATCAGTTCACAACTCCACCAACAATGAATTAATGCCCCAGTTTTGCCATATCCCCTACAGCATTCATTACTCTCCCCTTCTTTCATTTTAGCCAATCTGCTAGATGTGAGGTGATACCTCAGAGTTGTTTTGATTTGCATTTCTCTAATTATTAGAGATTTTTAGAACACTTTCTCATGTGCTTATTGATACTTTTGATTTCTTTATCTGAAAATTGCCTATTCATATCTCTTGCCCATTTATCAATTGGGGAATGGCTTGATTTTCTATACAATTGCTTTAACTCCTTGTATATTTGAGTAATTAGACCCCTGTCAGAGTTTTTTGTTATAAAGTTTTTTTCCCAATTTGTTGTTTCTCTTCTATTTTTGGCTACATTGTTTTTGTTTGTACAAAAGCTTTTCAGTTTGATGTAATCAAAATAATTTATTTTACATTTCGTAATTTTCTCTAACTCTTGCTTGGTTTTAAAATATTTCCTTTCCCAGAAATCTGACAATTAAACTACGTTCACTTAACTTATTTATAGTTTCCCTCTTTATATTCAAGTCATTCACCCATTCTGAATTTATCTTGGTGTAGGGTGTGAGATGTTGATCTAAACCTAATCTCTCCCATATTGTTTTCCAATTTTCCCAGCAGTTTTTGTCAAATAGTGGATTTTTGTCCACAAAGTTGGGCTCTTTGGGTTTATCATACACTGTCTTGCTGATTTCACTTACTCAAAGTCTATTCCACTGATCCTCCCTTCTGTCTCTTAGCCAGTACCATATTGTTTTGATGAATGCTGCTTTATAGTAGAGTTTAATATCTGGTGCTCCTAGGCCTCCTTCCTTCACATTTTTTTCATTATTTCCCTTGATACTCTTGATCTTTTGTTATTCCAAATGAAATTTGTTATAGTTTTTCCTAATTCAGCAAAAAAGTTTTTTGGTAGTTTGATAGATATGGCACTAAATAGGTAAATTAATTTGGGTAGAATGGTCATTTTTATTATGTTAGCTCATCCTACCTGTGAGCAATCAATATTTTTCCAATTGTTTAGATCTAGTTTTAATTGTTTGGAAAGTGTTTTGTATTTGTTTTGGTAGATAGATTCCTAAGTATTTTATGTTGTCTAGTGTGATTTTAAATGGCGTTTCTCTTTCTACCTCTTGCTGTTGTCATGTGTTGGAAATATATAGAAATCCTGATGATTTATGTGCATTTATTTTGTATCCTGCAACTTTACTAAAGTTGTGGATTATTTCTACTAGCTTCTTAGTTGATTATCTAGGATTTTTTAAGTAGACCATCATATCATCTTCAAAGAGGGATAGCTTAGTCTCCTCATTGCCTATTTTGATACCTTCAATTTCTTTTTCTTCTCTAATTGCTATTGCTAATGTTTCTAGTACAATATTAAATAATAGAGGAGATAATGGGCATCCTTGTTTCACTCCTGATCTTATTGGAAAGACTTCTAATTTATCCCCATTGCATATGATGCTTGTTGATGGTTTAAGGTATATACTGTTTATTATTTTTTGGAAAGGTCCTTCTATTCCTATATTTTCCAGGGATTTTAATAGGAATGGATGCCGTATTTTGTCAAAGGCTTTTTCAGCATCTATTGAAATAATCATGTGATTTTTGTTTGTTAGATTGTTGATATGGTTAATTATGTGGATGGTTTTCCTAATGTTGAACCATCTTGCATTCCTGGTATAAATCCCACCTGATCATGGTGGATGATCCTCTAGATCACTTGCTGGACTCTCTTTCCTAATATTCTATATAAAATTTTTGCATCTATGTTCATTAGGGACATTGGTCTGTAGTTTTCTTTCTCTGTTTTTGATCTCCCTGGCTTTGGAATCAGTACCATATTTGTGTCATAAAAGGAATTTGGTAGGACTTCTTTGCTTATCATATCAAATAATTTGTGTAGTATTGGGATTAGTTGCTCTTTGAATGTCTGATAGAATTCACTTGTGATTCCATCAGGTCCTGGTGATTCTTTCTTGGGGAGTTCTTTGATGGCTTGTTCAATTTCTTTTTCTGATAGGGGATTATTTAAGTATTCTATTTCTTCTGCTGTTAATCTAGGCAATTTGTATTTTTGTAAATATTCATCCATATCTCCTAGATTGATATATTTATTGCCATATAATTGGGCAAAATAGTTTTCAATGATTGCCTTAATTTCCCCTTCATTAGAGGTGAGGTCTCCCTTTTCATCTTTGTCAATTTGGTTTTCTTTCCTTTTTTTATTAGATTGACCATTTGTCTAATTTATCTGTTTTTTTCAAAATACCAGCTTCTAGTCTTATTTATTAATTCACTAGATCTTTTACCTTCTATTTCATTAATTTCTCCCTTAATTTTTAGTATTTCTAATTTTAGTTTTCATCTGGGGATTTTTAATTTTCTCACCTTCTAATTTTTTAAGTTGCATGCCAATTCATTAATCTCTGTCCTCCCTAATTTGTTAATATATGCACTCAAGGATATAAATTTCCCCCTAAGTACAGCCTTGGCTGTATCCCACAGAGTTTTGCAGGATGTCTCATAATTGTTATTCTCTTCAATGAAATTGTTGATTGTTTCTATGATTTCTTCTTTGACTAGCTGGTTTTTGGAGAATCATAATATTTAATTTCCAATTTCTTTTTGATTTGCCTGTCCAGGTGCCCTTACTAATTATTGTTTTTATTGCATTATGGTCTTAGAGGATTACATTCATTATATATGCTCTTTTGCATTTGTTTGCAATGCTTCACTGGCCTATTACATGGTCAATCTTTGTGAATGTACCATGTGTAGCTGAAAAGAAGGTGTATTCCTTTTTGTTCCTATTTATTTTTCTCCACATATCTATTAAGTATAATTTTTCTAGGACTTTATTCATCTCTCTTACCTCTTTCTTATTTTTTTTGTTTGATTTATCTAGATCTGAAAGAGGGATATTTAGATCTCCTACTAGTATGGTTTTACTATCTATTTCCTTCTCGAGCTCTGCCAGTTTCTCCTTTATGAATCTGGTTGCTATGCCATTTGGTGCATACATATTGAGCAATGTTATTTCCTCATTGTCTATACTGCTTTTAATCAGGATGTAATGACCTTCCCTGTCTTTTTAAATCATATCTATTTTTACTTTGTCTTTGTCAGAAATAATAATAGTCACTCCTGCCTTCTTTTTTCTCATTTGATGCCCAAAGGATTTTGCTGAAGCCCTTTACCTTAGACCTGTGTATGTCCACCCACCTCATATGTGTTTCCTGTAGACAACATATGGTAGGATTTTGGTGTCTAATCCACTCTTCTATTTGCTTCCTTTTTATGGGCAAGTTCATCCCATTCACATTCAGAGTTATAATTTTCAATCGTGTAATCGCCCACATTTTGGTATCCTCTCCTAGTTCTACCTCTTCTTCTTACACTATTTCCTTTTAAACCAGTGTTTTGCTTTATGCCAGTAACCCTTGTCCCCTCGCTTGATTTACAACCCTTTCTACCCCCTCCCTTATTATTCCCCTCTATTTATATTTAAGACCTAATGAATTCCCTTCCCCCTCTCCTCCCCTCCCTTTTTTGACCTCCTCAGTCCCCTGCTCCCCTTGGTTTTTCCCTTCTGACTTTCTCAGTAGGGTGTGATAGAATTTTATATCCCAATTGATAAAGCTATTCTTCCCTCTTAGGGTTAATTACACTGAGAGTAAGGTTTAACTATTACCTCTTAATGCTCTCTTCTTCTCCTTCTTATAATAGTATTCATCCCTTACCTTCCCATGCCCTCTTTGTGTGTATTAGAATATCCTATTTTTCTTATTTATTCAAATTTCTCTTGGTGTCCTGTATTATTCACCCCCTCTTTCCCACCCCCATATCATCTTAGACCATTTAGTATTCCAACCTCTCCCTATGAATAATTCTTCTAATTACTATAATAGTGAATACTATAATAGTGAATGGAGTTCCTATTATCTCCTTTAGATCCTGCTCTAGTCCCTTTCTCTCTGTTCCTTTTCAGCAATACTTTGCTTTTTGACCTCCAATCTTATTCTTTCTCCCTCCAATTACTTTCCTCTTCCCTTGTCTTATATCTCTTCAACTTCTCTGTTGGGTAAGATAGAATTTTTTACCCCAGAATGTATACTTGCTTTTCCCTCTCTGAGTCAATTAAGATGTGAGTAAAGTTTAAGCATTGCCTTATCCTCCCCTCTCTATAATGATTTTTCAAGCCTCTTTATATTATATAATTTACAACATTCTACCTTTCCCTTTCCTTTTCTCTCAGTGCAACCTTCTCTTTCAGCCCTTGATTGATTTAAAAAAAATCTTCCATATGTATACATACTTATCAAATATACATATTGTTCCATATTATCATATTTACATATACATCACATCATCATATTCATTATATCATTATGGTCAGATTATTTCTCTCTCTTTATGAGTAAATTCCTTCTATCTTCTCTATTATTGAGTAATTTTTGAGATATACAAAAATCTTCTTTCTATGTATACATTGAAATATTTTTACCTTACTTAATACCTTAAATGTTTTGTTTCTTATTTACCTTTTTGGGTTTCTCTTGTGTCTCATTATTAGACTCCAGATTTTTTCTTTAGGTCTGGCTTATTCCTCATGAATGCTTTGAAATCTTTTATCTTATTGAATGCCAATTTTTTTCCACTGAAAGTATATGCTCAGTTTTGCTATATAGTTGATGCTGGGTTGTAAACCCACATTTTTGACTTCCTGAATATCATATTCCATGCTTTTTGATCCTGTAATATAGAAGTCCCTAAGTCCTGTGTGATCCTCATTGTTGCTCCACGGTATTTTAATAATTTCTTTCTGGCTGCTTGCAGGATTTACTTCTTAGCTTGATGGCTTTTGAATTTAGTACTTACATTCCTTAAAGTTGTCATTTGAGGATTTATTTCTGGAGGTGACCTGTGAATTCTTTTAATTTTAAATTTTATTTTCTTGTTCAAGGATGTCTGGGCAGTTATCTTTGATAATTTTTGTAATATGATGTTCACAGTTTTTCACTTGATCATGGCTTTCAGGTCGTCCCATAATTCTGAAATTGTCTCTCCTATATCTATTTTCTAGGTCAGGTGTTTTTTCAATAAGATATTTTGTATTTTCCTCTATTTTTTCATTCCTTTAATTCTGCTTTATTGTTTTTTGCCTTCTCATGAAATCATAGTTTCTAGATGGTCAATTTTGATTTTGAAAACATGATTTTCATCTATTAATTTTTGTTTCTTCTTTTTCAATTGGTCCTTTTCTTCTTGTATCATTTTCATTTCTCTTCCTCACTTTCCCTCTGCCTCTCCTAATTGGTTTTTGAAGTCTTTGAGAATTTGTGTCAAATCCATATTTTTCTTTTGGGCTTTCTGTGTCTGTATCTTACTTTTTGTCCCCATAAAAAATCCATAAAGTTAGGTGCTTTTTGTTGTTTTCTCATTTTCCCTCTTATTACAGGTAGGCTCTGTTTTTCTGGGAAGTTGGAGTATCCTCTTAAACTTTAGTCCTTCTTTGATATTATTCTAAGCTTATTTTCTGGGTCTGAGGGCTGAGAGGTCTGGGAGCCTCTTTCCCCTGCTGATTCCTTTGACCCTTGAGATGCTAATGGCTTAAGGACTTACTTCATGCTTGGGCTTAAGCTTTTGCTCTTACTCTGACCTTGATCAGGTCAGGGGCTGATCAAATTATAACCCTAGGAGTAGTCTGTGTACTTGATCCAATTAGGCACACCTAAAGCTCTGCCCTGAGCTTTAGGCAGAAAGATCAGTACTTAGTACTTAGTACTACCAGCTACCCCAAACTGTGTATTATGTCCTTATCCTAAGCCCAGTCTGCAAATCCTGGTTTTGCTTTGGACCCACATGAATTAGCCCACTTCATCCCAGACTGTCCTGGGCTGAGACTCTGGACTTCTCCACAGGTTTGAAATTTCAAGGGGAGTGGATTGACTTGTACCACTATTTGCCCAAGCAGGATCTAAGGATCTGAATGTTGGTATGAGGTTAGGTCCTGTCCAAATCTGGAACAACAGATTTGAAGTGGGGTGTGGCTTTCTCCTGTCTTGTTCTTCCCTCCTTGCTATAACCTTTTACTACCTCTGCTTTCCTTTAACCCTAATTTCCCAGTTGATCTCTGCCTACATTTTGGGGTTTTCTTTTCTTGAAAATTGTTTCACTCTGTCTCCTTGTTGGTTCTTTCACTCCTATATTCATTTTGTGGAGATATTTTAATCTTGGCTAGAGAGGATTCTTGTGGTGACATGGAGCTGCTGTAGCTTACTCCTCCATCTTGGGTCTGCCCCCAGAAGCCTCCAGCATATTTTTACAGCCTTATTACATAATACTGTTCTTTTCACACTGTACATTGCAGCCCTGTGATGTTCAGGGGCATTTTCATTTGGGTATATCTTTCAACAAATGACCTATGGAGTTTTTTCAATTTCATTTTGCCTTGTGGTTCTAAGAAATTTAGACAATTTTCTTTTATGATTCCTTGAAATATGATGTCTAGGGTCTTTTTGTTAGTCATGGCTTTTAAGTCGTTCATTTATTATTCTTTTTTTTCCTCCATCTCTTTTCTATGTCAGTGTTTCTGCTATGTTGTATACATATTATATATATGCATATATATTTATATGTGTAATATATACATATAAATTATATACACACACTTTACTTTACACTTCCTCCATCTCTTTTCTATGTCAGTGTTTCTGCTATGTTGTATACATATTATATATATATATATATATATATGCATATATATGTATATATATTATATACACACACTTTACCTTTTCTTCTATATTTTCAGTCTTCTGGCTTTATTTTAATATTTCTTCTTTTCTTATGAATCACTGACTTCTTATTTCCATTCTGATTTTTCAGACTTTGTTGATTCAGAAAGCTTTTGGACCTTTTCAGAAAGCTATTAATTCTCATTCAAATTATTTCTTCTATAGCTTATTTCTTTTCCTTTTCTTCAGTTCTTTCATTATTTCCCAGTTACTTCATTGAATAAAACATTTTAAACTCTTTTCATTAAATTTTTGGCCTGATTTTTCTCTACAGGCTTCAGCCTGAACTAGAAGCAAAAACTGAAACTCTGCTCCTAGGGTCTGAGTGACACTGATACTGTATATGTTTAAACCTGATCCTCATTGGGTATAGTATCCATGAACTGCCACAGCCCCTCCTCCTGAATTGCTACCCCCAAGTGCAAGACTTTTCCTTAGTCAGCCTTGAATCTGTGGCCGAGAATAATATGGTGGATAACAAAAACATCGTATGACCATGGTTTCTGTCTTCAGCCTTCAGCATATTTCAATGACCTCCTTTTGCCCTGGGAAATGACCTCTTTCTGAGAGCTAAAAAGCTCTATGTTCCCAGTGTTAAGAGAACACTCTGTTTCTTTATATTGACTTGGGCAAGAAAATTACTCACTATTATTTTTTCTTTTATTTCCCATCAAGATTTAATCTCATATATTTGGTATAGATTTTCTAAATATAGTTGTATGAGTTTTATTTTTTCTTTGGGGGATGGTATGGATTTATATCCTGTTTCTTGCTATTCTACCATCTTGGCTCTACCTCCCTATATTTACTTAACTTAAATTTTGTATTTACTTATGAGTGTACATTATTTTTCTATTAGACTAGAAATTTCCAGCAGCTAGGTGATATAATAGATATAATACCAGGCCTGAAATCTGGAGGACCTGAGCTCAAATATCCCCTCTCTGCCCAGCAGCCAAATGGGATTTCTTCCTCCCTCCCCTGCCTGGGGTAAGTCAGAGCAGAGACATGGGGGGGGTTGCTCATATGGGGCATGAGGGTTACAGTTTGGTCACTTGGTCTCTAAAAGATTCTCCATTATTGCATTAGACTATCTGTAATGTATGGACTCCTTAGCGATCAGATTACTCACTTGGGAATGCCTTAAGTTCAACCACAATATCATAAATGTAGTACTAGTATTATTTGCCCAATGTCATGCAATTATTAAGTGTCAATGCTGAGAATCAAGCATTTGATCCTTTGGACTTGGTAAGACCAAGTTCAGTCCTCCAACTTTGGCATGCTTTATTTTTTCACACTATATCTTTCCTACAGTCCCTTGGGAGATGTACTCTTCACCCCGATCATTGTGAAAAATCAAGTTCTATTGATAATCCAACTTAAAGGAGGCAATGTATCATAGTTAAGAGAATACTGGAATTAGATACAAGAAGTCTGATTTCAAATTACACCCTTAATAATTACTGTGTCAACACTAAAATTCATAGATCTTCTCTAAGCCTGCTTTCTTATCTGTAAAATGGGGACAGTATCCATAATGCCTGCCTTAAAGGGATGTAATGAAGATAAAATTACATAATGTATATAAAGAGCTTAGCAATTCTTAAAGCCACACATAAATACAAATTATTATAATCTAAGCAATTCATTACTGTTGACAAAACTATTATTCAGACTCTGGGTGGGATATAGCAAACTGGGACTTTGTATGATGAACACAAGGGGTATGTTTCCCTCCTAGCTCCTTAATGAGTCTAAACCAGTCATGGGCAAACTATGGCCTGTGGGCCAGATGTGGCCCCCTGAAATGTTCTATCCCCACCATACAACATTATTCCTAATCTGACAAATACAATGAGTAGGATACAGTACAATGAAAAGAGTTGCCTTAGAAACAGACTGACAGATGAGCATTTCCTTTCCTTTGCCCCCTCTTTAAAAAGTTTGGTCTTAACTGGTCTAAACCATTGAATGATATATTTGCCTGTGATGATGTTCCCTGATTATAAAGGAGTAGTAAGAGCCATTTTTCAGTTTTGGTTTCTTGTATAGCATTCCTCAGATAGGGATTTAACATAATCCTTACTTTGAAAAAAAAAGGTGGGTTCAAACAATCTATTCAAGGACTTTGTGCTTGTTTTCTGTTAAGTGCCATTTATGCAGAGGCAAACATAAATTAAAAATAAATATACATAAATATATATATATATATGTTTATATAAAATTGTGATGAAAAATACAAAAAACCATAAAGGCCATTTTGTCTGTCCTTGGGAATGACTGGATTTCCCTCTCCTGTTCCCCAAACTCAGAAGCATTTTAATTCAATGGTCTCAGAGGATATTATAAATCATATAATGTACATACTACTTAATTCAGTATTTATAAAACCATAAATTTACATTTCTCCTTGTATATGTTTACCAAGAGAATTGATTGCTGAGGTAATATGCTTGTTGTTCATATGTATGTTTTTGTTTGTATAATTTTTAAAAAAGATAATTAAATGGAAAAAAGGATTCTAGAGTAGGTAATAATAACAGCAATTACACACAAAATGAGTTATTAAGATAAACTAGAGGATTATGTTCTCTATTAATTGCTTGAAATACATTAACAACAATATCATTTCAAAATTTTTAAAGTTCTCTGCTGATGCATTATATTTTTGTTATCAGTCAATTTCCCCTTCAATGTTATTTCCCTTTCAATTGGTCCCCTTTTGAACAAAGAAAAAAATGAAGTAAAATTGTCATCACCCTGACTATATCTGAGAGCACACACAATACTCTGAATCTGGAGTCCCCTACTTCTTTTTACTGAGAGTAGGGAAATTTTTCATCTTTATTTTCTGGGATGACTTGTCACTGAAATTTCCATAGAACTTCAACTAAACTTGGTTTAAATACTTCAGTTATATGAACCCCAGTTGTCAAAAAGTTATTCAGTGAGAAAAGATGAAAACTGCTATAAAGACTGATTGAATTATGGGAGTGATGGAAAAAAGGCTAAAAATGCAACCCAATATTTTTCTCAATATTAGCTGTCTACAGTAAGATCCATTGGGAAAAAAATCAGGGAAGTAGGTAACAAATTAAGAGCCAAACTAAATAAAGTTTAGTAGATGCTGATACATTTTAAGATGGCCTATAAAGAGGCTTTATTTTAAGATTAACTAGAAAAGGTTATTTTTAAACTCTTCTCAAATGGAAAGATAAATATTTAAATATTTTTTATATAACACATATAGTCTCTTCAAGCAAAAAAAAAAGAAAGAAAAGAATTAGGTCAGTCTTTATTATATGAAGAATGAAGACATCAGATTACAGTATCAGGATGCTTAAGATTTATTACAGATTCCTGTCAATATATTGTCAAGGATGGAGTCCTTTGAAGTACATAATATTGAAAAGGTAGAGAATAAAAGAGGAAAGGTAAATGCTTTATTAAGATTCATGTTTTTTAAGCAGAGTACATAGTCACACAGAGATAATTGAGAAATGAACAACTTTTTGAATTGAGAGATATATATTAATGTAGTTGCTACTTCTGAGAGGATGGAATTATCAAGTCCTCAAAAGCTAAAATTTCAAGCCCTGGATGACTGTAATACATGATATGTTTGTAATATTATAATCTATAACTCCTTCTACCCAAATGTATAGAGAAGAAATGAGAGAATGAATAGTTAGGTTTCAGGCAGTTAAATTAGGTAAATTCATCATAATGACCCCAACCACCATCTAGTAATTAGGCTTCTCAGGCAGGGAATTCCTAACCAAAATTTTTAAAAGATGGAAATTTTTTGTTCTCTTTATGATGACAGAGTGCTGAAATTTGGGATGTTCATCAATTGGGGAATAGTGGAAATTAGTTGTGGCATTTGATTGTGGTTGAATATTACTGAGCCATAAGAAATGATGTTCAGGTTAATTAAAAAACAAAGACTTACATGAAATTATGAAAAGTAATATAAGTAAAGCCAAGAGAATATTATATACAGTTACATAATTAATGGTTGAAAAATAACTTGTGAACATCCACCTCCAGAGAAAGAATTGATAGATAGAAACCTGAAATGCTTAGTTTATATATGCCTTTTTTGGTACAGGCTGGGATCAGGCAATGTCTTCTCTAGAGGTAGAAGTGGAAGGAGGGAGATACCTGGGAATTTTCCTGCAACCAACCAACAAATTAATAAAAAGCCCAAAAAAGAAAAGCAGTGTAGAGGCAGGAAATGATAGGAAACTCTCAGTCAGGACCGGACTCATTGTCTGTTCTCCAACTTTCTGGGGGCAATGAAAGATTTGGCCATTTCTGTTATACTATTTTCCAATTTTCCCAGCAATTTTAAAAAATAACATATGAAGTTTTTTCATAGGTAACATGTTTTCAACTTTATCTCACACTGAGTTATTGAGTTCCATTGTTACTAATTATTTTCACTGTACCCTCTCTATTTTTAGCTAATGCCAGATGATTTTCGTGACTACTGCCTTATAATATATTTAGAAGTCATGAAGTACTATTCTTCCTCTCTCCCATCTTATTTTCCTAACTTTCTTTGTGTCTTTTGTTTTTCCAAATTAATTTCATTTTATTTTATCAAATTATAAATAAGCCTTTGCTAATTTTTTTGGTATAGCAATAAAACTGGAATTAACTTTCCTTGCAGTATCGTTTTTATCATATTGATGTAACCTAGCCATGAGCACTGAAGTCTTCCAGTTATTTAAGTTAATTTTTAAAAGAACACTTCATAATTGAACCTGTTTTCATTCTAGCAATATATTATTGCATTTTTTCAATTAAATGTAGAAATAAATCTTAACATTTGCCTTCTGACATTTTGTGATCTAATTTCTTTCCCTCTCTTGCTCTCTCTCCCTTTCCTCTTCTCTTCCCAAGAGGGTAAGTAATTTGATATTGGTTGTGCATATGCTGTCATGCAATACATATTTCCATTTTCATCATGTTATGGAGGAAGAAGACATAGTGTACATGTGAGAAAAAAACCTCATGAAGGATATAAAGTGAAAAATTTTATGCATTGATCTGTATTCCAACTCTATCAGTACCTTATACAAATAGACCTTTTCCCTCTTTATTTGATCTTTTTTGGGATACAGATGTAGTATTACTATGTTAAGTGTATTCACAGTTTTATAGCCCAAAGGGCTATGAATTAGTTCCAAATTGCTCTCCAAAATGGTTGGATCATTTAACAATCCCAATAGTGTATTATTGTTCTCATGTTATATACCAAGGTAAAGTGAAATTAGAAACATGATTTAGAAATAAAAGAGAATACCATAAACAAACTAAGGGGAATAAAATCGTCTATCAGATCTATAGATAAGAGAATAATTTATGACCAAACAAGACATAGAGAACATTAGCAGATATAAAATAGATAATTTTAACTACATTAAATGAAAAAGATTTGCAAAATGAAACCAATATAACCAAGATTAGAAGGCAAACAAAATCAAGTATCAGATATTTATCAAATATATAGAGAACTGAATCAAATTTCTAAGAGTACAATCACTTCCCAGTTGATAAATGGTCAAAAGATATGAACAGACAATTCTCAGATCAAGAAATTAAACTACTGTAATATAAAAATGTTCCAAGAACACTAAATTATTAATATCACCTCACATCAATCAAATTGACTAATATGACAAACAAAAAAGAAAGTGTAAAATGATGGAAAGAATGTGAAAAAATTGGGACACCAATACACTTTTGGTGGAGTTGTGAATTGATAAAACATTTTGGAGAACAATTTTGGAACTATAGCCCAACCGTGCATACCCTTTGACCCAGCAATTACACTACTAAGTCTGTATCCCAAAGATATCAAAGAGATGGGGGAAAGACCTACTTGAATAAAAATATTTACAGCACTTTTTTGTAGCAAATATTTGGAAAATAATGTCCATCAATTGGAACTGAACAAGTTGTGGTATATGAGTGTAATGAAATACCATCATGCTATGAGAAATGACAAAAAAAGGTGATTACAAAAATATCTGTAAAGACTTTTAAGAAGTGATGCTCATTGAAGTGAGAACCAGCAGAATGCTGTAAAAAGTAATAACAATAGTGTATGATGATCTACTGTGAATGGTTTAACTATTATCAACAGTTCAAGGATCCAGGACAACTTTAGGGATTTGTGATGAAAATCTCCATCCACTATCATAGAAGGAACTAAAGAAATCTGAATGCATACTGAAGCACACTATTCTTCACTTTATATCCTCTATGAATTTTTCTCTATTGTAAGTGATTTGTGTCTCATTTCACAACATAACAAATATGGAGATATTTATTTCATACACCCTTAATCATATTACCTACTTTTGTGAGGAGGGACTAAAGAGACTAAAGAGGGACCAAGGGACTAAGGGGAGAGTATGGGATGGAAGGAGAGAATATGGATTCCATTAAGTAAGAAAATGATTATTTAAATTGTTATCAGGTTGTAATTTGGAAAAAATATAAAAATTCAGTTTATTAGTGTCCCAATTTTCCCATATTCCCTCCAACATTTTGCCTTTTCCTTTTCTACCATATTAAGCAACCTGATGGATGTGAAGTGGTAGCTCAGAGTTGTTTTAATATGTAGTTCTCTCATCAATAACGTTTTGGAGCATTTGTTCATATGACTATGAATTTTTTAAAATTTCTTCATCTAAGAAATGCCTGTTTATATCCTTGGATAAATCTATATGACTTCCATGTATCTTAATAAGCTGATCATTGGGATTTTTGATGAATTTTGTTGATTTGGATGAAGAATTATTGACAGATGTTTGCAATTTTCTATCAGAGGCAGCAAAGAAAAATAAATAAAAACATTACAAGGAAGAGCAAGAAAGCAAAATGTTTTTCTTATGAGGCTTTATAAATAGGTGAGGAAAGAAGAAAATAAAAGGCAAAAGAAAAAAGTCAAGATATTCTCAACTGAATTCAGAATTCCAGATGATAGCAAGGAGAGATAAGGTCTTCTTAAATGAACAATGCAAAAAAGAAGTGGGGAATAATAAAATGAATGGCAAAGACAAGAGATCTCTTCAAGAAAATTAGAGATATTGGGGAATATTTTGTGGATAAAACACAAAAATTATAGGGATTTAACAGAATTAGAAGAGACTAAGAAGAGGTAAAAGAATATGTACAGAAAAACTATAAAAACAAGATCTTGATATCACTGATAACTACCAACTTGTGCTTCCTGATCTAGAGCCAGATGTCTTAGAGAAATAAGTCAAGTAGCATTTAGGAAGAATTGATAACAATAATGTTAAGGATGGTGATGGAATTCCCACTGAATTATTTAGAATTCTAAAAGATGATCTTGTTAAAGTGTTATACTCAATATCCCAGCAAATTTAGAAAACTCAGTGGCCACTGTATTAAAAAAGATTAGTTTATGGTCCAATCCTAAAAAAAGTCAGTGCCAAAGAATATTTAAATTACTGAACTATTGTGCTTTTTTTTTTTTACAATTTAGCAAGATTATGCTTAAAATTGTGGAAGTTAGGCTTCAGTAACATGTGAAATGGGAATTACCAGAAGAGTAGATTGATTTTTGAAGGAGTAAAAGAATTATAGACCAAATTGCCTAACTTTGTTGGGATATGGAGAAATCAAAGGGGTTCCAGAAAAGAAATCCCATTCTGCTTGATTGGCTACACTAAAACTTTTGACTGTATGGATTACAACAAAATATGCAAGCCATCAAAGAGATGTAAGTGTGATATTATTTTATGTGTCTCCTGAGGAACCTGTATGTGGGTCAAATAGCAACAATTAGAACTGAACATGGAACAACTAGTTGATTTAGTAATAGAAAAGGAATAGACAAGACTGGTATTTGTTTAATTTCTATGTGAAGTACATCATGGGAAATGACAGGCAGCTTTCTCAAATACATAGAAAAATTAATTCAATTTATAACAATATATGTCATTCCCCAATTGATAAATGGCCAAAGATATGAGCAGGCAGTTCTCAGAAAAAATGATTAAAGGTCTCTATAGTAATTCAAAAAAGTTCTAAATATTAATTAGAGAAATGCAAATCAAAACAACTCTGTGGTACCACCCCATGTCTATCAGATTGGCTATTGTGACATAATGGAAAAATGACAAAACTTGAATAGATGTGTGAAAACTGAAACATTAATATCTTGGGGGAGCTGTGAACTGATTTGACCATTCTGGAGATTCAACTTGAACCTCTTCACAATGGGTTATAAAACAGTACATATTTTTTGACCCAGTAGGACCATTAATAAGTTCATTCATATATATGAACAATATGTATGAAATAAATTAAGAGATAAAAAACCAAAAGGGAAAGAATATATATGTATATACATACACACACACACACAATATTTAAAGTAGTTCCTTTTTGTGGGGGCAAAGATTTGGAAAGTGATGGGATGTCCATTAATTGAGGAATGGCTAAGTAAGTTATGGAATATGATTGTAACAGAATACTATTTTGCTATAAGAAATGAGTAGAAGAAACTCAGAAAAACCTTGAAAGACTTATATAAACTGAAGCAAAGTGAAGTAAGTAGAATTAGGAGAACATTGTACACGATGATATTAATATTGTGTAACCAAAAATAACTTAGCTATTCTCAGCAATACAATGATTCAGAAAAATTCCAAAGGACTCATGATAAGAAAATGCCATCTTATTCCATAGAATGAACTGATGGAGTCTGTATCCAGATCAAAATAAACCTTTTTTCACTTTCTAATTTTTTTGTTCATGTTTCCTCCTACAAAAGGATTAATATGGAAAATATTAAATTACTGTAGGAAATAATTGAGGTCATGAAATTAAAAGCCACATTTTTGTTGGAAGGAAAGTTATAGGAAATCTGGACAGCATGCTAAAAAGCAGAAACATCATCTTGCTGATAAATGTCTGTATGGGCAAAGCTATGATTTTCCTAGTAGAAATATGTAGTTGTAAGAGTTGTATTATAAGAAAAGCTGAGCACTACAGATTCTATAGACTCCCACCCCTGCTGGTCTCCATAGGTTCCAATGCTTGTTGAATTACTCTCCCTTCTTACTCCAGCAAAACAGGTCTTTCCTTATATTTTTCTATATTGTCTTGAGCAGGTGTTATATTGATCTCAACAGAGATATTTGGGGAAGCTGAAGAGATGGTCTGTGTAAGAGGAGAAATAGATATTTAATTAAGGTATGGTGGTCACCAGGAATCAGATTAGATTGATTCCATAATTAAAAATAGACCCAAGTCAGGATGGCTTTTATAGAAGTTTATTTACAATTAGGAAGGTTGAAGGTAGGGAAATAGAGAGACAGAAACTCTGGTCTTGACTAGCAGAGGTCTGGACCGGGTGAGAGCCTCCAGAAATACCAAGGGAGGTGAAGGGAAGTCAGCCTAACTTACCCACGTGACAATTCATAGGGAAGCCGCCTGAGGTCTCAGCAGAGATCTTTCCGCACTCAAGTTCAAAGCACCAACTGCCTTCACAGGAAGTTACCAGCATATTTGAAAGATAGCATCTTTTGTCACTTCCTGTATCCACCTCTAATTCAAGTGGACAAATGGCAGCCTCAACACTGTTTTGGACTGCCCAAAGGGCAATCCCTTGTTCTTGATTTGTTACTTATTGTCACGTGTGGGTCACAGATCTCCCCTCCTCACTCAGGGAGGTGGGATGACATTATCTCTGATGGCTAGAGTCTAACTATGAACAAAGATGAGCTAATTCCATTTACACACCTGATTCTAAAAACCTGCAGGACTCACTCTTTCCCCCCACCCCCACAGGCTTGAGTGAGTGGGGAGGGATAGGTACTCCTTACTCTTCACCCCTCCCACCGAGCAGTTGGAAATCAGTTGGAAATGGAGGCAGGACTGATAACTTTTTACTAACTCAGCAAGGCAAATCCGTAATAATGTTCACTTTCTCTACTTATATTCCCCACAGATTTGAACATAGGACAATAGGAAAAGCTTGATGTCTTGTTGTTATCAGGGACAGGTGAATCTAACTTGTATGGGCCAGACAGCTGAAGGAAACCTAGCTGAAGTTGGATGTAAATATTCCCAGAATAATAAACAGGCCCTGCTCCCAAAAGATGAAGTTTATACTGATAAAATAATTAGGGAAGACAGGGAAGGGGTATCAAGTGTTTTGGATAAGATCTGGGAAGCCCTGAACTCTTAGGTAGAAACTGCCCCTCCTCCCCAGGAGGGAGTGGCAGACTTTTAGCTAGCTTGCCCTCAAGCCTGTAATTATCACTTCTAATATCTAAAATAACTAAATGAACAACAAAATGCTATTGCAAGAAAGGTCTAATTCCGCTAGACAGGCAAACTCATGAGAAGAAACCAACATGGCTTTTGCCACTATGGCCCCCAAGGCAATCCCAAAACTGGGAACAGCAAGCAAAGTGACCTGCTCACTTCAACCCCCAGGAATCAACTGCTTTCAACCTGTTCCCTCACCCAGAGTTCTGCAAGGGGGAGGTCCCCTGGAATTCTGGGTGAGGCTTGACCCTGTATCTTGCAAGAATTCCACCCTGCCATTTTCCATGTTGCAGCAGGGACTTTTTGTATCATCTTTTGCTTGTTCTACCATGGCAGTACTTATTGGAAGCTTTTTTGAAGTTGTTTGGAGGCGAGTTTGTGTTAGCTCAGAGAGTTTCTTCCTTACTCCACCATTTAGCTCCTGGAAGTTGACCTTTGGGCTGCATTTCAAAGCATCTCAATATCTTCCAACACTGGACAATTCACAATTCAATATCTTAGCCTCAAGTGACCTAAGAAGATAAAACTAACCGATTCTAGATACTAAGTTCTTTTCTTCAGGGCTAATAGAGCTTTATATTGCCTTCCCAAACATCATACCCTGTCCCATTCTCCTTATTCCTCAAATGTATAGACTATAATCTATGTAAATTTTATAGTGCTGCCACACTGGTACCACTACAACTGGTTGGTGTTTTAATTTGCTTGGAATTGGCTCTCAGAGGCTCTGGGAGGAGGGAGTGAGAAAGGGTATAGGATAGAGCTCTATTTCAAGCTTACTTATGTGTTCCATCTCTTTTCCTTTGTTTCTACACCATGCTGTAGAACTCTGCAACAAGGAATTCTGCATTGGTGGCCATCAAGGCCAAAATATACATCAGGAGCCTGAATCTTGACACTCTATAATATTAGAAAGAGAGACGAGTGTAAGTTGTTTGTCTTACTCACATAATTTCTATTTTGGAAAGGCTTGAATCACTAGGAACAGGAAATATATACATGTGTACATACATACATACATACATATGTATCCATATAGTCCCCCATCTTGTTGGTGACCTGGTACCCAGCTGGAACAAAATAGTTGACCATGTCTGACTAATTTCATTGTTATCTGTCCAATTCAGGGTTATTCTCAATATGGCTTTGGGGGTATCTGTATTCTGTTCCCTGGATCAAAACAAATGCCTTGGGGCACTTGAGTGGCTCAGTGGATTGAGAGCCAGGACTAGAGACAGGAAGTACTAGGTTCAAATCTGGTCTCAGACATTTTCTAGCTGTGTGACCCTGGGCAAGTCACTTAACCCCCATTGCCTAGCTCTTACTGCTCTTCTACCTTAGAACCAATATACATTATTGATTCTAAGACAGGTGGTTAATGGTAAAAAATGCCTATGAATTCTTTGTTACATTCACACTTGGTTTGTTTCATTCTCATTTCTTTAAGCATTCCAGAAGAAAGTAGTCACAAAGGGGTTGGATTAACTCAAAGTTTTCAAAACCCTAAGCCATTCCCACCTTTGGTAGTCAGCCTTTATCCTTATATGCATTACAAAAATGTTGTTTACCCTCAAGGCTAATTGTGTTTCTGGAATATTATTCCATGAAATGAATTTGCTAAAATTAATTTTCACAGATATTTTGGCTCCCCCCCCAGCTTCTTAGCTTTCTTTCCTCTTTCTCTCCAACTGTACCCAATGCATTTGGATATAACATATGAACTAGTATAATTTTATTACATACAAAATTAAAATTAAAGTAAAAGAAAATAGCCTCTTAACCTAGTGAATAGGGCACTGGAATTGGCAGTAGAAATACTTAGATTCAAATATCATCTCAGTCACTACCTGTATGAGACTAAGTAAATAATTTAACTTTTATGTATCTTAATTTTCTCAGCAGTAAAAGAAGGGAATTGTACTTGAGAGCTTCCATGATTCCTTCCAGTGCTAAATTTATGATTCTCTGGTCACACTGAAATAGAAATAATTCTTTTTATTTCATCTTTTTTTTCTACTGTTGAATTGGGTCATATTTACAATGGTTGGTAATGGAGTCAGAGAAAGCAGGATGCTACTATCCTAGCAGGGGGAGGGGTAAGAGTAAATACATTTCTTCCCCTTCCCCCTCTTGAAACAGTTACACAGAAGGAAATAACTGTTAACTGAATCCCCTTTAGGTCAAGTAATGGAGACTGAACAGGCTTGACTAAGCCAGGGCTAAATTGGTTGATAGATAGGAATTGATCCCACTGAGATTAGCAACTTCCACTGTTTAAAGATTATTCCCTAAACCCTGAGATAGATAAAAGGTTCAAGTTGTCTTCTCAATAAGCAGAACTGCTCTCTGGACAACAGCTGTTCCAGTGCTTGCTTAGATGAAGATTTTGCTCTAGGTAATGTATATAGATGGTGAGTATAGCCTAGTATAACTTCACACAGGCTCACAAATCCAACTAGGAAAGGGGATTTATTAACTTCAGGAAAACAGGGGAGGTGGATTTTACGGATGAGGATGAGGTAAGCTATCTAAAATCGCCAATAAACTGGTTGGCTTCACTTTCCCCAGAGGTGAAAATGTTTGAATAATTTAACTTTATCTCACTCTCTAACTAACCTTTCTCCTAATTTAATGTTAGTAAGTTTAAGATGGTGAAGGTAAACTTGATTGAAGATCTGTTTGAAATAGAGATCAGTTGAGAACTGCAAGTGAGGTAATTTTTCCCAGAGCTCACAGTCTGATATAGTCTCTATGGAGTAAACCAGCAAAGTAACACTCTGCTCCCTGAGGTCAGAGATGAGCTAACAAAAAGCAAAGCTACACTTCTTCCCAGCCTCCCTTGAACTCCAAAAGCAGTGTCCGAAGTGTCCTTGCAAGTTAGGTGTCTTGGCTTTTTATACCCATGTTCTTAACTGCCCCCTCTCCTGGAGTTCTGGGAGGCACTGTGGAATTCTGCAAGGCAGCTTTAACCCCACTTAAGATCATGGATGTTACACTACTCAAATTCATATTCTGTGAAAATACTTCTGTGATCCTCCCTTTATCATATATATGCACACCACTTATATTCTGCAAGTGCACTACTAAAAATCATATATATATATATGCATATATATGTTAGACTATTGAACTATTATTAAGAACTATAAATATATTGATATATAGTACTTTAAAATTGTCAACACTCTATATACATTGGCTAAAAAAGCAATGGAACAGAAGAGATATACAACAAAAAGCTGTAAAATACTATAGCAAACTTATGTTTGACAAAAGTAAAGATCCAAGCTTTGGGCATAAGAATTCACTATCTGCTAAAAATTACTGAGAAAACTGGAAAGCAGCTGGGCTTCTAGAAATTAAATATGATCAATATCTTACACCATTCACTAAGATAAGATCAAAATGGATGCATGCCCTAGTCATCAATGGAAATACCATAAGTAAATTGGTATAGGGAATATATTACCAATCAGATTTATGGATAGGAGAAGAATTTATGAATATACAAGAGATAGAAAACTTGTGAGATGTAAAATAGGTACTTTGAATAAATTAAATTTAGAAGTTTTGTATAAGTAAAACTAATATAGCCAAATTTATAAGTTTATAAGGAAAGCTGAATGTTGGGAAATGTTTATAAACAGTTTCTGAGATAAATGTTTCATATGTAAAATGTAAAGAGGACTTTGTAATATTTATGAGAATATGAGCCATTCCACATTTGATTAGTTATCAAAAGATAGGAATAGAACATTTTTGCATGAAGAAATTAAAACTACTCCTAAGTATACGAAAAATGCTCTGAATCATTACTGATTAGAGAATTCAAATCAAAACAAATTTCTGATATAATTTCGTACCTATTAGATTGGCTAAAACAAAAAAAAAAGATCAAAATGATAAATGTTGAAGGACATATGGGGAAACTAATATGCTGGGGCGAAGTCAGGATTTCAGGAATAAGTATAAAAGAATTGAGCAGAAAAAGTATGTTCTTGCATTATCCAAAGATTATTCTTCTACTTAAAAATTTTTGGAGGTGTCCATTTTTTATATCCCCAGTACTAAGCACATTGTCTGGTACATAGCAAATGCTTAATTAATAATTGGTGACTTGCCACATTTGGTGAATGTCTATTTCTTCAAAAATATATTTTTAGGTGGCTCAGTGGATGGAGAGCCAGGCCTGGAGACAGGAAGTTCTGGGTTCAAATATGGCCTTAGACACTTAGTTATGTGACCCTGGGCTAGTTAATTAACCCTCATTGCCCACCTCTTACTACTCTTCTGCCTTAGAACCAATATGTAGTTTTGATTTTAAGACCAAAAGTAAGGATTAAAAAATTTCTGTTTAACTGAATTCTCTTCTATGTTTTTGCCAATATTTTACATATCTGAGTTCTTGTGAATTTAAAACAATGTAAAAATTAATAGAAATTATATTTTAATAAGAATGATAGAATGTAGCATATCAGTTTAATTGCAGTGGAATAAATTTCTTTAGAATTAGAAGGTATTCTATGAGATTTGATGACATAAAATCTTGTCTTTGGATCAAGAATCTAAATTCTGCCAATAAGATTATATCTGAAATAATTTGAGTAACACTTATTTCACAGAAGAATGAACTTGAGTGGTATTAAGGCTAGTAGCCTGAAAAAGTTAATGGACATTGGAAAAAAGTTAATTTCTTTCATTGAAAGAAATGATCATAAATTTAAAAATACACTTCAGTATATATTTTTCCAGGTCCTTAAAAAGGTAAACTATCACAAAATATCATTGTTAATAATTATTTTTGTTATGCAATAGTGATCTTGAAAAGAGTATTAATAAAAACTAGCTTGGTGGCAACAAGCATAAACTACTGAAAAAATGATAATTATTTTACAATGACCCACACAGAGTAAAAAATATCAGTCTTCCTGTGACTGCTGAGGAACTCCTCTGTGTGCACAAAGTTCATATTTTCCTACTTCTTAAGAGAAGGAAAAATCACTAGAAGAATGTTTTTCTATTCTCTAAGTAATCTGAATAGACTTCTTAATTAAAAATACAAGGAGATTCAAAGGAGGAAAAGATAAGAAACTTGAGGATGTAGAATGGAATCCTGATCTACATCAGAATTTTGGAAGACTGGAGAAGGTGAAAGAAGAGAAGGGTAAGAACCATTTACCTAAGCAACATTTATGAGAAATAGTCATGTCTGGGGAGATCTTGCCCTTCTGAGAAACAGTCTTTCCCTATAAGGATAATGATATGGATCCAAGAATGGCATATAGCGATAAATCATCCAGTAAGAAACAGAAGAAATAATTAATGGTAAATGATGACTCCATGCTGAAGGGCAAAGAACCTTTAATTTGACATAAAACAATGTGAGAACTGTTAACATCCTGAAACATAGCAACCATTCAAAAACATTTATTGTCTAATATATGTTAGTACCATATTCAGTCCTAGACACAAAAACATGTTGTGGTTTAATATGTGTACAGAAATATTTATAGTAGCTTTTTGGTAGTGGCAATGAATTGAAAAGTAAGGGAGTCTATCGATTAGAAATAGTTGAACAAATTATGGTATATAAATGTAATTAAGTACTGTTAATATGATAAGAAATCATAAAAGGGATGGTTTAAGAGAAAAGGATGTCTCTTTTGAACTCTTGAAGCATTATATAAACAGAAGCAGAAAAAATTATGTAATAACATTGGAAAAGTGAACCTCTTTAAATGACATAAAAATTTTGGTCAACATAATAATCAACTATGACTCCAGGTGATGAATAATTAAAACTGCTATCAAAGTCCTGTCAGAGAATTGGTGGGCTCAATATGCAGAATGAAACATTTTATCGAGCAATGTGAAAATGTGTTTTTCCTGACTATGCATATATATTATAAAAGTTTGGGTTTTCCAACTTTTCTCAATGCAAAGAGAATTAGAGTGAAGGAAGAGACAATTGATGTTTCTTAATAAAATATTTTTAATCAGAAAGAATAGTAGCTCTGGAGTCAGGGGACATAAATTCCACCTCTGACTCTAACTTCCTTTTGAAAAACTGAAATTTAATTTAATTTTGACCCTAAAGGAGTATGCTCGTTTTTGCTGGGTAAGTGATTATTGGTTGAAGCCCTAGCTCGTTTGTCCTTTAGAATATCATGTTATAAATCTTGAATCCTTAATATAGAACCTGAAAAATCTTGCGTTATCCAGACTGTGGCTCCATCATATTTTAATTGTTTCTCTTTGACTGCTTTCAATATTTTCTCCTTAACCTAGAAGTCCTTGAATTTGGCTATAATATTTCTGGGAGTTAGCCTTATGGCTTCTCTTTCAGGAAGCAATTGGGTTCTTTCAAATTCTATTTTGCTATTTGGTTCTAGCATACCAGGGCAGTTTTCTTGATAATTTCTTGAAAGATGATGTCTAAACTCTTTTATTGATAATGGCTTTCATTGTTGATCATATTATACTATTTCTATTACTGTGTACATTGCTTCTGCTCACTTCACTTTGCCTTTTAATCTTAGTGGCATTTCTTTTGTTTGTTCAAACCCCTTTTAATTTAATATAATTAGAATTGTCTATTTCATTTTTCATAATGTTCTCTTTTACTTTCTTGGTCATAAATTCTTCCCTCATCTTTAAGTCTGGCAGGTAAATTTTTCCATGTTCCCTTAATTTGTTCATGGTGTCACATCTATTTCTAGATCAAGTATACATTTTGCATTTATCCTCTTATTTAGGATGAGATATTGTTTTTTGCCTATTCTCTTGCATACTGATTTCTAGGTTTCACAGCAGTTCTTTTCAAATAGTGAGATCTTTCCCCCAAAACTTGGATATTTGGGTTTATTGAACAATAAGTTGCTATGGACATTAATAGCCATGTATTTATTACCTAATCTATTCCATTCATTCACCATTCCATTTCTTGGCCATTACCACACTTTTAAAAATGATTACTACTTTATAATATAGTTTGAGATCTGATATAACCAAGCATCCTTCCTTTATATATTTTTCATTAATTCCTTTAATATTCTTGGCCTTTTGTTATTCCAGATGAAGTTTGTTGTTTATTTTCTAGTTTTATGAAATATTTTATGTTGTTTAATTGATATGGCACTGAATAGGTAAATTAATTAAGCTAGAATTGTCATTTTCATTATACTGGCACAATCTATCCATGAGCAATTAATGTTTTTCCAGTTCTTTAGATGTGAAGAGTGTTTGGTAACTGTGTTCATATAGTTGTTGGGAGTTGTTAAGGTATACCCCTAGGCATTTTATGTTGTCTAGAGTTATTTTGAATGGAATTTCCTTTTCTTTTATAAAATTTATTTATTTATTTTCCATGATTTATGATTTTTCCCACCCCTCTTTCCTCCCTCTTCCTTGAGCTGACAAGCAATTCCATTGAGTTATATGTATATCATTATTTGAAACTTATTTTCATATTATTCATTTTTGCAACAGAATAATCTTTTAATGCCCAAACTCAAATCATATCCCCATTGAATTACATGATGAATCATATGTTTTTCTTTTGTGTTTCTACTCTGACTGTTTTTTCTCTAGATGTGGATAACATTCTTTCTCATAAACTCCTTGCTGTTTTCCTGGATCATTGCATTGCTACTAGTAGAAAAATCTGTTATAATTGATTGTGCCACAATGTTTCATTTTCTCTGTACAGTGTTCTCCTGGTTCAGCTCATTTTACTCTGCATCAATTCCTGGAGGTCTTTCCAGTTCACATAAAAATCCTCCAGTTCATCATTCCTTTCAGTAGCTTTTTTGTTCAGCACCCCAGGTTACCAGTTCCCTTGTTGTTTCATAGGCGTGACTGTCCCCTCTTCTGCTACTTCCTTTCCCCTGCCAAGTGGCTTAAGGTGTACAGGTCTCTAGATTTTGGCTCTTCTGCCCCAGGAACTCTGCTGTCACATGGGAATGTTTGGTTTCCTGCAGTTTAGCTGGTCCCACACTCAGTCCCTTGATGCCTCAGGTACTCTGTTGCCACATGAGAGTTTGTAGGATCCCTTCTTTCTCTGCCTTTTATATCTATGTTTAGTGACTTGTTCTTGGCTCATTTCCATTCTATAGCCTTTGGCAGGATTGTAATGTGTTGGCTTGGTCTCAATTTTTCTCGTTATCATAGATGCTATGCTATCTCAGCTACTCTCTTTCTTTTCTTGTTCCTCCTACTTTCCTTTGTTTTGAAGTAATGTATCTCTGTGTGTGTGTGTGTGTGTGTGTGTGTGTGTGTGTGTGTGTGTTTATGTTTATGCAGGGATTAGGGGAGTAGATCATCCTTTACTCTGTAATATTGCCATCGTAGCTCTCAGCATGCAATTTTCTGATTATTTCTTGAAGTCTCTTGGAGTCATTAGCTTCCTCTTGCTCAATTCTAATTTTTAAAATATGATTTTCTTCAGTGAGTTGTACCTCCTTTTCCATTTGGCCCATGCTACCTTTTAAAGAATTGTTTAACTCAATGAATTTTTGTATTCTTTTCCCATATAGGTAGTATTTCATTTGTAAGGGGTTCTTCTTATCAGGATTTATTGTTGTTGTTGTTTTTTTCCACTTGGTCAATGCAGCTTTTTAAATAGTTATTCTTTACAATTGATTTTTGTGCCTCTTTTACAAATTGGCCTATTTTGTTCTTTGTTTTTTTTGGGGGGATATTATTTTCATCCGTATTTTTGTGCCTCCTTTATCAAGCGATTGATTTTTTTCATAATTTTCCTATAGCTCTCATTTCTTTTCCTGATTTTTCATCTTCCTCTCTTATTTTATTTTTAAAATCCTTTTTGAGAACCTTTCTTAATTCTTTTTAGGTTTGAGAGTAATTTTTTGATGCTTTGGTTGCAGCAGTATAGACTTTGTTGTCATCTGAATTTTTGTTTTGGTCTTCCTTATCATCAAAATAACTTTCTAAGTTGAGTTTCTTTTTTTTTGTTGTTGCTTGCACATTTTCCAGGCATTTTCTTTTAATTTAAAAAAAAAACTCTTACAAAATTGAGTTCTGTTTCTCTGGTAAAGGGAACCCTATTCCAAGCTTCAGGTTTTTTATTCAGCTACTTTCAGAGCTAGCTCTATATTTTTTCAATTCTTCTAAGGTGGTATGATGTAAGGAGAGGTGTGTTTAATATTTTTCCTGCTTGTACTCTGAGCTGTGAGCAACCACAAGACTCTTTCCCATTGTCCCCTGCTCCCTTATAGCCATAAGAGTTGGTAGGTACTAGTGCTCCTCCTTATTCTGAGATCATGACCCAGAATTGCAACCAGGATCTTCATATGAGCAATATGAAGGGAGTCTAACACTCTTTTTCTTCAGTGAGTTGTACCTCCTTTTCCATTTGGCCCATGCTACCTTTTAAAGAATTGTTTAACTCAATGAATTTAACTCAATAAATCTCCTTTTATCTCGTTTTGAGAAACTTTCCAACAGCCCTTACAGTCTGAGGCTGAGAGTTCAGTAAGTATTTGTAACTGATTCAACCACTTCCAAGGCCTGTTATCACAATGGGGCCTATCTTGCTGTTCTGCTTTGCACTTCACTTTCACTCATGCTAGACCTTTCATTCTAGCCTTCTAGGTTGTTTTGGGCTGTATCATTTCATGCCATTTTTTGTGATTTATTCTGTTCCAGAATTTATTTTAGAGGCATTATATCAGGGGTTGGCATTATATCAAGGTTATGGCCGTGAGAGCCATAAATGCAACATTTTTTAAAATGTAATTTTGTGAGAGCCATACAGTGCTCACAGTGCACACTCCTGTAACAGCGCCTGAAAAAAATTGACTTTATGGCTTCTGCAGAAAGAGCCATATCCGGCCCTCAAAGAGCCAGATATGGTTATAGAGCCATACGTTGCTGGCCCCTGCATTATATTATAGTTGGTTGGAGAATAAATTGGTAGAGGTTTGATGGGTGCTATCTTAGCTTTCTTAGCATCCCTGTATCTCATTTTCCTCATCTTCAAAAGAGAGGTTTGGAGTTTGGGGCCCCTAATATCCCCTAAAATGGTATCTGACTTTAAGAATGGGATTATGAAGTCTTGACCAAAAGACTAAGAATGAGGAGCACAGGTGGAGATTCCATAAGAGAAAATCAGGTTTAGGAAATGGCCAGTTGCTTTAAGAAAATAGTGTTTAACACTGGAATCTTAATGTATTTATTATGAATTTAAAATATGCATATTTTAATGTAGAAAGGACCTAATGATGGATCTTAAAAAACAATGCAAAACATTTTTTCTGGTATCTTGACAGTCAGATCAAGAGAGAATTTAACTGAAAAAAAGAGGGAGGAAAGAAAATGCTTATATATATCTATCAAACTTAGGAAATATTAGCTAAAGAACTGAAAGGATGAAAATATACATATCTAGTAGTACAAAGAACATAAAACCTCAGAGGCAATAGAAAAAAAAAAAACACTGGATTTGAAGAAGGCTTGGGTTGGATTATTGACCCTGCCACAATCCTTCCTGTGAGATTTGGGGAAGTCAATTAAATTATCTGTTCATCAGTTTCCTCAACTGTAAAATGGGCGTAAAATTAATATACAAAGTATATCACAAGATAATATTCCGTATACTACTCACAAGTGGAAAAATTTTTTTCCACAATTGAATGTAAGAATTGAAATATAAACTCATCTTCTTTAGGTTCACTGAAAGCATTGGGGGCCAAATCAATAGTAAAAACGATGATCAATATTTATGCATACTAGATATAAACACATATATATGTTATGTAAATACATGTTTACATTTATATAACAATGGTTATCATAATAATCTTTTTAATGTACTTATTGGGCAAAGATGATTGATTACTAGTGCAAGGAATAGGTCGTACATTGAACACCACCTGGTGGAAGATTTAGATATTATACTTTGAGTTACTTCAAACCCATTGACTGGATTTTAATATTTGTGACAGTTGGCTCTTAGAATTTTTAAAGGAGGAAGAATGAACTGAACCAAATCTGATCAATGAACCAAGGACATTAGTAGGCATCTAGGTATGTGTAATATATGTACATATGTGTATACATATATACACATCTCATTCCTTGAAAAGGTTTAAGGAAGAGGCTTAACAATGAACTGTGGGTACCCATCATCTGACAGAAGAAGCTTAGATAAATTAAAAAAGGCTCATAACCAGTCATAACATTCTCTCTTTATATGTATATACACATATATATACACACACATATATATACATACATATATAATTTTTTCTTTTAGGCCTATATATTTTGAATCCTTTCATTTCCTTATAGAGAATATGAATATTTGTTATGGCAATATGATTTAAAATAAACTTTTTGTGGAACATTGTTACAACTAGGAAATTGTCTATGAAAATGCCCTGCTTATGATATACTTAGATGGTAAATTTTCAAAACTATTTTGTGGTCTACATTTCTCATTTGGGAATCTGGCATATATTTATTTAGAAAAATTATTGAGTTTCTAATTTGTCATTCTAACTACTAGGTAATAAATTGTTAGGATTTTTGGTAGATACAAAAATTTAGAAATCTTCAGAATAACAATATATTTTAGATGCCATATTACAGATTTACACTGCATTCAGGTTTTAATGGGGAGCTTCTAACGATTTTAAACAAGTGGATGGCATCATGAAAATGGTATTTTTAGAAGGTTAACACAGTAATGATGCAAAGGGTGGATTGGAGCAGTAGGATCCTGGAAACATCCATATATTATTGCTGAAAGTCAGCATAGTACAAGGAATGAGCACTGGAATGGAGTCAGAGTATCTGGGTTCATATCACAATGGCTCTACCACTTACTACCATTGTACCACCTTGGGCAAACCACAATATCTCTAGAACCTTACTTTCCTTATTTTCAAAAGTTGGAAGTTGGACTATATGAACTCATTCCTTCCAGCTCCAAGCTTATGATCTTATGAAAGGCTCCCAAAAAAGTTCCCTAGGCACCTAACTGTTGCCAGCCCTGTACCAGTGTGCCAGAAAACACTTTTTGCTTTATTCTGTTTTTCTTTTTAAAATTATTCCTTGTTATCTCAATTTTAATCTTTGGACTCCAAAGCTGGTGTGGCTGGAAGTAGCAGCCTCTACTTTCTCCCCTGCCCATATTTCCTTTTCTCAAAATCTGAGGAATATGGTGAAATGGAGCATGTTCTTAGTCTAGAGTCAAAGTGTGAGCTCAAATTCTAAGATCCCTTCATAGATATTTTCATCACCAACCTAAAGTTTGGCAACTATTCTGACAGAAATGCTTGTTTCAAAGTAAAAACTACTGAACCTCTCAGGTAGTGTGTAAGACCCAATAATTGAGCTTTTCATGTAGGAAAAGTAATCAATATGTCTGAAATGGTATAGACTTTTGAAAATGATCCTAATGAGAAAAGTAAACACAAGTTTATGGTTCAATCTATATTTGCTCTAATATATACCTCAGACATGGAAGCAGAATAGAAGGAGGAAAAGTCAGAAGATCTTATGGATTCAAAACTTAGGTATGTGTTTAAATTGCCAAAAAAGAGTGATAAACCATGTGATAGAGAAATAAATAAAATAATGTTCTCTGTGGCAAGAAAGACAGAATCATTTGTTATGTCTAAATCTGTAAGTTCTTCTTTAAATGATACTGAAGCAAAGAAAATAATAGACAAATGTAAAAGGCTACAGGCAGAAGTTCAGAGGTTTTAGGAAGAAAACAAACAATTTAAGGAAGAAGACGGGCTGCAGATGAGGAAAACACAGAAAGTACAACAGCCCAGCTTCTGTTTTAGCCACCCTTGTGAAGAAGAAGAGCTTAGAACTGGGCTTCTGGTTCTCATCCTTCTTTTCCTTTTTGTCAGTGAATTTATAGGGGAAAATCTCCTTATAGAGGCAGCATGCAAAGGCTGGTTATGACTAATGTTATGGCATAGAAGTCACCTCTCTAAGGCTGTTGGGTAAACTTGTCATAGTTCCTGAAGAGCTCTGGGATCATTCTGTCTTCTGCTGTTTTCTGGGGCACTATGTAAATGCTGACTTTTGATTTATTTGAACATTGGAAAACAAACCTGAAGTCTTAGAAAACAATACTTCCTCACTTCAGTCTACTTCTTTTATATACTTCAACTCATGACATGCTTATAAGAAGTCTCTCTTGCTTGTACTCCTATTCCTGAAGCTAATGTCTTCTTACAAAGTTACTTGAACCCGTTTTTTAAATATGGGTATATACATACATACATATATATATATACCCATGTACCCTATACATAGGGTATATGGATATACCCCAAAATCTTAGGACAGTTTTCTTTTGATCACTTATAGAGAGAAAAAGATCCGTTTTCTCTATACCTACCTATTTATCTATTATCTATCTCTCTTGTTCCTATTATCTTTTATCTTCTATTTATCTATATATTTAACTATCTATCTACCTATCTATCCATGCTGTGCCAAAAGTTTTAATTTTTCCCTTCTAGACTAGATTATAAAATCCGCCAGGGCTATGACTATTTTGCTTTTTTCTCATGTATCCCAAATACTAGCAAAATGTTTAACACCTCATAGGCATTTAAATATGCTTATTCATTGATATTTGTTTGGAGTGGAATAACTTAAGTATTCATAATTGGTGGCAGTTAAATAATAGTTAACTGTTTGAAAAGTACTATACATTATATATTATTCCATTTGATTCTCACAATAGTTTTTTAAACATTTATTAATATTCATTTTTAACATGATTACATGATTCATGCTCCTACTTTCCCATTTGCCACCCCGCACTCCCACCACCTATGGCCGATGCACTTTTCCACTAGTTTTGTCATGTGTCCTTGATCAAGACCTATTTCCAAATTGTTGGTAGTTGCATTGGTGTGGTAGTTTCGAGTCCACACCCTCAAACATGTCCACCCCGACCCATGGGTTCAAGCAGTTGTTCATTCTATATGTTTCCTCTCCTGTAGTCCTTCCTCTGAATGTGGGCAGCGTTCTTTACCATAAATCCCTCTGGATTGTCCTGGGTCACTGTATTGCTGCTGGTACAGAGGTCCATTACATTCAATTTTACCACAATATATCAGTCTCTGTGTACAGTGTTCTTCTGGCTCTGCTCCTTTCGCTCTGCATCTGTTCCTGGAGGCCTCTCCAGTTCGCCTGGAACTCCTCCAGTTTATTATTCCTTTTAGCACAATACTATTTCATCACCCACATATACCACAGTTTGTTCAGCCATTCCCCAATTGAAGGACATACCCTCCTTTTCCAATTTGTTGCCACCACAAAAAGCGCAGCTATAAATATTTTCATACAAGTCTGTTTATCTATGATCTCTTTGGGGTACAAACCCAACAATGGTATGGCTGGATCAAAGGGCAGGCATTATTTTATAGCCCTTTGAGCATGATTCCAAATTGCCAGCCAGAATGGCTGGAAGAGTTCACAGCTCCACCAGCAATGTATTAATGTCCCAATTTTGCCACATCCCCTCCAATGTTCATTACTCTCCCCTTCTTTCATTTTAGCCAATCTACTAGGTGTGAGGTGATATCTCAGAGTTGTTTTGATTTGCATTTCTCAAATTATTAAAGATTTGGAACACTTTCTCATGTGCTTATTGATACTTTTGATTTCTTTACCTGAAAATTGTCTATTCATGTCTCTTGCCCATTTATCAATTGGGGAATGGCTTGATGTTTTATACAATTGCTTTAACTCCTTGTATATTTGAGTGATTACACCTCTGTCAGAATTTTTTGTTATAAAGATTTTTTCCTAGTTTGTTGTTTCCCTTCTGATTTTGGTTGCGTTGTTTTTCTTTGTACAAAAACTTTTTAATTTAATATAATCAAAATTATTTATTTTACATTTTGTAATTTTCTCTAACTCTTGTTTGGTTTTAAAATCTTTCCTTTCCCAGAGATCTGACAAGTATACTATTCTGTGTTCACCTAATTTACTTACAGTTTCCTTCTTTATATTTAAGTCTTTCACCCATTCTGAATTTATCTTGGTGTAGGGTGTGAGATGTTGATCTAAACCTAATCTCTCCCATATTGTTTTCCAAATTTCCCAGCAGTTTTTGTCAAATAGTGGATTCATGTCCCAAAAGTTGGGCTCTTTGGGTTTATCATACACTGTCTTGCTGATGTCATTTACCCCAAGTCTATTCCATTGATCCTCCTCTCTATCTCTTAGCCAGTACCATATTGTTTTGATGACTGCTGCTTTATAGTATAGTTAAATATCTGGTACTGCTAGGCCCCCTTCCTTCACATTTTTTTTTTCATTATTTTCCTTGAAATTCTTGATCTTTTGTTATTCCAAATGAAATTTGTTATAGTTTTTTCTAATTCAGTAAAGAAGTTTTTTGGTAGCTTGATAGGTATGGCGCTAAATAGGTAAATTAATTTGGGTAGAATTGTCATTTTTATTATGTTAGCTCATCCTACCCATGAGCAATCAATGGCTTTCCAATTGTTTAGATCCAGTTTTATTTGTTTGGAAAGTGTTTTGTAGTTGTTTTCATATAATTGCTGTGTTTGTTTTGGTAGATAGATTCCTAAGTATTTTATGTTATCTAGGCTGATTTTAAATGGTGTTTCTCTTTCTACTTCTTGCTGCTCTAGTGTGTTGGAAATGTATAGAAATGCTGATGATTTATGTGCATTTATTTTGTGTCCTGCAACTTTACTAAAGTTGTTGATTATTTCTACAAGCTTCTTAGTTGATTATCTAGGATTTTTTTAAGTAGACCATCATATCATCTGCAAAGAGTGATAGCTTAGTCTCCTCCTTGCCTATTTTGATACCTTCAATTTCTTTTTCTTCTCTAATTGCAACTGCTAGTGTTTCTAGTACTATGTTGAATAATAGAGGTGATAATGGGCATCCTTGATTTACTCCTGATCTTATTGGGAAGGCTTCTAATTTATCCCCATTGCATATGATGTTTGTTGATGGTTTTAGGTATGTACTGTTTATTATTTTTAGGAAAGGTCCTTCTATTCCTATACTTTTCAGTGTTTTCAATAGGAATGGATGCTGTATTTTGTCAAAGGCTTTTTCAGCATCTATTCAGATAATCATGTGATTTTTGTTTCTTAGACTGTTGATATGATCAATTATTTGGATGGTTTTCCTAATGTTGAACCAACCTTCCATTCCTGGTATAAATCCCACCTGATCGTGGTGGATGATCTTTTTAACTACTTGCTGGAGTCTCTTTCCTAGTATTCTATTTAAGATTTTTGCATCTATGTTCATTAGGGAAATTGGTCTGTAGTTTTCTTTCTCTGTTTTTGATCTCCCTGGCTTTGGAATCAGTGCCATATTTGTGTCATAAAAGGAATTTGGTAGGACTCCTTCTTTGCTTATCTTATCAAAGAATCTGTATAGTATTGGGATTAGTTGCTCTTTGAATGTCTGATAGAATTCACTTGTGAATCCATCAGGCCCTGGCGATTTTTTTTTTAGGGAGTTCTTTGATGGCTTGTTCAATTTCTTTTTCTGATATGGGATTATTTAGGTATTCTATTTCTTCTGCTGTTAATCTAGGCAGTTTATATTTTTGTAAATATTCATCCATATCTCCTAAATTGTTATATTTATTGCCATATAATTGGGCAAAATAGTTTTTAATGATTGCCTTCATTTCCCCTTTGTTAGAGGTCAGGTCTCCCTTTTCATCTTTGATACTATCAATTTGGTTTTCTTCTTTCCTTTTTTTTATTAGATTGACCAGTACTTTCTCTATTTTATCTGTTTTTTCAAAGTACCAGCTTCTAGTGTTACTTATTAATTCAAAAGTTCTTTTATTTTTGATTTTATTAATTTCTCCCTTGGTTTTTAGTATTTCTAATTTAGTTTTCATCTGGGGATTTTTAATTTGTTTGCTTTCTAATTTTTTGAGTTGCATGCCCAATTCATTGATCTCTGCATCCTTAATTTGCTAATATATGCACTCAAGGATATAAATTTCCCCCTGAGTACTGCCTTGGCCGTATCCCACAGAGTTTGGTAGGATGTCTCATCATTGTCATTTTCCTCAATGAAATTGTTGATTGTTTTTATGATTCCTTCTTTGACAAATTGGCTTTGGAGAATCATATTATTTAATTTCCAATTAGTTTTTGATTTTCCTGTCCAGGTGCCCTTACTAATTATTATATTTATTGCATTATGATCTGAGGTTACATTTATTATTTCTGCTCTTTTGCATTTGTTTGCAATGATTCTATGCCCTATAACGTGGTCAATTTTTGTGAATGTGTAATGTGCAGCTGAAAAGAAGGTGCTTTCCTTTTTGACCCTATTTATTTTTCTCCACATATCAATTAAATCTAATTTTTCTAGCACAACATTCACCTCTCTTACCTCTTTCTTATTTATTTTTTGGTTTGATTTATCTAGATCTGAAAGAGGAATATTTAGATATCCCACTAATATGCTTTTACTATCTATTTCCTTCTTGAGTTCTGCCAGTTTCTCCTTTATGAATTTGGGTGCTATGCCACTTGGTGCATACGTTTTGAGCAGTGTTATTTCCTCATTGTTTATACTGCCTTTAATCAAGATGTAATGACCTTCCCTGTCTTTTTTAATCATATCTCTTTTTACTTTGGCTTTGTCAGAAATCGTAATAGCCACTCCTGCCTTCTTTTTCTCATTTGACGCCCAAAAGATTTTGCTCAAGCCCTGAACCTTAAACTTGTGTATGTCCACCCGCCTCATATGTGTTTCTTGTAGACAACATATGGTAGGATTTTGGTTTCTAATCCACTCTGCTATTTCCTTCCATTTTATGAGCGAGTTCATCCCATTCACATTCAGAGTTATAATCATCAGTTTGCATTTGCTGACATTTTCGTTTCCTCCCCTCTTCCTACCCCTTCTCCTTAAACTATTTCCTTTAAAAGAAGTGGTTTGCTATTAAGACCCTATCCCTTATCCCCACCTTGATTGACTTCCCTTTCTAACCCCTTCCTTATTTCCCCCTACTTTTTTGTTTTTAACAGCCTTATGAATTCCCTCCCCCTTCTTCTTCCCTCCCTTTTTTTGACCTCCCCACTCCTCTGTTTCCCTTGATTTATCCCTTCTGACTTTCTCAGAAGGGTTAGATAAGAGATTTATGTCCTAATGGATTGTATAGCTACTCTTCCCTCTCTTGGTTGATTACACTGAGAGAAAGGTTTGATTATTACCTCTTAATGCTCTCTTCCTCTCCTTCTTATAATAGTATTTGTCCCCTCTCCTTCCTATACCCTCTTTGTGTGTAATAGAATATCCTATTTTTCTTATTCACTCAAGTTTCTCTTGGTGTCCCCTGCTATTCACCCCCTCTTTCCCATCCCCCATGTTATCTTAGATTATTTAGTGTTCCACCCTCACCCTGTGAATTATTCTTCTGATTACTATAATAGAGAGTACTGTAATAGTGAATAGAGTTCACTACAGAGAATTATACATAACATTTCTCTACATAGGAATACAGATAATTAGATCTCACTGAGGCCCTTAAAAAGGCAAATTTAAGAATTATAAGTTTTCTTTCTTTCCCCTCTGTATCTTATTTACCTTTTCATGTTTTTCTCGATTTTTGTGGCTGGATATCCAACTTTCCATTTAGCCCTGATCTTTTCTGTGCAAATACCTGGAATTCTTCAATTTTGTTGAATGCCCATACTTTCCCCTGGAAATATATAGTCAATTTTGATGGGTTGTTGATCCGTGGTTGCAGGCCCAACTCTCTTGCCTTTCTGAATATCGTATTCCAAGCCTTGCGATCTTTTAGCGTGGAGGCTAATTGGTGCTCCTTGATATTTGAATTGTCTCTTTCTGGCTTCTTGTAAGATTTTTTCTTTTGCTTGGAAACTCTTGAATTTGGCAATTATATTTCTGGGCGTTTTCTTATCTGGATCGAATGTCACAGGTGTTCTATGAATCCTTTCAATGTCTATATTGCCCCCTTGTTGTAGGATTTCAGGGCAATTTTGCTGAGTAATTTCTGTTAGTATGGAGTCCAGGTTTCTATTAATTTCTGGTTTTTCTGGAAGACCAATTATTCTCAAATTGTCTCTTCTAGACTGGTTTTCTTGGTCTGTCACTCTCTCAGTGAGATATTTCATGTTTCCTTCTATTTTTTCAGTCTTTTGACTTTGTTTTATTTGTTCTTGTTGTCTTGAGAGATCATTAGCTTCTAATTGCTCAATTCTAGCCTTTAGGGATTGGTTTTCGGCTATAATATTCTGGTTTTTGGCTATAATCTTCTGGTTTTCGGCCATAATCTTCTGGTATTCCTTTTCAATCTGGTCATTTCTGGTGTTCAATTTGCTTATCAGTTCATTTGGTTTCTGAGCCTCACTTTCCATTTGCAAGATTCTACCTTTTAAACAGTTATTTTCTTGCCAGATCTCTTCCATTTTCCTCAACATCTCAGTTTTGAACTCTTCCATAGCTTGTGAGGAGTTTTCCTTATTTGAGGAGGGTCCGGATGCTTGTTTGTTCTTCTCCTCTGTTTGCTCAGTTGTGTGGATTTTCTCTGTGTAAAAGTTGTTGAGTGTTAAAGACTTCTTTTTCTTGTTAATCTTTCTCTTCTGAACTTCCTGAGACTGGGTAGCCATCGTTAGCCCAGAAGCTTCTCAGGTTTATCCTCACGCTCAGGGTCTGTCCGCGGTCTTTTGGCTCCTGAGGTCTGAGTTCTGGTTTTTTCCAAGATCAAGCCCCCTGGTGGACCCCCTTGCTTGATCCTCTGCCAGAGGTTTCTTTACAAGTTTCAGGGCGCTGCTTCCACAGTCGTGTACCCGTCTGCACTGGTTCCCCACTCAGGGTTTCAGAGTTTTAGCACGTGGCTGTGTCTGCCTCCACCCACGCCTCTGCCCACGCCTGTGCTCTGAGCCGGTGTTCTGCGCCCTGTGTCCACTCTCTGCTCCAGCGCTCAGAGTTTGTTGTGTGCTTTCTTTAGCTTTTTGAAGTCCTAAATCTTGCTGCTCTGAGGAACAGGCCCCAGAGCTGCCAATGACTCGATGGGTGCCCCAAACTTGCTCTATTTCTTTTTAACTGGCTTCGACGCTATAGGTGTTGTGTGTGGAGGCGGTGCGAGTGGGGTGGTTGCTCAGCCCGTGATTTAGTGAGAGCTGTTTCACCACTTTATAGCATGGAAATGCCCCAATTCCACGTACCTTCCACACTGTGCCCTGTTGTGGGGTTCCTCTGTTCATCTGGATTTGTTTTTATGTCCCCTTGAGGAGTCTTGTGTGTTTCGGTCAGGAGAGTTTAAGAGCTGCTTCTTAATCTGCCACCATCTTAACCCAGAACCTCACAATAGGTTTTTAAGAGATTATTATTTCCTTTTCCTGTGAAAACTGAAGTTCAGAAGGACAATATCACACAGTCTGGGAGCTTGTTTTCTTCCTATTGTAGAGAAATATCCGCATTTTCTCATTACAGCCCCGAAACGCTAGAAAATAGGCATGGCCAAATTCAAGTGGAGGTATAGTTTGGGGTTTGACACTTTATAGGTGAATTTGGGGACATCAGAAAAGGAATAAGGATGATGTATAGGTTTGGGGGATTCCATTGTACTGCCAGAGTCCTTAGTAAACATGTCCCATGTTACTCCACATTGTTATGCTTTTCATCATTTGTCAGTGTGGGAGTATTCTTGCTAATGTTCTTGAATGTGTTTAAAGATGGGAACACGGGGATAGGGATATAATACAATAGATGACTGCTATAGGGAACTAACAATGCCTAAGAGTTCACAACTAAAGTAAGTATAGAACAATATGAGCAATAAATAATACCAAAGAGGTACAGAAGAAGAACAGTACTGATCCAGTACAGATGATTGATGATGAAGAATGGTTCACTGATTAATAATACAAATTCTGCAATTCATGTTTGACTAAAGTGAAAATGTGGGAAGCCAATAAGAGAAACAGAGTCTCAAATAGATAAAAATCTGAGACTCCTCTTTTGACCCCTTTTGTGATCCACACTCTTTCTTGTTGAAAAGTATTGTGGCCTTATTGAAAAACTTTAAGCTCTTAGCAAACCAACAGTCAAGAGGTTAACATTCTTCTCCTTTGGTCAGGAATGAGCCAAGGTAGAAGCCTTAGTTTATCAGGGGCATTTGCCCCTGATAAAAGTATTCTTAGACTTATCTTGCTTATAATCATGCAGCTGAAGGTTCAACCTGGTTTTTATCTTCACCTTGAAATTTCTGAGGTTTCCCCATGTTGTCTAAACTCATTGCAATGTCTATGAAGCTGAAAAACTCTCTCTGTACTTTTGGGTGAAAGGGAGTTTGAATTTTCATATATAATAAACTTGTGACTCAATGGCACTTTGAAGAAGCAGCTATGAGTTAACAGTCAAGATCGTCTCCCATGTCCCATTTCTTATCAACTAAGCCATCCTTATCAGAGATGATAAATAGATCTCGACATGAAACAACATATTTTGCCATTTATGTTTAACTAGTGCCAACTAGTGAGAAATACAAGATTCCAGAACATGAGGGTGTTGTTTCTGTTACTGCTCCTCACTGCCTATTGCCCATCTCTATCAAAACCTGGAGACAGAAGGTCTTGCATTCAAACCTGGCCTCGGACATGTCCAAGCAGTGTGACTCAGGACTAGTCTCTTAATCCCAGTTACCTAACCCTTACTGCTCTTCTGCTTTGGAACCAATACTTAGTATCAATTTTATGACAGAAGGTAAAGGTTTAAAAACAAAGATTTAGGCAAAATGAGATGCAGAATTCTAAATATGGTCAATTTATTAGTAAAATGAGAATTTACCTATAAATAGTATGTAAACTTCCCCAGCAGAACTAAAACCCTAAGGTAGGGAATATATATATATATATATATATATATATATATCCTTTTTAGTTTTCAAGTAGAGAACAAAGATAGAATTTTTAGGAAGCAGAGGACAATTCATGACTGATTAGAAATTGCGACTAAGGTGCCAACAACAACCAACCCCTTCCTTCTCTCCTATGACTAAGAAATGTTCATTGTTTGAGTCCACTTGAATAACAAAGAAAATATCCTTCAAGGGTAACAGTGTTCCTTGACAAAAATAGAAGACTGATTTACAATGTATTTAAAATGAAATCATTATAAGACATCTAAATTTCTCAATTAAAGTGGCAAAAAATCATGACCTGCAATTATGGGACAAAATCAATTAACTATAAATAGGATCAATCAAAAAGGGCACAAAATTAATCTGATTATTTTACTAACATAAAAGGAGTAGATGGTAGTGAAATATGTAGAAATGTTGAAGTCAAAAGGAAATCAATTAGACAAAGGTTTAATTTAGACATGTTGCAATTGAGATACGAGGGGAGTATAGCAGTGGAGTTATCCTACAAGCATTTTGGAAATGTGAGCCTGGAATTCAGGAGAAAGGGGTCAATTTAAAAAAAGCACACATGAAAATGATTGGCAAAGTGCCTATTTAAAAATATGAGTAAATTAAATAGACAAGGAAAATTATGTATAAAAAGAGAAATAAGATGGAAAAATGTAGATCCTTGGGCAATAATATCCTTATTGAGAAGCAGATAATGATTCAATAGAATAATAATGAGTAACGCAGGAGAATGTAGTTTAAGTCAAAAGAGTTGAGTACCTAGTAGGAAGGGGTAGTCAAAAGAAAGCAAGAGCTTCATGGAGGTCAAGGAAAATGAGGAAAATAGAAGTTTTGTGGTTAGGTCATTAGTTACCTTAAAGAAAGCAATTTCATTAGAGGAGTGAAAATGGAATCCCAGCAAGGGGTTGAAGAGAGACTAAGCATTTAGGAAGTGAAGATATCAGTTATAAGTAACTTTTTGAAGATATTTCTTGTGGAAAGGGAGGAAAGAGATGATCTGGCAGCTAGATTCAATGGAAAGGTCAAAGAAAAGATTATTATTTTCTTTTGAAGTACTTAAACACAATAAAAGTGTCAGTAATAAGAAACAAAAGGTGTTAGAGAAATGTGAGTTGGGTTTATTGCTGAAAGAAGGCTATAAAGTAGGTGAGAAAAATGGATTGATTACAATTACTCATGTAGAGAGATTACCCTTAGTAAGTGGCAGGTATATCAGTTCTGTGACAAGAACAGAAAGAAGATGATAATGAGAGTTTGAGGAATAAAGGGAACCTGACAAAATTCACATCAGATAATCTCAATCTTCTTCATGAAATGAGAGATTTTGTCATTTCCTATTAGTGAAGGGATTTGCTTTTTGTTTTATATCTATATGCCTACAACTTAACATATTGCCTAGAACATAGTAGTTCATTAATAAATGTCTCTTAATTAATTTCAGGATGAGGATTCAAATGTATATTTGCAAATATATTTTGTAATTGCTTTCTAGTTGGACTCTTTGACTATTATCTTCCTATTCTAGTCCATCTTTTCAAATTGATCTTCCGGTAATGATGTTCTGACTATGTAATTCCATAATCTAAATGTCAAGGGCTCCCTAGAATGTCCATATTCAAATATACAGTTCTCTGTTTTGTTAAAAGTTCTTCATAATCCAGAGCAGTGGTTGCCAAACTTTTTTGCCCTACCACCTCCTTTCCAGAAAAAATGTTACTTAGCCCCCTGGAAATTAATTATTTTTAATTTTGATGGCAAATAATAGGAAAGATGATAGCACCTGTGGCCATCACAGCCCCCTGGATCGCTGCAGCATCCACCAGGGGATGGTAGTGCCCACTTTGGGAATCACTGATCTAAACCAATGTTGGCAAACCTTTTAGAGATTGTGTTCTCAAACTGTATCTTCAAGCTGCCTGTGAGACTCCGAGAGAGCTGAGGGAAGACGTGCTCACATTGGGCTGGTTGGCAAAGGGGTGGGGCATAAAAATATCCTAAGGTGTGGTGGACAGGGAGAATGTAACATTCCCCCTTCTGGTACTCTGGCACACACATGCCATACCTTCATCAACATGGACCTTGACCTTTCTGATCTTTCAAATTTTCTTATCTCTTATTTCCTTCTATGTGTTGTATAATTTAGCAAAACTAGTTCTTTAGGGTATTTCACACATGATGCTCCATCTCCCAAATTTGTCAATATTAATCATCTCTCTCTCTCATATTTAGAATACCCTCTCTCCTCTTCTCTGTCAACTGATTTTCCTATATTCCTTCAAGGCCCAGCTGAAATCTACAATTTTTTACAAGAAGTTTTCCCCTCATTTCCCTTAAAATGCTAATGTCTTTCATATGCCATCTACATTTTATCCAGTATATATCTGGTTTGTTCCATGGTTTGTTTTTTATCTCTTCCATGAAAATAGACCAACATAGCTTCAACTGTCAATCTTTTTTTCCTTGAGTGCAGATAAGAACATGACATTACTCTATAAAGTCCATAGACTTCCTATTTTCAAGATTTGGAAAAGAATTGAGACAAATAACCAATTAGCACATCGAAGCAATTGTCTAGATGAGAAGTGATGAGGGCATGAACTTAGTAGCTATGTCAGTAGTGAGAAATCATTGGATAAGAGAGACATGTAAGTAATGAACAGCAAGATTTGTCAATTGATGGTATATATAGAAAGAGGGAGAGTGAAGCTTAAAGATTAACTTCAAGGTTATGAACCTAGAACACTAAACAAATGGTGTTGCCTTCAAATATAGGGAAATTTGGAAGAAGGGTGGAATTGGGAGGGAACATAATTATTTCTTTTTGAAGAGTGTTGATTTTGAGATGTCCTTGAGATATCCAGTTTTACATGTCCGTATCACCAATTTGTTATGCTTTACTGAAGTTCAAGGTAGATACTGTGATTGGATATATTGTTCTATGAATCACATGCCTTATAATGAAACACATGGGAGCTAAGGGAATCACCATTAGGAAACTGAAGGGAGAGGAGGCTCAAAACATGGATTTGGTGAATATTCACAGTTACTGGGAGCGATATGAACAACAAGCCAGAAGGATGATGATGAATATTCAGACTGGCAGGAGTGTCAGAAGGAGTAGAGTCACAAATACTCAGGGAGAAGATAGTATCTTTGAGGAAGGGGGAGAACAAGAGTGTAAAATGTAATAGGTCAAAATGAATAGTTTCTGAGGAAAGCATATTAGATTTGGGAATTGAGATTATTTACTGATTTCTCTTAATTTTACCTTCTGAAACCAAGCAGAAAATGTATCACCTTTTCATTTGATGGCTCTTTTTGGATTAAAAAAAGACCCTTTGAGTCTTTTCTTCTACAGGCTAAATATAAGCTCTCACAGAAGGTCACAACCATTAGGCAATAGAATGCAAAAACCAGTTCACCAGGAGATAAAAGAGAAAATGTCTACTTAATTTAATTCTCCTCTATATTTCTAATGTGAAGTTAGATTCTAATTAGACAACTGCTATACCAATGCCTCTATAAAAGCACATAGTGTTTGTGATTCTAAGGGTAAATAAGTTGCCCTTGAGCTCTTGATAGAAGTTGCTATTGAAATTGGAGCTTCTGTCCCAAGACTCACTTTAATTCATGTTATACTTATAAATAAGCTCTCATTTTCATCCAGTAACTCCCAGAAAGTTATTTCAGACTATTTACTTCTGAAAAAAAGACTGACCCTCACTGGTCTCATTAAACAACTGAGAAACAACGAGGGATTAATTATCTGAAGATATATACCCACCTAATAGTGAATCAGTTAAGTTGCTAACAGGGTGACTTGTAAAGCAATATTTGGCAGGTACAATTTTTTATTTTTGTGCATCTTTTATTATAAGATACTAATTCTATAATTTATGACTGTTTTAACTAAAAGGCAAGTATTCAATTTCAGAGATATTTCCCTTAGACTAAGTAAATCATTAAATCAGAGTTAAACAAAATTGGAAAACAAAAGCTACCATCCCTAAATATAAGGAGAAGCCATTACTGTTTTATCTTAAAAATGAAATCAGAAACTTTAAAATAAAACCAAGCACTCATATCATGATTGATAGATAATGACACAATAAGACTGTATACGCTTATAAAATATATTTTTGTCACTATTTAATGGAAGGCAAATGATTTGTGGAATCAAGAAGGCAACTGGTGCTGCCAATAGTCCTAATCAGGAAACCATTTGATTTTCTATAAAATCAGTGAGTTCAGCTTTCTCAGGTAGGGTGTGTTATAGCTAGCCCCAAATAGTTTGGTTATTTGTCTTTTAAGGCCAGAGAATGAGAGAGTCAGATAGGGTCTCATAATAGTGGAATAATATAAGTGCAATTTTTTTCATCCTATCTTTGTTCTTTTAGAAGACAATGCTGTAAACTGAATCTTAGAGAAATAATTTTGCTAACATTTTGCTTATATTTTGGGTGTTTGGTTATGTATACATGTGCTCTTATAACAATGACCAAAATGGATATGTGTTTTGCATGATAATAAGAACAAAATAAAAAGAAAAGGTAATGAGTTCATATTTTGACAAGACAAATTAGAAATATCTATGGAACATTCAGATGGAGTTGCTTAGGTATTTGGAGATCCAGAAATGAAACTCATTGTAGAGACATTATAGTTGAACACATGGTAACTGATCAGGTACCAAGACAGTATTAAAAAAAAAAAAAGAAGAGGGACCAGGACAGAACCCAGGGGCACACTCAGGTATGGAGAGTAGAGTCATAAGAAAAGTGTAACTAAAGCCAAAATGGAAGCGACTACTCAGTAAGGGCTTCTGAACAGCATGAAATATTCCTATGACAAAGAATCAGAAAAGACCATCATGATGACTAATTAAGAAATCATACTGAACCTTGGAAAGAACAATTTTGGTCATATATTGATGGTGAAAGCTATATTTTAAGGGGCTGATAAATTAAGGGAATAGAGGACTTCCAGGTTAAGATGGCTACAGAGTAGAAGCACGGTGCTTAACTCTTCTAACCAGCTCATACATGATACCTCAAAAGGAAACAAAAACCAAATCCAGATGAACAACGGGACCCCACAATAAGGCACAGCATAGAAGGTACATGGGATTTTGGCATTTTCATGCCATAAGGAGATAAAATAGCTCCAAATAAAACACAAGCTGATCAACCCTCCCCCACCTCACTTACAGTGCCAGTGCAAGGACACAAGAGTTAGAGCAAGTGTGGGGCATTCACTAAGTTCTCGGGAGCCTCCTGGGACCACCAAGGGCTTGCTCCTGAGAGTAGCAAGACTTAAAACCCCAAGAGACTAAAGAATTCGGACTTTGAGTGTGGACTTTGAGTGCAGACAGTGGGCACAGACTTAAGGTGGTGGGGTGAAAGACAGTGGAAGCAGTGTATGCTGAGGCTAGTAAAGGAGTCTCGGGCAGAGGAGCAAGTGTGGGAAAATATCTGGGCTTCTGACAGCTGGCTGGAATGAACAAGAGGCCTAACCCTGACAATAGCTAGACTTGAGACCCCAGGAGCCTAAAGAGCTCAGACCTTGAGCACAAGAATATAGCTGAGAGGGGCAGCAATGTGCTATGGCTCATAAAGTAACCTCAGGCCAAAACTGCTCCACAGCTCTATACAGAGAGAGCCTGCCTGCCTCACCCAGACTTCTGACTGAGAAGGAAAAAACAGCATAATAATGGCAAGCAATGCCCAAGAAAAAGAACAAGAGGAAAGCATTAACTTGATAACTTTTACACAGAAAAAATCCAGACAACAGAGCAGACAGCAGAGGAGGACAAACAAGTAAACACATCCAAATCTTATCCCCAAAATGAAAATTGGTCACAAGCTCTTAAAGAGTTCAAGTCTGAGACCATGAGAAAGATGGAAGAGAATTGGCAAGAAATGTGAGAAATAGTTTGAAGGGAAATTAACAGCTTAAAAGACAGAAACTCCCAATTGGAGAAAGATGTCCAAAATCAAACAAAATGATGAACAAATTGGAGACCCAAATTAAACAGCAGGAAAACAAGATAGACCAAATCAAAAAGGAAAATCAAGATTATAGCAGAAAACTAGTCTCTAAAGACCAAAATTGGGCAAATAGAAGCCAATGATCTTGAAAGACAATAAGAACTAATAAAACAAAGTAAAAAGAATGACAAAATAGAAGGAAACATAAAATATGTCACTGAGACAATTGTAGAAACATTTATCTTCCTGAAAAATCAGAAATATAAATTTGGACACCATATTACAAGAAATTATCCAAGACAGCTGCCCTGATGTTCTTCAACAATAGGATAAAATAGACATTGAAAGGATCCATAGATCACCCTCTACACTAAACCCTCAAAAGTCAATCCCCAGGAATATAATTGCCAAATTCAAGAGTTTCCAAGTTAAGGAAAAAATATTACAAGAAGCCAGAAAGAGACAATTCTGATATCAAGGAGCACCAATCAGGATCACACAGGATCTGGCAGCCTTCACACTAAAAGACTGCAAGGATTGGAATACGATATTTGGAAAGACAAGAGAATGTGTCTACAACTAAGGATCACCTACCCATCAAAACTGACTCTATACTTCCAGGTCAAAGTATGTACATTCAACAAGATAGAAGATTTCCAAGTTTTTGTAAAGAAGAGACCAGAACTAAATGGAAAGTTTGATAGCCAACCTCAATAATCAAGAGAAACATGAACAGGTAAATAAAAAACCAAGGAGAAAGAAAGAAAACGCTTATTTGTAACTTTGTTTCCTTAAGGGCTTGAATAAGATCAAATTATTCTTATTCCTATATGGAGAATTGTTATGTGTAATTTTCAAAAATTGTATTCACTATTATAATAATTAGACGAATTATTCATAGGGAGAGGTAGGAGTACTAAATGGTCTAAGATGATATGGAAAAAAAGAGGGAGAGGAATAGAAGATGGCATCAAGAGAAACTTGAAGGAATATGAAAAATATTATAATCTATACCACACAAAGAGGGAATGGGAAGGAGAGGAGATGAATACTATCTTGAGAAGGAGAGGAATAGAGCGTTAATAGGAAATGTTGAAACCTTACTTTCAGTGGAATTAATCCTGAGAGGGAAGAGTAGCTAGATCCATCGGGATATCTAATTCTAACTTACCCTACAGAGAAAGTCAGAAGTGATAATCCAATGGGGGCTGTGGGTCGGGGAGTTCAAAAAGGAAGAGGAAGAGAGGGGAGAGGGAAATCATTAGGCCTTAAAAATAATAACAGGGGAACAAAAATAGAGGGGGTAGGAAGGGATGTAAACTAAGGGAAGGGATAAGGGGGACTGATTTAAAACAAACCATTGATTTAAAAGGAAATAGCATGAGAAGAAGGGGCAGGACATCCCCAAAAGTCTGGGAATACATACACAGTTGATAATTATCACTCTGAATGTAAATGGGATGAACTTGCCCATAACATAGAAGCAAATAGAGTGGATTAGAAACCAAAATCTGACCATATGTTGTCTACAAGAAATACACATGAGACAGGCAGACATACATAGAGTAAAAATGAAAGGATGGAGCAAAATCTATTGGGCTTCAACTTAGAAAAAGAAGACAGGATTTGCATCATGATTTCTGACAAAGCCAAAGTAAAAATAAATCTGGTAAAAAGAGGTACAGAAGGCAATTACATCCTGATTACAGGCAGTATAAACAATGAAGAAAAAGCAGTACTCAACATGTATGCATCAAATGGTATAGTATCCAAATTTCTGAAGGAGAAATAGGCAGAGCTCAAGGAGGAAATAGATAGTAAAACTATACTAGTGGAAGACCTAAATCTTCCTCTATCAGATGTAGATAAATCAAACCAAAAAAATAAGAAAGAGATAAGAGAGGTGAATGAAATCCTAGAAAAATTAGAGTTAATATATATGTGGAAAAAATAAATGAGGACAAAAAGGAATACACCTTTTCAGCTACACATGGTATATTCACAAAGATTGATCATGTACTAGGGCAATGATGGGCAAACTATGGCCCATGGGAAAGAAGTATCCCCCTGAAATGTTTTATCTGGTGCGTGACATTATTCCTAATCTGATGAATACAATGAGGAGGATACAATACAATGAAACTTCAAAAGAGTTGTCTTAGAAACAGACTGACAGATGAATTTTTCCTTTCCTTTGGCCCCCTCTTTAAAAAGTTTCCCCATCACTGTACTAGGGCATATAAACATGAAAAACAAATGCAAAAGAGCAGAAAAAATAAATGTAGCCTTTTCAGATCATAATACAATAAAAATAAAAATTAGTAAGGGTGCATGGATAGGCAAATCAAAAATTAATTGGAAATTAAATAATATGACTCTTCAAAATTAGTTAGATAAGGAACAAATTATAGAAACAATCAATAATTTCATAGAAGAGAATGACATGATAAGACATCCTACCAAAATCTGTGGGATGCAACTAAAGGAGTACTCTTATGGGGAAATCATGGGGTTTAACTTATATTTTAATTGAGTCCAGAGGAAGGGTGAGTAGGAGACAGGACTGGGCAATAGGTTTTGAATAACCTTATAATTTGGGGAAATACAATTCAGGAATGGTTTTGGAAATTGACAGGAGTCACAGTAGGATCCTAACTGTCACACTGAACTACCTAACCAGGGAGTCTGTGAAACCAACAAGTGACTGGGTAATACAGGGACAAAAGTATATTTAAACACAGGTTTTAATAATGATTAAGGGTCAGGGATAATGGGGAGAGACCACACTGAATCTAACCACTAAAGACTACACAAGGGCTGGGAGAATGGGTTAATGACTACACTGCACTAAACAGAATATTAAAGACTAGAAGGAAAATGGGTCTCTCACAGAGTCATGTCCACTTCTGCTCCTCTTGATGGTACAGGAAACAGATCCATAGGAAGGTAAATCCAGGAATGTTAAATCAAGGAACTTCTCTCAGACTGCCACTACCCAGTTAGATCTTCTTGCTCTCTTGATCTTTCCTGGCAGGCCCTCCTTCTCTGTGATAAATCCTTTGGCTCTTCAGTGGAACAGGTAAAGGCAATCACACCCTCTTCTTGTCTCAACTAGACCAGAGTCCACAAGAGCAAACAGTTTTCTTCCCTTCATTCCATTTAGAATGTCCATGGCTGACAGCCAAGTCTTTACCCTTAGTCTACCTGCTAAGTCTGCTTTCCTACTCAAAGTCTATTCCCCTATTACAGTACTCAGGGGGGAATTTATATCCTTGAGTGCATATATTAACAAATTAGGAGAGGCAAAGATCAATGATCTGGGCATGGAAATCAAAAAAACTAGAAAGCAAACAAATTAAAAATCCCCAGTTAAATGGGAAGCTGGGTAGCTCATTGGATTGAGAGTCAGGCCTAGAGACAGGAGGTCCTAGGTTCAAATCTGGCCTCAGACACTTCCCAGCTGTGTGACTCTAGACAAGTCACTTGACCCCCATAGCCCACCCTTACCACTCTTCCACCTATGAAGTAGTTAAGGGTTTTTAAAAAAATCCTCAGTTAAATACTAAGTTAGAGATTATAAAAACTAAAGGAGAAATTAATAAAATTGAAAGTAAAAAACTACTGAATTAATAAATAAGACTAGAAGCTGGTACTTTGAAAAAACAAATAAAATTGACAAAGTACTGCTCAATCTAATTGAAAAAAGGAAAGAAGAAAACAAAATTATCATTATCAAAGATGAAGAGGGAGACCGCACCTCTAATGAAGAACTAATCAAGGAAATCATTATAAACTATTTTGCCCAATTAAATGGCAATAAATTAAGCAATTTAGGTGAGATGGATGAATATTTACAAAAATATAAGTTGCCTAAATTAACAGTAGAAGAAGTAGAATACTTAAATAATCCTATAGCAGAAAAAGAAATTGAACAAGCCATCAAATAACTCCCTAGGAAAAAATCCCCAGGACCAGATGGATTCACAAGTGAATTCTATCAAACCTTCAAAGAACAACTAATCCCAATACAATGCAAACTATTTGACAAGCAAAGAAGGAGTTCTACCAAATTCGTTTTATGACACAAATATGGTACTGATCTCAAAGCCAGGTAGAACAAAAACAGAGAAAGAAAACTACAGGCCAGTCTCCTTCATGAACATAGATGCAAAAATCTTAAACAGAATATTAGCAAAAAGACTCCAGTAAGTGATCATGAGGGCTCTTCATTATGATCAGGTGGGATTTATACCAGGAATTGTAATGCAAGGTGGCTAACAGAAAATTTTTGCTTCTGTAATTTCTAACAGTCACAAAATCATTTAAACATCTTAGAATCTTCAGAAAGTCAGTTAGAACTTAAAGCTATAATTAGAGGGGAAGTTCCAACTGACGGGGCTTTTGCCTTCTGACTTTTGCTGTGGCTGGAGGCTTTTGCTTTGGCTTAACCTGTTGGCTTTGGCCTAATTGCTTCAGCCTTGCCCTGTGCTTATTTTGTCTTGGGGAAATTTGGACCTATCTCATTTCTCTGGACCTCTCCCTGATCTCCCATCTCCATCCCTCCCCTTCCCTGAATTTTCTTTGGATCCTGGGTGGAAGGGAGGGCTTGGTGATTAGATATTGTGAATTTAGTTTCTATAGGCTAGTAGAGTATCCTCAAATAAGTTACCCCTAGTTTTAATGATTTGATAAAGACTTTACTTAAAAGGCAGTCAAATCTTCCTGACTGGGAGAGCCGGACTCTCTCTGTCTAAACCTCTCCACGACCCATCCCCCACCATCACCCTCTCCCTAGCCACATTTAGAAAATCCTAAACCTCTCTCCCCTTCTGACTGACCCTGGTATTAATAAATCCCCTTGTTACCTATTCAAACCCTCTGGTGAATCATTGTGTTGAAAATTAAGACAAGGGCTCCAGGGGAAGGAATCACTTTTCTTTTATTTCTTGAAAGAACTGGGGGCATCCATCTTGGCAGGAAGTACCTACCTCAAGACTTCCTCCAGCCATCACTTCGACTGGCAGGGAGGGGCCCCCTCAACTCCTCCCTCAAGAGACTTTGAAACTAACAAGAGAAACCCTCCAGGGAAACCTAAATATTTCTTACTGGCCCTAATTTCCTCCCTGTATCCTCTGTCTCAAGCCTCTGAGAATAAACCTGTTTGAGCTGCCCTCTCCTACATACTCCATTTCCGCTATCTCCTATATATGTTCCCTTACCTTCATTCTTCCTCCAATTACCTTATAATCCCCTATACTCCCATTATCCTGCCTCACACCAAAATTGCCTTCTTTGACCTCACTCAGGTTACCCTATTTACATTCTTGATAACAGAATGCAAGGATGGTTCAATATTAGAAAAACTATTTACATAATTGACCATATCAACAAGCAGACCAACAAAAATCACGATTATCTCAATAGATGCTGAAAAAGCCTTTGACAAAATACAACACCCATTCCTACTGAAAACACTAGAAAGTATAGGAAAAGAAGGGTGTTTCCTAAAATAATAAATGATATATATCTATAACCATCAACAAACATCATCTGCAACAGAAATAAATTAAAAGCATTCCCAATAAGAACAGGAGTGAAATAAGGATGCCCATTATCACCTCTATTATTTAACATTGTACTAGGAACACTAGCAATAGCAATTAGAGAAGAAAAAGAAATTGAAGGGATTGAAATAGGCAGTGAGGAGACCAAGCTATCAATCTTTGCAGGTGATATGATGGTCTACTTAAAAAATCCTAGAGAATCAACTAAAAAGTTAGTGGAAATAATCAACAACTTTAGGAAAGTTGCATGATACAAAATAAATACGCAAAAAAATCATAAGCATTTCTATACATTTCCAACACATTGCAACAACAAGAGTTAGAGAGACAAATTCCATTTAAAATCACCCTAGACAAGTGATGGGCAAACTATGGCTCGTGGGCCAGATGTGGCCCCTGAAATGTTCTATCCAGCCCTGCAACATTATTTCTAATTTGATGAATACAATGAGTAGGATACAATACAATGAAACTTTGAAAGTTGCCTTAGAAACAAAGTGACAGATGAGCATTTCCTTTCCTTTGGCCTCCTCTTTAAAAAGTTTGCCCATCACTGCCCTAGACAACATAAAGTACTTAGGAATCTATCTGCCAAGACAAACATAGGAATTATATGAACACAACTACGAAACCCTTTCCACACAATTAAAACTAGATCTAAACAATTGGAAAAACATTGATTGCTCATGGGTAGGATAAGCTAACATAATAAAAATGACCATGCTACCCAAATTAATTTATTTATTTACTGCCATACATATCAAACTACCAAAAAACTTATTTTACAGAATTAGAAAAAACTATAACAAAGTTCATTTGGAAGAACAAAAAGACCAAGAATATCGAGGGGAATAATGAAAAAAGTATGAAGGAAGGTAGCCTAGCAGTACCAGATTTTAAACTGCACTACAAAGCAGTAGGCATCAAAATAATATGGTGCTGGCTAAGAGACAGAAGTGAGGATCAGTGGAATAGACTTGGGGTAAATCACCTCAGCAAGGCAGTCTATGATAAACCCATAGAAACCAGCTTTTGGTACAAAAACACACTATTTGACAAAAACTGCTGGGAAAATTGGAAAACAATATGGGAAAGATTGGGTCTAGATCAACATCTAACACCCTATACCAAGATAAATTCAGAATGGGTGGATGACTTGAATATAAGGAAAGAAACTATAAGTAATTTAGGTGAGCACAGAATAGTATACTTGTCAGATCTATGACAAGGGAAAGATTTTATAACCAAGCAATAGTTAGAAAAAAATTACAAAATGTAAAATTAACAATTTTGATTACATTAAACTAAAACGTTTTTGTACAAACAAAACCAATGCTACCAAAATTAGAAGGGAAGCAACAAATTGGGGAAAAAAATTTTATAACAGAAATCTCTGACAAAAGTCTAATTATTCAAATATATAGAGAACTAAATCAATTTTACAAAAAATCAGGTCACTCCCCAATTTATAAATGGGCAAAGGACATGTATAGGCAATTTTTAGATAAAGAAATCAAAACTATGTAACAGTAATGAGAGCCATCACCCAATGTTTGATCGAGTGGAGAAAGAGAGAGAGTCTATGAGGTGAGAATCTCTTCTAGCTCTCCCCTTGTGCTGAATATACACTGGGAGACTTTGAGCGGGTGTCGACCTGGATGATAGTGCTACCCCGTAGGAGTTGGGGGCAAGGCTTCCCTATAAGATGAGGTATGGGGTACCCCAATCCTATTCTGAATGAGGGCAGGGTTCACACAAGCCTCCCCCGAGGTCAGTCAACTTCACGGCGGGTAGTCTGGCTACAAGATGGAGGCAGCCAGACAAAGCTGTGGTTCCCCTCTCCTTTCTTGTCTCTCAGGCACCTTGAATGCTATCTGACTGTTGAATGGCTTTGACCAGGGAATCAGGGTTTCAATGTCCAAAGAAAGATCCTCAGGAAGCTCTCAGGACTGGATCCGACCAATGTCCTCTTCCTCTCTCCTCCCAGTCCTCCACTGGAAGACCTCTTCTCCTCCTCCTTCCTCTGGAGAATTACCCAGAATTCTCTCTGGTCTCAACTGCCAGTAACTATTGCCAACTGTCAGCCACTCCTTTTCTAGATCCTTTTGTCCCATCTGCCTTGCACAAATCCCATCCTTACAACTATGAACAAACACATGGAAAAATGTTCCTAATCTCTTATAATTAGAGAAATGCAAATCAGAACAACTCTGAGGTACAGATTAGCTAATATGATAGCATAGGAAAGTAGTGAATGTTGGAGGGGATATGGCAAAATTAGGACATTCATGCATTTCTGGTGGAGTTGTGAATTGATCCAACCATTCTGGGTGGCAATTTGGAACTATGCCAAAGGGCTTTAAAAGACTACCTGCCTTTTGATCCAGCCATACCACTGCTTCTTTTATACCCCAAAGGATAAGGAGAAAGACTTGTACACAAATATTTATAGCCACGCTCTTTGTGGTGACAAAAAATTGGAAAATGAGTGAATGTCTTTCAATTGGGGAATGGCTGAAAAAATTGTGGTATCTCTTGGTGATGGAATATGTTAAGAAAAGAGTGATGAGAATTGGAGGCAAGAAAGGCCACACACTCTCACCCACGGACCTCTGTGTGAGTGCTGCTGGAAGAAGGGTTATGCTTCTCCCCACCTGACAGCCTTTGCTAGACTTAGCCTCTCAGCTGTCACCTTTCAAAAGCTGCCCAGGCAGGGAACCACTGAGAAGTTGTATGTGTAGTCAACTTCTTTAGTTCATCAATCTGGGGTTAGAATGAATATTGATATGGGCTATTGGTGAGCTGATTGGATAATGCTATCGATCTGACTGCATGACTGTCTTCCCCTTCCCAAGGACTTTAGATGTATTCACCACTCAGGAAAGATACTTAAATCTTTGGCTTTGTAACAAACAACTATATTTAATTCTGGCTTAACAGGGTTAGGGACAAGGGAAAGGATGGTGGATTTGGGAATCCTATTGGTAATTGTCTAAATAAATGATCAAAGCTATCGAGGTTGCTGGATCAGATAGACTGGAGATTCTTCCCCCTCTCACTAACCCTGGCTTGACTTGGCCAGAGCCAAGCCAAAGATTAGGGAAGGCTTTTGATGATCTTCTTGAATGACAGTAGTACTGCTCTCTCTTAAGAATTTGGATGATGGTTATAATAGTTCTCTAGCTCTCTCAAGCAAGGTAGTTGAATTGCAGATATAGGGCCTACCCTCCCTCTCTTGAACCTACCAAGATTGCTCCAGATTGAGCCATCTTGTGCTGTGCATGATGAGTATTTATAGGGTTGGCTCCAACTGAGTTTTGGCCCTGGCTCATGGAAACCTGGGTACATTCTGAGGTCTCCAACTGATGGTCTTGTCACTCAAAGTGATATCCATCTTGTTCCAGAAATTCATTATAACAAATACTATTGTGCTCAAAGGAATAATAAACTGGAGGAATTCCATGTGAACTGGAATGACCTCCAGGAATTGATGCAGAGTGAAAGGAGAATATCCAGGAGAATGTTGTATACAGAGACTGATACACTGTGGTACAATTGAACATAACGGACTTCTCTACTAGCAGCAATGCAAGGATCAAGGGCATGGATGAGGGACTTATGAGAAAGAAAACTAGCCACATTCAGAGGAAGAACTGTGGGAGAAGAAACACAGAAGAAAAACAACTGCTTGAACACATGGGATGATGTGGATATTATTGGGGATATAGATGCTAAACGATAACTCTAGTCTAACTATCAATAATATGGAATTAGGTCTTAATCAATGATACATGTAATAACCCAGTGGAATTGTGCATTGGTAACATGGGTGGGGGGTTTGGGAGAGAAGGAAAGAACATGAAACATGTAACTACGGCAAAACATTAAAAATAAATAAATAAATACATGAACAAATAAGCAATAAATAAATAAATATAATCTGCATTATTAAAAAAAGAAATTAAGAGATCAAAAAGTGAAAGCAACATATATGGACAGCATTTTTCTATGAGTTTGCCTTTAAAGAGAAATAACACAATGAATGGTAGTGTTGGAAGGTCTTTTAAGAATGGGGGAGCTAAGTGCATATTTTTTAGGTAGGAGGAAAACAATCAATGGGTAGGGAAAAGTTGTAAATTGGGAAAAAATTGAAATAATTGAAAGTAAGCTCCAAGACTAGTTGGGAGGGAGAGAAATCAATGGCACAAACAGAATGGTTAATGTTCACAATAGTAGTCAAATTATCCCCCAAGGTATGATGGGGGATGAGGTAATCGTTCAATTATGTCCAAAATTTCATGACCCTATTTAGAGTTTTCTTGGCACAGATATGAGAGTGCTTGCTATTTCCTTCTTCAACTCATTTTTAAAAAGAACTGAGGCAAACAATGTTACTCACACAGGTTCATAGGGACATATGGCCATATAGCTAATGTCTGAGAGCAGATTTGAATTTATGAAGATATCTCCCTGATTCCAAGCCCAGTGCTCTATCCACTGTATAACCTGTCTATCCTTCAACCCCAAAAGATAACAGAGAATACTTTTTTTAAAAGTCAGAAATTTTTCTCTAATGATTGAATTTGAATAATACTACAAAAATCTATACCATACCTATATCTTCTCTAGTTATTAGGAGAATAATTCTAGGGGTAAGTTTACCATCAATGAAACCAGTTTCTCAATAAGAATTTTGAGTATAGCTTAGTATATAAAGATCTGCCCAGAAAGCATTTAAGCCAGATGATTTACAGCTTTTAATGGCAGTCTCTGCATTTTTATTCAAATGATTGTAATAGCTCATAAGTCTTTTTAGAGGCAATTTGACTCTGAGTGATTCATTTTCTGGATGGATGAGTATCAGATATTGAGTTTTAAATAGCAAAATGAGAACTTTTTTACTATGGATCATAGTTTTTGAGGAAAGGCATGAGTGGAAATTAATTTGGGTTGAAATATTAGTATGTATCACAGGAGAAACATTTTAAATTTATTGTCCCCAAACTTCTCTCAAAGACATTCTGGATAAAATTATGGTGTCAGAATGGCAAATATGTGATTCCTTTATTACCTTTTAAAATTGACTCTTCTATGCTGAAATATTAAGATCACAGGCTCAGTTCTATATCCCTAAAACTTTATATTAAGCTTCCTAGGGGAATTAATTACTAAACTATTCCTTGCTTTCTAATGATTTCTATGCTAATCATATATTTGGAAATGAATTGGAACAAAAAGTCAATTACAAGCTATTGTGTAAAGTATAAATTTTTGTATTTGGACTTGGATTTTAATCCCTACCACTGTTTCCTTAGGGAAATCATTTAATTGCGCTAGGACCTATCTTCCTCACACATAAAATGAGGGAATTAAACTATCTGGCATTTAACATATGTTCTAATTTAAAATTTCTGGAAACTTTATTTGTGAATTTTTTGAACTTTTTTTTGTTATTCTTGAATCTTTTCAGTATTTGCTATTATTATTTATGCTATTTAAGAATGTTACTAGGTAGAATATTTGTGCATTGATTTCAGAAGTAAAAATACAAATTTTCATTTACTTCTTCAATTTAGAGTTGGTCTACTGATATACTCACCAGATCATGACTAAGATATCTGTTTTATTTAACTGTTTTTTTCTTTTATTGTCCCATTACACCTATCCATTACTAGAATTCAGAATCAAATGAGATGAAATATTGGTCAGCAGATTAAAAAGAAAACAACCTTCATAAGATATTTCTAGCTACCTTCCATTCAGTGGTTTAATTGTTAGAGATATATCTACCTAAGGGAATCCAAAATTTGAGTCGCTTTAACTCAAATACTTTCTTTCACCTTTGATTTTCTGCCTCAAATTGTATCCTCCATCTTCTCTTTGACATAATCTTTTTCATAAAAAGCATTCTGGATGTATTCTTTTTTCCACATTAGATGATAATATATCCCAAAAAAGTAGGAATCCTTATTTTTTCCCTAAGATTTTGGAGAGAGTTTATAATCCTTTATATTTAGAAGGCATGGTAGAAAGTAATGTTCTAAAATTTGGAATGTTATTTTCTTTGTTCATAGGCAATGGTAAGAGAACATTTTTGTGATGGTTTCCATTTTTGAAAAGAATGATGAATAAAATACTACTAATTTATTAGTATGAAACCAGTTAGGAATGTACAAAGATAGAGGGCATAGGAGTAAACTGATTAGAATGACACTACAAAAAAATAAATCAAGAAGTGAAAAAGAATACTGCACTGAAATAAAAGGGAAGGGAGAGGTTGAATGGGGCAAATTATCTCACCTAATGAAGTATGATAAACTATTACAATGGAAGGGAGAATGAGGGTGGTGACAAGCAAAGCTTAAACTTTAATGTTACTTGGCTTGGAGGGAATAACAACCATATTCATTTGTTATAGAATCCTACCTTATCCTATTGAGAAGTAAGAGGGGAATAAGATAAGGGGGGCTAATAAAAGGGACACGGAAGTAAAGGGTGCTATTGAGCAGCAAAACACTTGTGAGGAGAGATACAGTAAAAGGAGAGAGAATGAGCAGGATCAATAGGGAGAAATAATATGGATGGGAATATGTAGTTGGTAATCATAACTGTGAATGTGAAGGGAATGAACTCACTCATAAAAGGGAAGCAGGTAGCAGAGTTGATTTAAAATCATAATTCAACAATATGTTTGCAAGAAACACATTTGAGGAAGAGAAGCACACATAGTAAAGGAAAGGGGCTGAAATAGAATTTATTGTGCTTCATTTGAAGAAAAAAAGCAAGGGTAGCAATCACGACTTAAGACAAAGCTAAAGCAAAAATAGATCTGATTAAAGGCGAAAATGAAAGGAAATTACATCTTGATAGAAGGTACTGCAGACAAAGAAGAAATACCAACAATAAACATGTGCAATAAATGGTACAGCTTCTAGATTTTTGAAAGAGAAATTAAATTAGCTTCAGGAGGGAAAAGACAGTGAAATTTTGCAAGTAGAATATTTCAACATCTCTTCTCAGACATTGATGAATCAAACCAAAAATTCAACAAGAAAGAATTAAAAAATGTGAATCAAATTTTTAAAAACCAAGAACTCTCTAGAGAAAAATGAATGGGAATATAAAGGAATATACCTTCCTTTCAGCAATAAATGGTACCTATTAAAAAACTGACCATGTATTAGGGCATAAAAACTTCACAACCAAATGCAGAAAATCAGAAATAATAAATGCTCCTTTTCAGATCATAATACAATAGAAATTATAATCAGTAAGGGTCCTGGAAAGACAAATAAAAATTAGTTGGAAACTACATAGTCTAATTCTAAAAATAGAGTGGATCAAAGAATCGCTTATAGAAAAAATCAATAATTTCATCAAGGAAAATTACAATAAGGAAGTGAATTTATTTCACAATTTATGGTACATGGCCAAAGCAGTATTTTTGGGAAAATGTATGAATGCTTACATTAATATGAAAGAGAAAATGCAGATCAATGAATTCGGCATGCAACTAAATAGAATACTAATTAAAAATCCCCAAATAAAGAGTAAATTGCAAATCCTAAAAATCAAGGAGAAATTAATAAAATTAAAATAAAGAGAAATAATAAACAAGAATAGTAGTTGGTTTTTATGAAAAAACAAATAAAATAGAGAATATTGATTTTAAGATAGAAGATCTCCTGAATTTCCAATTCTTTGCTACTACAAAAATGTGCTAAAATATATTAATATAAATATAAAATGTAAAATATGTCCTTAAAAATAAATCTCTTTAGGTTATAGAACTAGTAGTGGTATTGTGGGATTGTTGGATCTAATAGTTTTACAGCCTTGAGGCCATAGTTCCAAATTGTTCTCCAGAATGGTTGGATCAGATTACAACTCCACTAACAGTGCATTAGTGTCCCAATTTTCCTGCCATATACCAAGATCAATTCAATGTGAGTACATGATTTAGACATAAAAGGTGATATCATAAGCAAATTAGAAGAACTTGGAATAGTATATTTAACAGATCTCTGGATAAGGAAAGAATTGAAGACAAAATAGTGATAGCATTATAGGACAAAATTGATAATTTTGATTATATTAAATTAAAAGGTAAAATCCCAGTTTGGGGATTGCCTTGGTGGCCATAGTGGCATAAGCCATTTTGGTTTCTTCTCAGGAGTTTGCCTGTCTAGCAGGAGTACACCTTTCTTGCAATAGCATTTTTAAAATTAATTTAGTTATTTTAGATATTAGAAATGATAATCATAAGCCTTGAAGGCTAGCTAGATATAAAGTCTGCCACTTCCTCATTGGAGGGAGGGGCAGTTTCTACCTAACAGTTCAGGGCTTCCCAGATCTTATCCAAATCCTAGATACCCCTTCCCTGCCTTCCCTTCTTCTTTAACAGTAAAAACCTTATCTTTTAGTAGCTGTGCCTGGGGATTATTTTGGGCTTACTCACAGCCACCATAGAGCTTGGTTCCTGTCAGTTGCCAGCCAAAGAAGTATGATCCTCATCAGTCCCTGATAGCATCACATCAAGCTTCACCTAGTGTCCCTCAGTCAAACCTGTGGAGAACATAAGTTGAGAAAGTGACCATCATTAGAGATTTGCCTTGCTGAGCCTTGACAGAGGACATCAGTACTGCTTCCATTTCCAACTGATTTCCAACTGCTTGGTTGGAGGGCTGAAGAGTAAGGCGTATCTACCTCTCCCTACTCACTCTAACCTGTGTGTGTGGGAGGAGTGAGTCCTATAGGTTTCTAGTTTTAGGCCAATTCTTCAGCTTCCCAAACTTCTCTGTTATTATCTACATAACAGTTTTGGCCAGCCAGCCTAGGATTTTTATTTCAGAACCTGTGTGGGAAGTGATCAATATGGCCATGTTCATCAGCAGGGCTGTTGTCACATTGGGGTGCTCTGGGATGCTGATATATGGGATTTGGCAGGCTTGTGCAACCTTTTGGCTCATAACAGTTCCCCAATTTTTCAAACAAGTTATAGAAACATATGATACTTACATGTGGCTAACTGTATCAGTTTGGCATATGAGCCATCAGGGATAGCCATGACTGCAACTGTCTATGGGACCCTGATGATATTGAGGAAAGTTTTGGCATTTACCTTTGGGAGAACAGAGATAACAAACCCTGTTTTGGAGCAATTGGTGGAGCACATGAAGACCTTAATTGAGATAAATAAGCAGATCAGGAAAGGAAAGGACCTAGATGTAAAGACAATCATGCAGCTAGAGATTATTGAGAGTGCAGTCACTCCAAAAAAGAGGGGTGATACTAAACAACAAGCTAAAGATGAGAACACTGAAGAACAACAGGTGGCAGGGGCTGAAGCAGCTCCTATAACTATCCTTCCCATTACTGATAGGAAAGTGGTTTTAGACAGATGTTCTAATGGGGATCTCTTAGAAACAGACAGTGTCAACAAAGGAGATGAGCTCCTGCAGATCATTGAGAAGGAAAGTGCTAAATTCTCAGACACAGGCACAACCTCTTCTCTATCACCAACTAGGAAAGCTGGAATGGAAAGTGGAGAGTCTAGTTGCTACAGTACTAAAGGAACTTTAAAGCTTGATCCTGAAGCTAGGGAATTCATATCAAGCCTACTTCAGGGTCAGGTGCATACAGATGTAGCACACTTTCAAGCCTGTGATACTCCAGAGAGAGCTGCCTTTGGAGTAGATTCTGAGTTAATGCATTTAAAGGAATTCAATTCCATAAATGTCAGTAGCCAAGAGAGAAACAAAATGACACCAAAAGGAAGAGAGAAAGAATCTACAACAGTGACTTTGTTCCCTATGCAAAGTACACCTGCAGTTAAGTTTCCTGTTACTGAAATAGAGTCTAGGGGTCAGATACAAGAAGAAGGCATAGACTCACAGGATTGGGATGTAGTCATGAACCAAAAACACTTTCCCATTCTGAAGAATTTCCTTTAATGCAGAGAAATACCTCTCCTGAATCTAGCTTTGCACAACTCAAGCAAAGCATGTTCAGTGAAGAGAAGGACACTCTACCTTACTCATGGTCTGGGAAAACTGAGATACACCTTGACACTGATAGGCCCATGAACGGTCCAGGGATGCCAATTAAGGCATAGGCTGAAAGCCACTTTTGAAGGAGACTTACAATCATTACACTCACAGAATCCTGAACCAGCACAGACAGAAGTCCTAGAACAAGATCAATGGGATTTGGGGGACATTGAGATAGAATCACCTTTGGTATCTGTTGATCAGACAGCTAAAGACAGGGAACCCTTGGTTATGGTGACAATAGGAAATCAAATCTATCCTGCTCTTATTGACACCGGAGCAGCCTGGTCTGTGTTAACATCTGCACCAGAAAATTGTGCACTAATGAGGTCTATGAGAGTAAAAGGAGCCACTGTGATACTGTAACATGGAAAATGGCATGATGGAATTCCTGCAAGATACAGGGTCAAGCCTCACACAGAATTCCAGGGGACCCCCCCCTGGAGAACTCTGGGTGAGGGAACAGTTTGAAAGTGGTTAAACAGTTGATTCCTGGGGGATGAAATGAGCAGGTCACACTGCTTATGGTTCCTGGTTTGGGGACTGCCTTGGTGGCCATAGTGGCATAAGTCATTTTTGGTTTCTACTCAAGTGTTTGCCTGTCTAGTGGGATTAGACCTTTCTTGCAATAGCATTTTGTTATTCATTTACTTATTTTAGATATTAGAAGTGATTATTATAAGCTTTGAGGGCCAGCTAGATATAAAGGTCTGCTACTCCCTCTTGGGGGGAGAAGGGGCAGTTTCTTCCTAATAGTTCAGGGCTTCCCAGATCTTATCCAAATCCTAGATATCCCTTCCCTGCCTGCTCTTCCCTTCTTTATCAGTAAAAACTTCATCTTTTAGTAGTTGTGCCTGGGTATTATTTTGGGCGTACTCACAGCCACCATAGAGCTTGGTTCTTTTCAGTTGCCAGCCAAAGAAGTCTGATCCTCGTCTATCCCTGATAACAAGACATCAAGCTTCACCTAGTGTCCCTCAGTCAAACCTGTGGGGAACATAAGTTGAGAAAGTGACCATCATTAGAGATTTGCCTTGCTGAGCCTTGACAGAGGACATCAGTTCTGCTTCCATTTCCAACTGATTTCCAACTACTTGGTGGGAGGGGTGAAAAGTAAGAGAGTATCTACCTCTCCCTATTCACTCTAACCTGTGTGAAATTGTCTCCCATGAAAAAGCCTGGACTTTCCAACCACTGTAGCCCAACAGATATCTAAAACACACCTTGAAAAATATGGAAAGTTACTGAAAATGAAAAGTATGACTTAATACATAGTCTCTAAGAAAAGATATATGATGAGAATGGATTTCCATGCCAACATTATGTGTGATCTCAAAGCATATAACTTAAAACTTACTCAAGGCAAAGCAGAGCAGTATTCATAGTGCCTGCCTGGTTGAAATTTAAACTGTCTCTCATTCATCACACTGTCACACCACCTTGAGCCACTGGACCTGGGGGGGGCAGCCTCCCCCATTTTTTAATTCCGTTCTTTTAGTTCCTGCATTTACTTTGGCAGGTAGACTCCCAACTATTTTATATTATCTACCATTTATTTGAATATAATTTCTTTTTCTCTTTCTTGTTGCTGGACTTTGCTGTTAACATGAAGAATTGTTGATGATTTATGTAGGTTTATTTTATATCTTGCAACTTTTATAAAATTATCAATTATTTTAAATAGTTTTCAGTTAATACTGTAGTATTCTCTAAATATACTATCCTATCATCTGCAAAGAGTAATGGTTTAGTTTTCTCATTGCTATCTAATTCCTTTGTACTCATGTGAAAAGACAGAAATGCTAGATGAAGCCATGGTAGCTAATAACTTCATTAACAGTGAATTTGTATAGCAAGAAAAGAGGATCTAGGACAATGATGGCAAACTATGGCATAGGTGCTAAAGATAGCATGCAGAGCACTCTTTATGAGTATGTTACTAGAAAGGCAGAGGGACTCAGGCTGAGCTGCTCCTCTTCCCCTCTCCACCATGCCTGAGGACATTTCTCCCATCACTGGCACCTTTGCCCAGCAGCCTTATAGGAGCACTTTCTCCCTCCCCAGTGCAGGGTAAGATGGGGAGGGTGCAGGGTGCACCTGGCACTCAGTGTGGGGGAGGGGCATGGCATGTGATTTCTGGGAGGGGCAGGCACAGCCCTCAATCTTGGGGTAGATGGGGGCAGGGCCCAGTACTTCATCTTTAAAAGATTCACTGTCACTGCCATAGGAGGCATTCACTTCTACACAGCCTGAGAAGAGAACTTAAGGACAATGCGTCCTGAAACCTAATCTTCTATGTAGGAAGAGTCAACTTGGCATCTATAACTGAACTCTCTTATGGGGAAAACAGGGGGAGTTATTTATCTGGGTTCAGAATGGTTAGTAGGAGACAGGAATGGACAAGTCTGGGACCAAATAAGCCAGGAAAACTGGGTTTAGCTGTTTGGGGAAATGACAGTTGAGAGGAGTGACAGTTAGGTCTTAACTGTTACCCTGCTCCACCTAGACATGGAGTCTGTGAAACCAGAAAGTAAATGACAAGAGGGCTTTAAACAAGTTTAATTAAGGGAACTATAGTCTAAAGGATGGGAATAGGGGTTTCTATACTTCCAGACTATGGGCAAACCACAGGGTCAGGGGAGGGACTTATCTACACTGAACTGAGAACTAAAGCAAAATAGGGCCCAAAGAATAGCAGGACTGAAGTGGGTATCCTCACAGCAGAGTCCTGACACACTCCAGCGATGGTACAGCTTTCCCAGGTCTTCAGCCAGTACTCCTTCAATTGGGTAAGTCAGGGAGCTAAACCAATCTGAACTGACCAGCAACTCAGATTAGATTTTATAGTCTCTACCTAACCTCCCACAGTCAAATGACTTTCCTCCTTCCGAATATCAGGAAATCAGGGTACAAATTCCACTTCCTCTGAGGTCTCCTAGGGGTCAGTTACAACTTGTCCCCAACCACCATGGAATCTATCCCAGAGAGAGAAAAATCACACTTTCTGCATCCCCATTCCATTTAGAATCCTTCAGCCCTTCCTGCTAAGTCTCCTAAATACCCATTTATTAATCTTCCTCACAACAGTGGAGAGGGGGAGGGGAGCAGCTCAGCCTAGTCCCTCTGCCTTTCTAGTAACATACTCATAAACAGTGCTCTGCATGCCATCTTTAGTACCTATACCATACATTTGCTATCACTGACCTAGATCCTCTTTTTTTGCTATGCAAATTTATTGTTAATTAAGTTATTAGCCACCATGACTTCATCTGACATTTCTGTCTTTGCACATGAGTACAAAGTCTATTTAGACATTATTATTTTTATTTGAACTTTAATCTGATACTACTAACTAGTGGACCTTCCTACCTTAATGTCCTATAATTTTAAACTAAATAATAAAGAATATCCAAAACAGCACCCATCTTTTCCCCATGAATTCCTACTTTATACTAGTTATCTTCTATTGAGAATGCTAATATTTTCCCATTCACCCAGATTTATTACTAGGAGTTTTTCTTAAGTCTTTACTCTTGTTTACTACATTTATCCAATTATTTGGCAAGTTTTGTTGACTCTACCCACTAATTATCTTACATACCTGTCTCATATCCACTTGCACCACAGCCTTTCTAATTATAAGGGCCTTATTAAACTCTTACCTAAAAACAGATGGTAAACACAGCCATTTCTCTCTCTAACATATTTTACACAGCTACTAAATTGATATTCCAATGGACACCAAGCTTCAAAGGCCATAACTTTATAGCGATTCCCAAAGTGGGTGCTATTGCCCCCTGGTGGGTACTGCAGCAATCCAGGGAGGCAGTGATGGTCACAGGTGCATTTATCTTTCCTATTAATTGCTATTAAATTTAAAAAAAATTAATTTCCAGGGGGCTAAGTAGTATTTTTTTGGAAAGGGGGTGGTAGGCCAAAAAAAGTTTGGAAATCACTGCTCTAGAATATAATAATAATAAAAAACCTCTTAAGTTTATAATTTAAAGCCTCTAAAATGGGACTACGAAGTCTCATTCCAGTATAATTATAGGTGTCTCTCTCCCATATGTTGTGTGTTCTTACCCAACTAATATCCTTGAATTTCCCCATATATGAAATTGCTTCTTATATTCCTGGCTTTTCAATAGGCTTTTCCCACATGCTTGGATATCTTTATCTCCTCACCTTCTCTTCTTTAAAGACCTACCTTTGGTCAAGGCTGAGATCAAAGACTATCTTTTATAAAAGGCCTTTCCTGATTCTATCAGTTGCTGTGGCATTTTAAGTTAATTCCTATGTATTTTATTTATATTTAATACTTATTTTTCTTCTAGAAGAATGTAAACTCCTTAAGGGAAGAGAATATTTAGGAGTCCATAAATCTTCATAAAAGTCTCTAAATTAGTCTAATCATCTTACTTCCTTTCCCCTAATCATTAATATCTTCCTTTTTAACTGGTTCTTATTGCCTTTATACTCCTAGTACCTGCACATTGACTTGCACTTAGAGGCTTAATAAATATTTGTTGATATTAATTGACTTGAATGTGACAATCTAAATCCATGAATTGCAGCTTCATAGAAACAATGTTTTCATTCATATTTTTCCAGTAAGAAATTTTAACAAGGGATCAAGAATGAGGCCTATGGTTTACACTATACATTTCTATGTCAAAATACTATATTATTAAAAGGTAGCTTATTGTTATTAAGTCATTTTCAGTCATGTCCAATTCTTTGTGACAACATTTTAGGGTTTTCTTGGAAGAGACAGGATGAAGAGTTTGACATTTTCTTCTGATCATTTTACAGATTATGAAACTGAAACAAACAGGGTTAAGTGAATTGTCTAGGGTCACATAGCTAGTTAGTATCTGAGGCCAGATTTGTGCTTAGGAAGATGAATTTTCCTGATTCCATTACTGACACTTTATTCATTGTACCACTTATCTGCCCAAACAGTAGAATACTAAAAATAATAGTAAGAGTCAGAAGACTTATCTTTTAAGTCCTGGATCTTCATCTAAAATAATTAAATAGAGATACTTAACCAATATACCTCATAGAGGATAAATAAAAGCAGACAGAATGAGGAGAAAGAAAGGATCTTTGTTGTAATAGAATTGGACTGCTCTGGTGCTATTAATGAACTTTATTAGGTGCCTAATGTGTGCAAGACACTGGGGGAAAACATAAAACAGTTCCTGATCTCAAAGAGCTCATCTTCTCTAGTGAGAAACAGCATGAACAAATAAGCATATGTACAAAATAAAGGAAGATAATTTCTGGGGAGATATTAACAGTTGAGTGTGGGGAAGAAGAGGTAAAACCTCATGTAGAAAGTTGATTCTGAGTTGAGCTTTGAAGGAAAGTAGAGAATCCAAAAGCTAGAGGTGATGAGTGCATTTCAAACATGGAAAAAGGGGGAGCTTGTGCAAAGGTGAAAACAAAAGATAGAGTGTCACATGATAGTCACTTTGAGAAGTACATTTTGGCTGGATTATAGTTTTTAGAGTATAATAGGGCTTAAAAGGAAGGTTGGATCCAGATTATGGAGAACATTAAATGATAAATAGAGAAATTAATATTTAATTCTAGAGATGACACTAGAGCCACTGGAATTGAATTGGCAAGAAAATGACATGATTAGACCTATGTTTTGGAAAAATCATTTGGCAGTAGTGAAGAGGATAGATTGAAATGAGGAGAGACAAGAGTCAAGTAGGACAATCACCAGGCTATTGCAGTACTCTTGTTTTGACGTATTGATAATCTACTCTATGATTGTATCTGAGTAACAGGTGAGAAGAGGACAAGTGTGAGATATTATGGAGACTGATTAATTAACTATTTTCATAGATGTGTTTCCATCCATGAGCATTATGTTCTTCCAGTGGGCCTCCAACCCATTGAAAGCAAGCAGGATACCCTGCACATATACATTCGAATAGGGCACTCTGAGATATTTGTGCCAATACTGGTGAAATTCCTAGAGTTACAGGAGTAAAAAGAGTCCTGGACATGAAGTCAAGAGAATTTGAGTCTTGGTTCTAATATCTAGTAAGTATGTAAACTTAGGCAAATCACTTAAATTCTCTGAGACTGTATTTCCTCCTCTGTAAAAAATGACACAAATATCTAATTTGTATTTGTAAATAATCTATAACTGTAAATAATTTAATATAATTTCTCATTCATAAGACTATCATGAGGAAAGAACTATGTAAACTTCAGAGGAATATGCAAATGTATTATTATTAGTATCATATTTTTGCCTCAGCTCTTGCTGCCTGTCTGATAAGACCTTCCAAAGTAATTTTCTTTCTTTTAATGCAGTGGTTCCCAAACTTTTTTGGCCTATTGCCCCCTTTCCAGAAAAAATACTACTTAGCTCCCTGGAAATTAATTTTTTTTATTTTAATAGCAATTAATAGGAAAGATAAATGCACCTGTGCCCATCACTGCCTCCCTGGATTGCTGCAGCACCCACCAGGGGGTGGTAGCGCCCACTTTGGGAATCACTGTTTTAATTCATGCTTACAAAAGATATTGGCAATTATTTCATAGTGTGGTTTGAGAAGAAAGTGTTTGGTAAACCTCAAAATGCTTTGATAGAAGGTAATTAGCCCTGAACAGGGAAAACATACATGATTAGTGCCTCCTCTAGGTTTCTCATTTAACTCTGATTTCCTATAGCAGTCTTTTCTCAACTAGTACATCTCATCTTCTCCTTTAGAATAAGCTAATGAGCTAATGAGATTTCCATGGAAAATATTCTGAATATTAAAATGATAACTCTCCATTTTAACCCTACTTCTAAGGTCATAGATATAGTATTTCAAAGTTAACATGGTAAAATCAAAAGGGAATTAAATTCAGTCAGAAGAACTGAATCTAATCTTGCTGCCTAAATCTTGTTTGACTTTGAGCAAGTTGCTTAACCTATCTCTCAGTTTCTTTATCTGTAAATAAGTCAGACTTGAGCACCTCTAATAACTGTTATAGCTCTTGAAGCATAATTCTCTAATACAATGTTATAGAGAATGGATATGGCTACATATGTCTATTTAAAAAGGATATGATTTTACTTTAGAAGCAATGTGGCATAATGAATAAAAAGTTGGACTTAGAGTCAGGTAAAGTTGGAGTCAAACCTATTTCTGGAACAAACTTGCTATATAATTCTGGACAAATCCTTTTATTCCTGAGTTCCCCACATAATTCTCTACAATGATAAATTTCAGAGAAAGTATTGACCTGTATTAGTTGAAGTTCTCCACTGAGAAAGCTCTTTATTGATGAAATTAAAGGTTCAATCAAATATTACAACTGATGTATTTTGTACCAGTGGTCAAGGAGGAGGAGTACCTCTGATGTGGGTAATGTGGGCTGACAGAAAGCAGTAAAGGGTAGTAATTACCTATAGTAGTTTTCCAATGTACTTCATCTCCCCACCATGCCATGTTTTCCCACTCTATATGAGCAGATTTCCCCTGCATCAACAAATGATGACAAAGTGGACAATGGGAAGAACATGGAAGCTACTCACTTGGGACTCTGGCATTACAGAAGAATCCCCAATTGTGTGCATGCTCCTTATTCACTATGGCAACAAGCCCTAAAACATATCACCACCACAGTTTTGGAAGGGAGATGCTAAACTACCAGATTCCAGTAAATATTCCAACCATAATCCACAGGGTGTGGAAGCTGCCATTCTTCAATGGAAGCTGCCATTCTACAATTGAAGCTGCTACTCTACAATGGAGCTGCTACTCCATAGTATCAGCTCTAAAGAGGCTACTCTACTAGCCCCTGGGCTTATTCATCAGCCCTAAGGCTACCTGATTAGCCCCTAGACTAGTCCACCAGCTATTAGGTTATTACGTGACTATAAACCACTTCTTCAAATAAAATTTGTTTCTTACTTCGGGACTGAACAGAGTTTGAATCTCCCATTATTGGGGCAAAACCCTGCTACAAACTTGGGTTTGTTTCTCTCACATCATGGGGGATTGATATGCACTTTTCATGGAAACTTTTCCACCTTTGTGGTCAAACTGTCACTCAGCTCTCACCTATGACTTAAGAAGCTGAAGTATGTGAAAATAGCCATCCCTAATGAAATATTGTTAGTAGATGGGCTAAACCAAGTGAAAGGTAGCCATTGGGCCACAAACCTCTTGCTGATTTGTGGAGGTGTTTCTACTCGAAGCATGAACAGACTTCCTCCAGTGGAATAGATGGATGAGATCATAAAGGTGGCTGAAGTAGAATCTGTAGAACACTTAGAGACTGAACAGACATTGAAGATTCCAAGGTTATCCGCTGCATCTCAGGCCATTTCCAATCATTCTGACTTTTGTTCTGCCACTCGAATTGGATGACTCTGGAAAAGAGAATAAGGCTGGCAATTTTGTGCAACTCTGACTTACTTAAATCTAATTAATGCACAAATAATGACATTGAGTAGCAATGTCATTAATCTTCTATGAAGATGAAGGACAAACAACAACTGCTGCTACTGCTGCTTCTACTACTTCTACTGCTACTAATACTACTACTGTTACTATTACTGCTACTACTGCTGCTGCTGGTGGTGGTGGTACTAATTTGAAACAAAATCTAACCAATTTGCTTGTATAATGAGGTATTCAATAATGATGTCCTTATTATACTTTGACAATTATATATGTACAATGCTATTTTCAGGCCTTCATTCCTGTTGCCAAAATTAGCTTATACCCAGATCAAATCATCCACCAGTAATAGGAGGGGGGAATGGAAGTGAGAGAGAGAAGTTCAATAATATAACTTAAGAAAACATGTGGAAATTTGTTATCACATGTAATTAATTTAAAAAGTAAAAAAAATTAGCTTTTGAATAAATGCTGAAAATCCATTTTGGATGAAAAGCATCATAAAAGGGAAAAGTTGGAAACATAAAAGCTCAGAAAATTCTGTGAAGTCCAAACTATTAAAATCTATCCTTAGAAGTAGACTCAAAATAACTATGCAATGACCTGTCCTGCTCTAAGAAATGAAAAATGGTTTCATTTTTAACAAGAAAATATGACACATCATTATTCAACAGTAATATGGGCCAAATTACTTAGTTTAGCTGGCTGGGAAAATGTACAGATTGTAGAATGATAAATGAATGCTGTATTATACGAGTCATTCAGAGACTTTAACTTGTCTATCTGAAGAAAAGTTGAACCTGATCCATGATAATAGATCAAATATATGTAAAGCTAGTTTTTAAATAAACTTTGATAAGTGCAATATGTAGTTCCTAATGTAGCATTTAGCCTTTGGTGTTAAAACAAATTATTAAATTTAAAGTATACCTCCAGAATGGCAGGATGATGAAATGGGGGAAAACGTGGACTAAAAGTCAAAAGTGTTTATCTCAATCATTCATTCATTAATCCAATAAATTAAGCAACTATAATGCATTATGCTAGGTTCTTGAAGAGATATAAAGTATAGATGAGATATAATCCCTATTGTAATGGAAATAACAGTATAGCAAGAGATGGAGACATAATCATAGCTAACTATAATCCTTAGTAATACATGTTTAGAGTACTAGAAAGAAACAAAATTCTTGCCCACATCCAAATCATATCATTTTTATTTTTGTAACTTCTTTCATATATTTCCCTTTATCTTCTCTGACACTACCACTATCCTGTTCCAAACCCTCATCACCTCACTTCAATTAATCAAGCTAAGTCAACCTTCATCTATTAATCAATTACAGTGTCAGGCACTATGCTAAGGGTGACACAAATATAAGCAAAAAACAAAACAACAATGGTTTTTACCTACAAGTAGCTTACGTCCTAATTGGGGAAGGAGGAAAAACATATTAAAGGAGTTGAAAGAGAGAAAGGTAGTGACATTGTAGCAAAGTCTTGAGAATGAACTTTTGGCCTCAGTTTACCTTCAAAATGAAGGTTCTGGGAACAACTAAATGATAAGAGAAGAGAGCCACAGGGAAGGAGGTTGAAGACACTTAAAGCAAGATGGAAATGTTTGGAAAAGGAAGTATGAATAGTTTATTTGGCTTATGGCTGCTGAGGAAACTAGTAAAGAGGGAGTAGTAGACATATAGTTTGACAGAGAACAGTGTGAACAAACTCTGTAAATGTTTAGAAAACATAAAATTATCCAATTTTGCTGGAGAATTGACTTCATGGAATTGTATAGTAAGCAAGGCTTTGAATTATGGTGTGGTAGAAATTATGGAGGTCCTTATATAAAACTGCTAATAGTAATATAAGGTTTAGGAATTGTTATGGAGATTTGGAAGGATGTTATCAGGGTCTTGCTAGGGAGGTAATATGGGAATTATGTAGGATGTCATAGTGAGATGCAGGATATATTATGAGGCTGAAGTTAGGAGTAATAACTGGTAGGATCAGGGAACAAGACAAAGGAGGGGATCCAATGCTGAAGGTATTCAAGTGAATATACTAGGTAATAGGGAAGTTAAGGCAATATAGTGGATAAGGAAGGTTCAGTGATGAAGGATGGCAGCTTAGAAGGTAGGAGAAAATGAGGGAATGTCTGAAGTCAGGGGGTGTATCACTGATGTAACAAGGTTTGCCAGGGAGAAGATGAATTAATCTAAACAAGCAAAGAGCAACAGGGCTTATAGACTAGGACTTAGACTAAAGACAAACTGAAGGGAAATAGACTGATTGAAATTAACTACAGGCTTTAGTTAATTTCACAGGAAGGGACTTGTTTTGAAGTCACACCTCCTTCAAGATGGATACCCTGGCTTCCCTCAAGCCCAGAGTATGTTGATTCTATTCCTCTTCTTCCCTTTCTTACTAATTAACTGACAAAGTAACTAAAATGTCTGTTTTAAACACAAAAGGGGTTTATTGTCTTCTCAAGTTTAGATTGTCAGGAAAAAGGATTAAGGAAGCCCTAACAGCTGCTTAAAGAAGGGAAGCAGGAATGGAGTTTGAGCAAGGTTCTGCCTTGACTCAGCTCTCAAGGTGATTTTGAAATCAAAAGGGATTAGGATGATGGCTACAAAACCTCTCTAGATAAAGTACTGCAAGGGTAGAGCTAAACTCTCACAGATTTGAACTACTCTCTGTTTCACTCTCCTTATTCTCTCCTCACAGACATTTGGGTAAGTGAAATTAAGGTAGGAAAATGAGGTAGGGTATAGAGATTCAAAGGGTTTATCTAAATTGACAAATCTCAAAAAGCACTCCAAAGCTAGGCTAGGTTTTCAATTTCAAGAAGGAGAAGAAGCAGCTCAGCTGGCCCTGGTTCTCTCCACGAGTTCCCAGGTCCAACTGAAACATTTTCTCAAACTCTAAACTCCCAACTGACATAAGAACTCAGCCAAAGCCTGCGAAACTGCTATGTCCCCCCTCTCTGTACTACAAATGCCCCTTTTCTTTTTAAAATGTGAAACTAGCACCATTTTAATAGTTACTGAAGTCTAAGGGAATACTACTCTTATACTAAGCTAAATTCTAACTAAGCTCTTATCCCTAAGTTTGCAAAATAAGAAAAGGTTGCTATCCCCTAAACTATGTTAAAACTAAACTAAGCTAAAGTAAGATGAGTTAAGGTAAAAGCATAGGAAAGGAATGGGGATTTAAGTTTTGCAAAAAAAATTTGAACAGGAAGGAAAACAAATTAAATTTAAACATTCACAAACATATTTAAGGCTAATTTTTGCTAAGTAGAACAAAGTAATGAATTCTATCTATGCATCTATCTAATTTTATGAACTAATCAGATAATATTAACTAAGAAAAAATTTTGCAAATAAGCTTCTAAATTCTAGTTCACTTGCTAAAGTTAGTGTATGAATGTTAGTACACTTATGCCTATGTTAGAAATGTTAGTAATAATAAGTATCACTATATTATTTGTAAGTCTATTGGTTAAACCATAGACTTCTCTATGTACAATATTTACAAAGAAAATTTAGGAAAATCTGTCCCTGTACTAACTTACTAAACTAAGTAAACTGTCCCTGTGTGTTAGTAAAACTTATTACTAATGGTTAGTAAGCAAAATTACATATTTACATGACATGTCAGGTGATTTGAGTAGAAGGTGTCTGAACTAGAGTAAGAGAAATTCTATACTAAGGCAGATATACCCTTCTCCCTTAAGTGTAAGTTTTTGTGTTTCACATGTAAATATGAAGTCAGGAAAATGTTTTATGTGTTGTCTAGTGACTTATCGGTGTAATGATGTGTTACATACTTACTCCAATGGAATTCTTTTGCAATGTGCATGTACTGCTTGGATGGAATCTAGTGTTGTATGCAGTGAGAATTCTGTTGGGTGTAAGTTATCTCCTTCCAAATACATGTGTCCAACGCTGATCCAATGTTCCTCTTCACAGTGTGGATGTCCTTCTTACAATTGATGTATTTGGTCACGGATGTCTTTGTAGTTCTCAGGTTTGCTGTCCTCATGAAGATCTGCGAAGTCAGCAACGTCTCACTTGTGTTTGATGCACCAGAGCTTGTCAACTTGCACTTGCGTTGTTTGATGCAGCAGCACTTGTCAACTTCTGACTTGGGTCAGGAACAAATTTTAATTGTCTATCAAATGTAATTATTTTCTCTTCTTCTTTCTTTCGTGGTTTAATAAAGATAATTATAGGTAACAAAAAAGAGTTCGTGATTAAGTCTTTGTGCTTTCATTCATTCGTTGTTGTCAGTTTCTAGATCTGGTATTGATTGCAAATCAAATGTTGTGTCTTCTTCTTTCATTGATTCTTTTCCATTGTCATAATTATTTATAGATGATTCTTCTAAGTGATTAAGATTGGAATAATCATTTGGGTGTAAAATCTGATTGCTTACTGGCTCTTGGTCTACTTCTGATTCTGATTCATGCTCTGATTGTTGTTCTGATTACTGCTCTGTCTCTATGAACTTATGTATAGATTTTGGATTTTCTGAGGACTTGCTTGATTGATCAGTTGTTGCTATTTGATCTTTGTGTTGTATAGTTTCTGGGTCTTATGGTTATTGTTGGGACATGTCTTTTACTGGCTTGACATGAGTGACATGGAACAAAGGATCCTTTCCTTCAATTTTGATTGCACTTGGAGTTGTTAAAATAATTTGGAAAGGTCCAAGCCACTTGGGTTCTAACACAGACTTCCTAGCGAAGTTTCTGGGGTAAACATAATCTCTAGGTTGGAAGTTGTGTAGATTAAAATCAAAGGGTACTCTTTGATGTATCAAGCCTAATTTGTGGAGTTGATTTAATCATTGCTTGAGCAATTTGATATATTTGTAGAGTTTGCATTCCATACCTAGGTGTGATAATTTGTGAATGCTTTGAGGTGCTTTGCCATGGAATGGTGGATGTCCATACAGCATTTCAACTGGTGAAATGTGTGTGATGCTGTTGGGTTGGCTTCTTAGGTGGAATAGTGAAAATGGTAACGCATCAGGCCATTTCATGTGAGATTCTGCACATAATTTTGCTACAAGATTTTTCAGAGATTTATTCACCCGTTCAATCTGTCCATTGGACTGAGGTCTAAATATTGAGTGAAGATGTCTCTTAATTCCTAATGTTTCATAAACTGTAGCTAAAATCTTATTCACGAAATGGGACCCAGAATCTGATGCAATATGTAATGGTATAGAGACTCTAGGTATTAATTATCTAATTTTCACAACAAAAGCTGAGGTGTTACGTTTTGCTGGAAAAGCTTCTGGCCATTTAGTTAATCTATCCACTATTATTAAAGCATATCTATAACCTTGACTCCTTGGCATTGTGATATAATCAATTTGTAAGCATTCAAATGGTGTGTAAGCTAAAGGTTTTCCTCCCTGTACTACAGAATAGCTGAGCAGCATAGTGAATAGAGTGCAGGTCCTGGAGTCAGTAAAATGTTTTCCTGAATTTAAGTCTGGTATCAAATATTTCCTAGCTGTGTGACTCTGGGAAATTTACTTAACCTTGTTTGCCTCAGTTACCTCATCTCTAAAATGAGCTGTAAAAGAAAATGGCAAACTACTCCAACCAGTGTCTCTGCCACGAAAATCCCAAATTTGGACACAAGGAGTTGGACATGACTCAAACAAGAGAACAAAACAACAAAAGTGAATTTACAGTTTACAAAATACTTTATATGTTTTATCTTATTGGAACCCCATAACAGCACCTCAACATAGCTATATGTTACTACCTCCATTTGATAAATTAGGAAAAGTATTCTGATTTTAACATCATTAGCTTTGTGACAGTAGAGAAGTCACAATTTCACTAAAAATTGCATTCATCTGCAAGATGAGAATCATAATATCTGCACTATCTATATCTCACAGGGATTCTGAGAGAAAGGCAATTTTAAAACCACAAAGCATTTGAGGAGTTACTATTTGATGCAGATATACCTCCTTTAATAAATGTAGCTGAGATTGTATATTCATTTATATTTTACTGTGTCATTCTGGTGGTTTTTATACATATGTATATACATCCATATATGTATATATATATTTATTTAATTTCATATTTCATCATTTAAATTCAATTATGAGGCCCCTTTTAACTATGAGAGTTATCCATTATACTTGAAGACTTTATCCATAGAGTGAAATCATTGATAGATTCCACGAATGAGAAAGGCATAACCTTGAAGTGAAACTATGTATTACCAATAAAGATCAACCAAGATAAGTGTCAAGGCACTCATCAAAAAAATGAGCACAATTGTATTCCTATGTGGAGAAATGTTATGTGTAATTCTCTATAAGGAATGCTATTCACTATTATAGTATTCACTATTATAGTAATTAGAGGAATTATTCATAGGGAGAGATTGGAATACTAAATGGTCTAAGATGATATGGGGGTGGGAAATAGGGGGTGAGTAGGAGAGGACACCAAGAGAAACATGAATGAATAAGAAAAATAGGATATTCTATTACACACAAAGAGGGCATGGGAAGGATACTATTATAATAAGGAGAGGAAGAGAGCATTAAGAGGTAATACTTAAACCTTACTCTCAGTGTAATCAACACTGAGAGGGAAGAGTAGCTATATCCACTGGGAAATAAAACTCTATATAACCCTACTAAGAAAGTCAGAAGGGATAAAACAAGGGGAGTGGGGAGGTCAAAAAAGGAGGGGAGAATAAGGGGGAGGGAACTAATTAGGCCTTAAAAATAAAAAGAGGGGAATAATAACGATGGGGGTAGAAAGGGAAGTAAATCAAGGGAGGGGACAAGGGTTACTGGCTTAAAGCAAATCACTGGTTTAAAAGGAAATAGTGTAAGAAGAAGGGGTAGAACTAGGAGAGGATACCAAAATGCCAGTGAATACATAACTGATAATTATAACTCTGAATGTGAATGGGATGAACTCACCAATAAAATGGAAGCAAATAGCAGAGTGGATTAGAAACCAAAACCCTACCATATGTTGTCTACAAGAAACACATATGAGGTGGGTGGACATACATAGGTTTAAGGTGAAGAGCTGGAGCAAAACCTTTTGGGCTTCAAATGAGAAAAAGAAGACAGGAGTGGCGATCATGATTTCTGACAAAACCATAGTAAAAATAGATATGATTAAAAGAGGCAGGGAAGGCAGGAGGACCTAGGTTCAAATCCGGCCTCAGACACTTCCCAGCTGTGTGACCCTGGGCAAGTCCCTTGACCCCCATTGCCTACCCTTACCACTCTTCCACCTATAAGTCAATACACAGAAGTTAAGGGTTTAAAATAAAAAAAAGAGGCAGGGAAGGTAATTACATGCTTAAAAAGGCAGTATAGACAATGTGGAAATGACAGTGCTCAATATGTATGCACCAAATGGTATAAAATCCAAATTCATAAAGGAGAAACTGGAAGATCTCAAAAAGGAAATAGGTAGTAAAACCATACTAGTTGGAGATCTTAATATTCCTCTTTCAGATCTAGATAAATCAAACCAAAAAATAAATAAGAAAGAGATAAGAAAGGTGAATGAAGTCCTGGAAAAATTAGATTTAATAGATATGTGGAGAAAAATAAATAGGGACAAAAAGGAATACACCTTCTTTTCAGCTCTACATGGTACATTGGCAAAGTATGACCATGTATTAGGGCATAGAAACATTGCAAACAAATCCAAAGGAGCAGAAATAATAAATGTAGCCTTCTCAGATCATAATGCAATAAAAATAATAATTAGTAACGGTACCTGGACAGTCAAATCAAAAACTAATTGGAAATTAAATAATATGATTCTCCAAAACCAATTAATCAAAGAAGAAATCATAGAAACAATAAACAATTTCATTGAAGAGAATGACAATGATGAGACATCTTACCAAACTCTATGGGATGCAGCTAAGGCAGTACTCAGGGGGAAATTTAAATCCTTGAGAGCATATATTCACAATTTACGGAGGGCACAGATTAATGAATTGGGCATGCAACTTAAAAAACTAGAAAGCGAGCAAATTAAAAATCCTCAGATGAAAATTAAATTAGAAATAATAAAAATCAAGGGAGAAATTAATAAAATTGAAAGTAAAAGAAGTATTGAATTAATAAATAAAACTAGAAACTGGTACTTCAAAAAACAGATAAAATAGACAAAGTACTGGTCAATCAAATAAAAAAAAGGAAAGAAGAAAACCAAATTGACAGTATCAAAGATGAAAAGGGAGACCTAAACTTTAATGAAGAGGAAATTAAGACAATCATTAAAAACTCTTTTGCCGAATCATATGGCAATAAATATAGTGCTCTAGGAGATATGGATGAATATTTACAGAAATATAAATTGCCTAGATTAACTGCAGAAGAAATAGAATACCTAAGTAATCCCATATCAGAAAAAGAAAGTGAACAAGCCATCAAAGAACTCCCTAAGAAAAAATCGCCAGGGCCTGATGGATTCACAGGTGAATTCTATCAGACATTCAAAGAGCAACTAATCCCAATACTATACAAATTATTTGATATGATAAGCAAAGAAGGAGTCCTACCAAATTCCTTTTATGACACAAATATGGTACTGATTCCAAAGCCAGGGAGATCAAAAACAGAGAAAGAAAACCATATACCAATCTCCCTAATGAACATAGATGCAAAAGTCTTTAATAAAATACTAGCAAAGGGACTCCAGCAAGAGATCAAGAGGATTATCCATCATGTTAGGTGGGATTTACACCAAGAATGCAAGGATAGTCCAACATCAGGAAAACCATCCACATAATTGACCATATCAACAAGCAAACCAACGAAAACCACATGATTATCTAAATAGATGCTGAAAAAGCCTTTGACAAAATACAGCACCCATTCCAATTGAAAATCCTGGAAAGTATAGGAACAGAAGGATCTTTACTAAAAATGATAAAGAGTATATAATTAAAACCATTATCAAGCATATGCAATGGGGATAAATTAGAAGCCTTTCCAATATGATCAGGAGAGAAACAAGATGCCCATTATCACCTCTAATATTTAACATTGTACAAGAAACACTAGTAGTAGCAATTAGAGAAGAAAAAGAAATTGAAGGTGTCAAAATAGACAATGGGGAGACTAAGCTATCACTCTTTGCAGGTGATATGATGGTCTACTTAAAAAATCATAGAGAATCAACTATGAAGCTTGTAGAAATAATTAACAATGTTAGCAAAGTTGTAGGATACAAAATAAATGCACATGAATCATCAGCATTTATATACATTTCCAACACATCATAGCAGCAAGAGGTAGAAAGAGAAACACCATTCAAAATCAGCCTAGACAATATAAAATACTTAGGAATCTATCTACCAAAACAAGCACAGGAATTATACGAAAACAACTACAAAACACTTTCCAAACAATTAAAACTAGATCTAAACAGGGGCAGCTGGGTAGCTGAGAGCCAGGCCTAGAGCAGGGAGGTCCTACGTTCAAATCTAGCCTCGGACACTTCCCAGCTGTGTGACCATGAGCAAGTCACTTGACCCCCATTGCCTACCCTTACCACTCTTCCACCTATAAGTCAATACACAGAAGTTAAGGGTTGAAAAATTAAAAAAAAAATAAACAAAAAAACTAGATCTAAACAATTGGAAATTGATTGCTCATGGGTAGGATGAGCTAACATAATAAAAATGATCATTCTACCCAAATTAATTTACCTATTAATGCCATACCTATCAAACTACCAAAAAAAAACTTTTTACTGAGTTAGAAAAACTATAACAAAATTCATCTGAAATAAAAATATCAAGAATATCAAGGGAAATAATGAAAAAAAAATGTGAAGGAAGGTGGCCTAGCAGGACCAGATATTAAACTATACTATAAAGCAGCAGTCATCAAAACAGTATGGTACTGGCTAAGAGACAGAAGAGAGGATCAGTGGAATAGACTTGGGTAAGTGACGTTAGCAATACAGTGTATGATAAACCCAAAGAGCCCAAATTTTGGGACAAAAATCCACTATTTGACAAAAACTTCTGGGAAATTTGGAAAACAATATGAGAGAGATTAGGCTTAGGTCAACATCTCACACCCTACACCAAGATAAATTCAGAATGGATGAATGACTTGAATTTTAATAAAATGGGAAACTCTAAATAAGTTAAGTGACCAAAGAATACTTTACTTGTCAGATCTCTGGGAAAGAAAAGATTTTAAAACTAAGCAAGACTTAGAGAAAATTACAAAATGTAAAATAAGTAATTTTGATTACATCAAACTAAAAAGCTTTTATACAAAAACAATGCAGCCAAAATGAGAAGGGAAAAAACAAATTGGAAAAAAACCTTTATAACAAAAAACTCTGACAGGGGTCTAATTACTCAAATATAAAAGGAGTTAAACCAATTGTATAAAAAATCAAGCCGTTCCTCATTTGATAAATGGGTAGGGACATGAATAGGCAATTTTCAGATAAAGAGATCAAAACTATCAATAAGCACATGAGAACGTGTACTAAATCTCTAATAATTGGAGAAATACTCCAAAATTGGAGAAATGGCCAAATTAGGACATTACTGCTTTTCTGGTGGAGTTGTGAACTGATCCAACCATTCTGGATGACAATTTCGAACTATGCTTAAAAGGCTATGGCTGGATCAAAGGGAAGGCATTCTTTTATAGCCCTTTGAGCATAGTTCCAAATTGCCAGCCAGAATGGTTGGATCAGTTCACAACTCTAATAGCAATGCATTAATGTCCCAATTTTGCCACATCCCCTCCAGCATTCATTACTCTCCCCTTCTTTCATTTTAGCCAATCTGCTAGGTGTGAGGTAGTACCTCAGAGTTGTTTTGATTTGCATTTCTCTAATTATTAGAGATTTAGAACACTTTCTCATGTGCTTATTGATACTTTTGATTTCTTTACCTGAAAATTGCCTATTCATGTCTCTTGCCCATTTATCAATTAGGGAATGGCTTGATTTTTTATACAATTGCTTTAACTCCTTGTATATTTGAGTAATTAGACCCCTGTCCAAGTTTTTCGTTATAAAGATTTTTCCCAATTTGTTGTTTCCCTTCTGATTTTGACTACATTGCTTTTGTTTGTACAAAAGCTTTTTAGCTTAATATAATCAAAACCATTTAATTTACATTTTGTAATTTTCTCTAACTCTTGCTTGGTTTTAAAATCTTTCCTTTCCCAGAGATCTGACAGGTATACTATTGTGTCTTCACTTAACTTATTTATAGTTTCCCTCTTTATATTCAAGTCATTCACCCATTCTGAATTTATCTTGGTGTAGGGTGTGAGATGTTGATCTAAACCTAATCTCTCCCATATTGTTTTCCAAATTTCCCAGCAGTTTTTGTCAAATAGTATATTCATGTCCCAAAAGTTGGGCTCTTTGGGTTTATCATATACTGTCTTGCTGATGTCATTAACCCCAAGTCTATTGCACTGATCCTCCCTTCTATCTCTTAGCCAGTACCATATTGTTTTAATGACTGCTGCTTTATAGTATAGTTTAATATCTGGTACTGCTAGGCCCCCTTCCTTAACATTTTTTCCCATTATTTCCCTTGATATTCTTAATCTTTTGTTATTCCATATGAAGTTTGTTATAGTTTTTCCTAATTCAGTAAAGAAGTTTTTTGGCAGTTTGATAGGTATGGCACTAAATAGATAAATTAATCTGGGTAGAATGGTAATTTTTATTATGTTAGCTCGTCCTACCCATGAACAATTAATGGCTTTCCAGTTGTTGAGATCCAGTTTTATTTGTTTGGAAAGTGTTTTGTAGTTGTTTTCGTATAATTGCTGTGTTTGTTTTGGTAGATAGATTCCCAAGTATTTTACATTGTCTAGGGTGATTTTAAATGGTGTTTCTCTTTCTACCTCTTGCTGTTCTAATGTGTTGGAAATATATAGAAATGCTGCTAATTTATGTGCATTTATTTTGTATCCTGCAACTTTGCTAAAGTTGTTGATTATTTCTACCAGCTTCTTAGTTGATTCTCTAGGATTTTTTAAGTATACCATGTTATGAGGAAATTTGAGGAAAGGTGGGGTATGAGGAAGTTTGAAAGGAGGATGTTGGAGACTTGCTAAGTGGGTAATCTCTGTTACAGGTAGGCTGGGATTAAAGGAGATTCAGGGTATAATAGGACTGAAGTCAGGAGTATAACACAAAAAGGAAACAGATCTTTTAGGGAGAAGAGAAATTAAACTAAACAGACAAACACAGCAGGCTTACAGACTGGGACTTAGACTCAAACACAAGCTGAGGGAAATAGACTAGACTGAAATTAACAAACAGGCTTTAGTTAATTTCACAGGAAGGGACCTGTTTTGAAGTAACACCTTCCTTCAAGATGGATGCCCCAGCTTCCCTCTAAGCCCAGAGTATGTTGTTTCTTTCCCTCTTCTTCCCTCTTGATAACTAACAGACAAAATACACTAATAGGGCTGTTGAAACACAAAAGGGTTTATTTTGTTTGAAGGATGTTTGTTAGGAAGGTGGATCAAAGGAAAGCCCTATCAGTTGTCTCAGGAACCTCAGGTGGGGGAAGGGAAACAAAAATGGAGTCTGAGTAAGGACCTGCCTTTAAACTCAACTTTACAAAATGCTATTGCTATCTAAAGGGAATAAATGATGACTGACTAACTATAACTAATGCTGTCAATTAGGTACCCTTCATAGATTTAACTTATCTCTAATTACCCTCCTTATTAACTCCACAGACATATAAGGTAAGGGAGGGAAGGCAGGGATGGTATTAGGAAAGGAAGATATAAAGGGTTTATCTAAAATAATAATTTCTTAAGTAAATATGTTAAAGCTAGGCTAAATTTCAATATTAAAGCTAGGTAATCAAAGCAGCAATAGAGACATGTAACGTAAGAACCTTATATGAAAGCAGAAAAATCGCTCAGGTAGTAAATGAGATGAAAAGGTACGACATCAGGGTCCTCGGTTTATGCGAGACCAGATGGAATGGAAGCGGCCAGACCAGTCTGATATCAGGCGAAACCATCATTTACTCTGGCCATGAAGACCTGGACCATTCCCACACCCAGGGAGTAGCGCTGCTCATGACACCTGAAGCAAAAAAGGCGCTGATAGGTTGGGAACCTATCTCTTCAAAGCTTATGTCAGCAAGGTTCAACTCAAAGGCGAAGAAGATCATCATCATCCAATGCTATGCACCCACCAATGTGGCAGAGGAAGAGGAAAAAGAAGAGTTTTATAGCTCCCTACAGGCATTACTTGATGGCACACCAAGAAGAGACCTGAAGATCGTTATGGGAGACTTGAATGCAAAGGTAGGAGAAGACAACACAGGAAAGGAATTCATCATGGGAAGGCATGGAGTAGGCACCTGTAACGAAAATGGAGAGCTCTTTACGGATTTCTGCGCCTTCAACGATCTTGTTATTGGGGGTACTATATTCCCACACAAGAAAATTCATAAGTCAACCTGGACTTCGCCTGATGGAAGGACGGAAAATCAGATAGATCACATCACAGTTTCCCGCAAGTGGAGAAGAAGCCTTCTAGATGTTAGAGCAAGACGTGGTGCAGATGTAGCCTCGGACCACCAACTCCTGGTGGCAACTTTTAGAACCAAGTTGAAATCATTCAATGACCTTTTAGGCAGATTACACCGTAAGTTCAATGTGCAAGATCTAAAGACCAGAGAGGAAAAAGAAGCATTCAATTGTGAAATCAAGAACAGGTTTGCGGCCTTGTCAGGACTCATGGGAGAGACAGTTGAAAACCACTGGACCAAACTCTAGCAGACCTGGAAGACCACCTGTGCAGAAGTCCTGAGAAAGAGAGAGAGAAAGCGCAAGGAATGGTTAACACAAGAAACATGGGCCAAGATACAACAGAGAAGAGATTTGAAACAGAAGATCAGCCAGTGCCAAGATCAACAGGAGAAAGAAGAACTTCGAACACAGTACTGGGAAATTAACCGTCAAGTCAAGAAGAGCACAAGATATGACAAGAGACGGTTCATTCACGATATGACTGAAGAAGCAGAAACAGCAGCTGGGCAGGGGAACATGAAGAGGCTATACAAAATAACAAGAACTCTATCGGGAAAGAATTACAACCCTAGCAAGCCAGTGAAGGACAAGACTGGCAAGAGAATAACAAGCGATGCAGGGCAGAGAGCCCGATGGGCACAGCATTTCGAAGAAATCCTGAACCGACTGCCTCCACCAACTGTTCCAGACATACCACCAGCCACTGAACTGCTTCAGGTGAACACGGGCCCACCTGCCAAAGTTGAGATCATCAAAGCCATCAAGACCATGAAAAATGGTAAGGCTGCAGGTCCAGATGGCATCCCCCCTGAGGCACTCAAGGCAGACCCAGAAATGTCAGCGGAGATGCTACAACCCCTCCTGCAGAAGATCTGGGAACAGGAACAAGTCCCAACAGACTAGAAACTAGGCTACCTGGTGAAGCTACCCAAGAAAGGTGACCTATCCCAATGCAGCAACTGGCAAGGAATCATGCTTTTATCTGCTCCCAGCAAAATCCTGACCAAAGTAATCTTAGAAAGACTGAAGGAGGCCTTGGACAAGAAGCTGAGAATAGAACAAGCAGGGTTTCGTCAGCACAGATTGTGCACCGACCATATCGTCACCCTAAGAATCGTCATCGAACAGTCCATTGAATGGCAGTCCCCCCTCTACATGACTTTCGTGGATTTCGAGAAGGCATTTGACAGCGTAGACAGGAACATCATCTGGAGATTGATGCAGCATTACGGGATTCCCCCGAAGCTCATCAACATCATCCAGCGGTTATACGAAGACTTTACCTGCCAGGTCATCCAAAATGGGAAACTGACGGCTCCCTTCACAGTGAAGACCAGAGTGAAGCAAGGCTGCATGCTTTTGCCCCTTATCTTCTTGATGGTCATAGATTGGACCATGAGAAGAATTACCAAGGACAACAATACGGGCATTCAATGGACTCATACCAAACAGCTTGAGGACCTTGACTTCGTGGATGACATCTGTCTCCTTTCTCACAAGCAGCAGGATGCGCAAGCCAAACTTGCACGTCTCTCTGAAGAAGTGGAGAAGACAGGTCTGAAGATCAACAAGAAGAAGACCGAGGTGATCACAGTCAACAGCAGACAGGACCTGCCAATCCAACTACAGGGAGAAAACATCAAGGAGACAGACCACTTAACCTATTGGGTAGCATAGTCAGTAAGGACAGAGGGGCAGATGAGGACATCAGAAGCCGAATCAACAAAGCCAGACATGCATTTAGCACCTTGCTGTCTGTCTGGACCTCTAGAGCACTGTCCCTCGTCACTAAGCTCTGAATCTTCAACACCAACGTAAAGGCCGTTCTCCTATATGGATCAGAGAGCTGGAGAGTGATGAGCGCTAACACCAATAAACTCCAGGTCTTTGTTAATAGATGTCTACGCTACATCTTGAACATCAGATGGCCTGAAAAGATCTCCAATGCTAGTCTCTGGGAAAGAACAATCCAGTATCCCATTAGTCAGGACATAAAGAAACGTAAGTGGAGATAGATAGGACATATGCTACGAAAACCGGAAGACAACGTAGCCAGACAAGCATCGTGTTGGAACCCTTCAGGGAGGAGGAAAGTTGGAAGACCAAAACAAACCTGGCGAAGATCTGCCGAAAATGAAACAAAAACAGTCGGAATGACATGGGCCCAGCTGGGGGAAGTTGCCTAGAACAGAGTCTGCTGGCGTGAGATGGTTGCAGCCCTATGCTCCTAAGGAGTCAACAGGAATAATAATGATAATAAATCAAAGCAGCTCGGCTCATTCACAACCTCCCTCCATGGAAGATGCAGCCAACTGCCTTTTCCTCAAGATTCCAAACCCCTAACAGCTTTTGGAACTCAGCCAAAGCTAGAAAAAACTATATCACCCCAATTCTGTATACTACAACCATCATATCATCTACAAAGAGGGATAGCTTAGTCTCCTCATTGCCTATTTTGATACCTTCAATTTCTTTTTCTTCTCTAATTGCTACTGCTAGTGTTTCTAGTACTATGTTGAATAATAGAGGTGATAATGGGCATCCTTGTTTCACTCCTGATCTTATTGGAAAGGCTTCTAATTTATCCCCATTGCATATAATGCTTGTTGATGGTATTAGGTATATACTGTTTATTATTTTTAGGAAAGGTCCTTCTATTCCTATACTTTTCAATGTTTTCAATAGAAATGGATGCTGTATTTTGTCAAAGGCTTTTTCAGCATCTATTGAGATAATCATGTGATTTTTGTTTGTTAGACTATTGATATGGTCAATTATGTGGATGGTTTTCCTAATGTTGAACCAACCTTGCATTCCTGGTATAAATCCCACCTGGTCATGGTGGATGACCTTCGTAATTACTTGCTGGAGTCTCTTTGCTAATATTCTATTTAAGATTTTTGCATCTATGTTCATTAGGGAGATTGGTCTATAGTTTTCTTTCTCTGTTTTTGGACTCCCTGGCTTTGGAATCAGTACCATATTAGTGTCATGAAAGGAATTTGGTAGGACTCCCTCTTTGCTTATCATATCAAATAATTTGTATAGTATTAGGATTAGTTGCTCTTTGAATGTCTGATAGAATTCACTTGTGAATCCATCAAGTCCTGGTGATATTTTCTTAGGAAGTACTTTGATGGATTGTTCAATTTCTATTTCTAATATGGGATTATTTAGGTATTCTATTTTTTCTGCTGTTAATCTAGGCAATTTATATTTTTTAAATATTCATCCATATCTCCTAAATTGTTATATTCGTTGCCATATAATTGGGCAAAATAGTTTTTAATGATGGCCTTAATTTCCCCTTCATTAGAGTGAGGTCTCCCTTTTCATCTTTGATACTGTCAATTTGGTTTTCTTTTTTTCCTTTTTTCTTATTAGATTGACCAGTACTTTGTCTATTTTATCTGTTTTTTCAAAATACCAGCTTCTTGTCTTATTTATTAATTCAATAGTTATTTTACTTTTGATTTTATTAATTTCTCCCTTAATTTTTAGTATTTCTAATTTAGTTTTCATCTGGGGTTTTTAATTTGCTTGCTTTCTAATTTTTTGAGTTGCATACCCAATTCACTAATCTCTGCCCTCCTTAATTTGTTAATATATGCACTCAAGGATATAAATTTCCCCCGAGTACTGCCTTGGCTGCATCCCACAGAGTTTGGTAGGATGTCTCATCCTTTCCATTCTCTTCAATGAAATTGTTGATTGTTTTTATGATTTCTTCTTTGAGAAATTGGTTTTGGAGTGTCATGTTGTTTAATTTCCAATTGGTTTTTGATTTGCCTGTCCAGGTGCCCTTACTAATTATTATTTTTATTGCACTATGATCTGAGAAGGTTACCTTTATTTTATCTGTTCTTTTACATTTGTTTGCAATGATTCTATGCCCTATTACATGGTCAATCTTTGTGAATGTACCATGTGCAGCTGAAAAGAAGATGTATTCCTTTTTGTCCCTATTTATTTTTCTCCACATATCAATTAAATTTAATTTTTCTCGGACTTCATTCACCTCTTATACTTCTTTCTTATTTATTTTTTGGTTTGATTTATCTAGATCTGAAAGTGGAATACATAGATATCTCCCACTATTATGGTTTTACTATGTATTTACTTCTTGAGCTCTACCAGTTTCTCCTTTATGAATTTGGATGCTAAGCCACTTGGTGCATACATATTGAGCATTGTTATTTCCTCATTGTTTATACTGCCTTTAATCAGGATGTAATGACCTTCCCTGTCTTTTTTAATCATATCTCTTTTTACTTTGGCTTTGTCAGAAATCATAATAGCCACTCCTGCCTTCTTTTTCTCATTTGATGCCCAAAAGATTTTGCTCATGCCCTTACCCTTAAACTTGTGTATATCTACCCACCTCATATGTGTTTCTTGTAGACAACATATGGTAGGATTTTGGTTTCTGATCCACTCTGCTATTTACTTCCTTTTTATGAGAGAGTTCATCCCATTCACATTCAGAGTTTTAATTATCAGTTGTGCATTCACTGACATTTTTGTATCCTTCCTTAGACCCACCCCTTCTTCTTATACTATTTTCTTTTAAACCAGTGGTTTGCTTTGAGCCAGTATCCCTTATCCCCTCCCTTGATTGACTTCCCTTTCTGTCCCCTCCCTTGTTATTCCCGTTTTTGTTTTTAAAGGCCTATTTAATTTCCTCCCCTTTCTTTTCCCCTCCCTTTTTTGACCTCCCCACTTCCCTGCTCCCTTTGTTTTGTTCCTTCTGACTTTCTCAGTAGGGTTAGATAAGATTTTTATGCCCCAATGGATAATAAACCTACTCTTCCCTCTCCAGGTTGATTACACTGAGAGTAAGGTTTGATTATTACCTCTTAATGCTCTCTTCCTCTCCTTCTTATAATAGTATTTATCAACTCCCCTTCCCATGCTGTCTTTGTGTGTAATAGAATATCCTATTTTTCTTATTTACTCAGATTTCTCTTGGTGTCCCCTACTATTCACCCCCTCTTTCCCACACCCTATGTCATCTTAGACCATTTAGTATCCTGTCATCTCCCTATGAATTATTCTTCTGGTTGCTATAACAGTGAATATTATAATAGTGAATAGAGTTCACTACAGAGAATTATACATAATATTTCTCTACATAGGAATACAGATAATTAGATCTCAATGAGGCCCAATTTTGTTGAATGCCCATACTTTCCCCTGGAAATATATAGTCAATTTTGATGGGTAGTTGATCCGTGGCTGAAGGCCCAGCTCTCTTGCCTTTCTGAATATCTTATTCCAAGCTTTGCGGTCTTTTAGCGTGGAGGCTGACAGATCCTGTGTGATCCTGATTGGTGCTCCTTGATATTTGAATTGTCTCTTTCTGGCTTCTTGTAAGATTTTTTCTTTTACTTGAAAGGTCTTGAATTTGGCTATTAATATTCATAGGTGTTGCCTTTTCTGGGTCCAGTGTAGAGGGTGATCTATGGATCCTTTCAATGTCTATCTTGCCCTCTTGTTGTAGGACTTTAGGGCAATTTTGCCGAATAATTTCTTTAAGTATGGAGTTCAAGTTTCTATTAATTTCTGCTTTTTCTGGAAGACCAATGATTCTCAAATTGTCTCTTCTAGACTGGTTTTCTTGGTCTGTCACTTTCTTATTGAGATATTTCATGTTTCCTTCTATTTCATCAGCCTTTTGACTTTGTTTTATTTGTTCTTGTTGTCTTGAGAGATCATTGGCTTTTAATTGCTCAATTCTAGCCTTTAGGGACTGGTTTTCGGTTATAATCTTTTGGTTTTCCTTTTCAATCTGGTCATTTCTGGTCTTCAGTTGACTTGCCTCACTTTTCAATTGTGAAATTCTGCCTTTTAAGCTGCTATTTTCTTGCCAGATCTCTTCCATCTTCTTCAACATCTCATTTTTAAACTCTTCAATAGCTTGTGACCAGTTTTCATTATTTTGGGAATGTTTGGATACTTGTTTGTCCTCCTCTGTTGTCTGAATTTTCTCTGTGTAGAAGTTGTCTAGTGTTCCAGAGTTTTTCTTAATAATCTTTTTTTTTTCTGGGGTTCTCAGCTTGCCATTGTTAGCCATGCCCCCTTTCAGCTTTGTCTTCACACTCAGGGTCTGCCTGCGCTTTCTAAGCTCCCAAGGGCTCTGGTCTCCTTGTCCTCGGGGTCAAGCCTCCTGGTATTCCCCAGTCAACCCCTCTGCCTGAGGCTCCTTCAGCAGTCTCAGGTGCTGCTTCCATAGCAGCGCTGCCATCTGCACCAGGTCCCCACTCGAGGTCCAAGCCTGCGCTCAAGGTCTTTGTCCATGCCTAAGGCACTGCCTTCACCCGCGCAGATGCTCAGGAAAGTCCGTGCTCTCGAGATCTTTTTCAATGCCCAGAGCAATGTCTTCACCCGCTCAGAAGCTTTGGAAAGTCCATGCACTCGAGATCTTTGTCTGTGCCCAGGGCAATGTCTTCACCCACTCAGATGCTCGGGAAAGTCTGTGCTCTCGAAAGCTTTGTCCTCACCTAGGGCAATGTCCCCACCCCTGCAGAAGCTCAGAAAAGTACATGCGCATTCTTTAGCCACTTGGTGTCCTACATCCTATAGTTCTCAGGTACAAGCCCTGGAGCTGCCAGTGACTCACTGGTTGCCCTAATCCAGCTTTCACTCTTGTGCATTAGCCTTGGCACTGTGCGTGGTATGGGGTGGTGGTGGAGGGGCTTCTTCCTCTCGTGTTTTAGTGAGAGCTGTTTCACCCCTTCACAGCATGGAAATGCCCCGGTTCAGCGTACCTTCAATGCTGCTCCCCATTGTGTGGTTCCTTCATTCGTCTGGATTCGTTTTTATGTCCCCTTGAGGAGTCCTGTAAGCTTCGTTAGGAGACATCAAGCAGCTGCTCCTTACTCTGCTGCCATCTTAACCAGAAGTCTCTAGGCCTAGTTTTAATTGTTTGGAAAGTGTTTTGTAGTTGTTTTTCTATAATTCCTGTGCTTGTTTTGGTAGATAGATTCCTAAGTATTTTATATTTTCTAGGCTGATTTTAAATGGTTTCTCTTTCTACCTCTTGCTGCTGTCATGTGTTGGAAATATATAGAAATGCTGATGATTTATGTGCATTTATTTTGTATCCTGCAACTTTGCTAAAGTTGTTGATTATTTCTACAAGTTTCTTAGTTGATTCTCTAGGATTTTTTAAGTAGACTATCATATACACAAAGAGGGATAGCTTAGTCTCCTCATTGCCTATTTTAATACCTTCAATATCTTTTTTTCTCTAATTGCTACTGCTAGTGTTTCTAGTACAATGTTAAATAATAGAGGTGATAATGGGCATCCTATTTTCACTCCTGATCTTATTGGGAAGGCTTCTAATTTATCCCCATTGCATATGATGTTGTTGATGGTTTTAGGTATATACTGTTTATTATTTTTAGAAAAGGCCCTTCTACTCTTGTTCTTTCCAGTGTTTTCAATGGGAATGTGTGTTGTATTTTGTCAAAGGCTTTTTCAGCATCTATTGAGATAATCATATGATTTCTGTTTCTTAGATTGTTGATATGGTCAATTATGTGGATGATTTTCCTAATGTTGAACCATCCTTGCATTCCTGGTGTAAATCCCACCTGATAATGGTGTATGATCCTCTTGATCACTTGCTTTAATCTCTTTGCTAATATACTATTTAAAATTTTTGCATCTATGTTCATTAGGGAGATTTGTCTGTAGTTTTCTTTCTCTGTTTTTGATCTACCTGGCTTTGGAATCAGTACCATATTGTATCATAAAAGGAATTTGGTAGGACTCCTTCTTTGTTTATTATATCAAATAATTTGTATAGTATTGGGATTAGCTGCTCTTTGAATGTTGGGTAGAATTCACTTGTGTATCCCTCTGTTGTGTGGAGATGCAAAGCATAGAATCCCTGAAAAGGTACAGAATTCCAGGGGACCTCCCTGCAGAACTTTGGGTGAAGGGGCAGTTGAGAAGGGTTTGAGTCAGTTATCTGGTGGAGGTTGAATGGAGCAGACACTCTGCTTGCTACTCCAGACTTGAGGGTTCACCTGAGGTGGCCATTGTAGCATAAGCTAGTGGTTTTTACTCATAGGGTTAGCCTGTTTGTTATTACTATTATTCATTAATATCAATATATAATTACTTAGTGATTAGAGAGTAAAGATATTCATTAATAGCAAGAGTGCCAGTTTCAGTTAAGTGCTTCATCCCCTCCTGTGGGGAGGGGGAAGGGCAGCTTCCATTTTAATAGTTTAGGATCACCTTTCCTTATTCAAATACCTTCATTAACCTCTCTAGTTTCCTTGTTAATACTTAATATAACCCTTATCTTCACATCTGTGCCTGATAGTTATTTGGGGGGATACTCACAACTCAGTCTGAACATCTAGTTTGAATCCTGTTGGCTGTCAGTTTAAGAAGATCTTCTCTATCCTCAACTGTTAGATAACTAGCTTCTATATACTCATCTTACTGACCTGTGAGGAATATAAATTAAAGAAAAGGAACATCATTGGGGTTTCAGCCATAACTGAAACTTACCAGAAGAATCTTATTCCTGTCTTCATTACCAACTGAAGCAGTAGCATTTAGAGAGGGAGGGGTTTGAAAGCCAGGAGTGTTTAGCCCCATCCTTTCCTCACTGAAACCTGTCAATCTCTGGCTCTTGACTTGAAGCTCTAACATTGGCCCTGACACATTATCTGCTTCTCCAAACTATCTGTTATTATCATCATAACACTCTCAGGCCCTGGCAATTTTTTCTTAGGGAGTTCTTTGATGGCTTGTTCAATTTCTTTTTCTGATATGGGATTATTTAGGTATTCTATTTCTTCTGCTGTTAATCTAGGCAATTTGCATTTTTGTAAATATTCATTCATACCTTCTAGATTGATATATTTATTGCCATATAATTGGGTAAAATAGCTTTTAATGATTGCCATAATTTCCCCTTCATTGGAGGTGAGGTCTCCCTTTTCATCTTTGGTACTGTCAATTTGGTTTTTTCTTTTCTTTTTTTATTAGATTGACCAGTACTTTGACTATTTTACCTGTTTTTTCAAAATACCAACTTTTAGTCTTTTTATTAATTCAATAGTCCTTTTTACTTTCGATTTTATTAATTTCTCCCTTGATTTTTAGTATTTCTAATTTAGTTTTTATCTGGGGATTTTTAATTTGCTTGCTTTCTAATTTTTTAAATTGCATGCCTATTTGATTAATCTCTGCCCTCCTTAATTTGTTAATATATGCACCCAAGTATATAAATTTTCCCCTGAGTACTGCCTTGTCTGCATCCCACAGAGTTTGGTAGGATGTCTCATCCTTGCCATACTCTTCAATGAAATTGTTGATTGTTTCTATGATTTCTTCTTTGACTAGCTGGTTTTGGAGAATCATATTATTTCATTTCCAATTAGTTTTTGATTTGCCTGTTCATGTGCCCTTACTAATTATTATTTTTATTGCATTATAATCTGAGAAGGTTACATTTATTATATCTGCTCTTTTGCATTTATTTTCAATGTTTCTATGCCCTTTTACATGGTCAATCTTTATGAATGTACCATGTGCAGCTGAAAAGAAGGTGTATTCCTTTTTCTCCCTATTTATTTTTCTCCACATATCTATTAAATCTATCTAATTTTTCTAGGACTTCATTAATCTCTCTTACCTCTGTATGAAGAAGTGGTAGAACTAGGAGAGGATACCAAAATGTGGGAGAATACACAACTGATAATAATAACTCTCAATGTGAATGGGATGAACTCGCTCTTAAAACTGAAGCATATAGCAGAGTAGATTAGAAATCAAAATCCTAACTTATGTTGTGTACACATATGAGGCAGGTAGACATACACAAGTTTAAGGTTAAGGGCTTGAGCAAAATCTTTTGTGCGTCAAATGAGAAAAAGAAGGCAGGAGTGACAATTGTGATTCCTGACAAAGCCAAAGTAAAAATAGATATGATTAAAAAAGACAGGGAAGTTAATTACATCCTGATTAAAGGCAGTATAAACAATGAGGAAATAATAAATGTAACCTTCTCAGATCATAATGCAATAAAAATAATAATTAGTAAGGGCACCTGGACAGGTAAATCAAAAACTAATTGGAAATTAAATAATATGATTCTTCAAAACCAGTTAGTTAAAGAACAAATAATACAATCAATAATTACATTGAAGAGAATGACAATGATGAAACATCCTACCAAACTGTGTGGGATGCAGATAAGGCAGTACTCAGGGGGAAATTTATATCCTTGAATGCATGTATTAAATTAGAGAAGGCAAAGATGAATGAACTGATCATGCAATTAAAAAAACTAGAAAGGGAACAAATTAAAAATCCCTAGCTGAACACCAAATTAGAGATTATAAAAATTAAAGGAGAAATCAATAAAATTGAAAGTAAAAGAACTATTAAATTAATAAATAAGACTAGAAGCTATTACTATTTGTAGATCATATGATGGTCTACTTAAAAAAATCCTAGAGAATCAACTAAAAAGCTAGTAGAAATAATCAACAACTTTAGCAAAGTTGCAGGATAAAAAATAAATGCACATAAATCATCAGCATTTCTATATATTTCCAATACATGACAGCCGCAAGAGGTAGAAAGAGAAACACCATTTAAAATCACCCTAGACAATATAAAATACTTAGGAATCTATCTACCAAAATAAGCACAGGAATTATACAAAAACAACTACAAAACACTTTCCAAACAATTAAAACTAAATCTAAACAATTGGAAAAACATTGATTGCTCATGGGTCGGATGAGCTAACATAATAAAAATGACCATTCTACCCAAATTAATTTACCTATTTAGTGCCATACCTATCAAACTACCAAAAATATTTTTACTGAATTAGATAAAACTATAAGAAAGTTTATTTGGAAGAACAAAAGATCAAGAAATGTCAAGGGAAATAATTAAAAAAAACATGAAGGAAGGTGGCCTAGCAGTACCAAATATTAAACCATACTATAAAGCAGCAGTCATCAAAGCAATATGGTACTGGCTAAGAGACAGAAGGGAGAATCAGTGGAATAGACTTGGGGTAAGTGACATCAGCAAGACAGTCAGTGATAAACCCAAAGAGCCCAACTTTTGGGATAAAAATCCATTATTTGACAATAACTGGAAATAATTGGAAAAAAAAATATGAGAGAAATTTGGTTTAGATCAACATCTCACATTCTATAACAAGATAAATTCAGAATGGGTGAATGACTTGAATATAAAGAAGGAAACTATAAGAAAATAAGGTGAACATAGAATAGTATACCTGTCAGATCTCTGGGAAAGGAAAGATTTTAAAACCAAGGAAGAGTTAGAAAAAATTAGAAAATGTAAAATAAATAATCTTGATTATATTAAATTAAAAATGTTTTGTACAAACAAAAACAATGCAACCAAAATCAGAAGGGAAACAACAAACTGGGAAAAAATCTTTATATCAAAAAATTCTGACAGAGGCCTAATTATTCAAATATACAAGGAGTTAAATCAATTGTATAATAAATCAAGCCAATCCCAAATTGTTGAATGGGCAAGTGACACGAATAAGCAATTTTCAGATAAAGAGATCAAAACTATCAGTAAGGACATGTGAAAGTGTTCTAAATCTCTAATAATTAGAGAAATTCAAATCAAAACAACTCTGAGGTACCACCTCACACCTATCAGATTGGCTAATATGAAAGAAGGGGAGAGTAATGAATGTTGGAGGGATGTGGCAAAATTGGGACATTAATGAATGGCTGGTGGAATTGTGAACTGATCCAACCATTTTGGATGGAAATTTGGAACTATGCCCAAAATGAAAAAAAAGACTGTCTGTCCTTTGATCCTGCCATGGCATTGCTGGGTTTGTACCCCAAAGACATCATAGATAAACAAACTTGTACAAAGATATTCATAGTCATGCTTTTTGTGGTGGCAAAAAACTGGAAAACGAGGGAATGCCCTTCGATTGGGGAATGCTAAAGAAATTAGGGTATAATCTGGTGATGGAATACTATTGTGCTCAAAGGAATAATAAATTGGAGGAATTCCATGTGAACTGGAAAGACCTCCAGGAATTGATTCAGAGTGAAAGGAGCAGAGCCAGAAGAATATTGTACACAGAGACTGACATATTGTGGTAAAATTGAATGTAATGGACTTCTGTACTGGCAGCAATATAATGACCCAGAACAATTCTGAGGGATTTATGGAAAGGAACACTCACCACATTCAGAGGAAGAACTGCAGGAGGAATGAAAACACAGAAGTAAAACAACCGCCTGAACACATGGGTTGATGCCGACATGGTTGGGATTGTAGACACTAAATGACCACACCAATGCAACTATAAATAATATGTAAGTAAGTCTTGAGTGATCACAGGTGTTAAAACCAGTGGAAATGCGTGTTGAATCTGGGGAGGGGTTGAAGGAGGGGTGAAGGGGAAAATAAAAACATGAATCATATAAAAATAATAAACAAAAATCTATGAAAAAATTAAACAAGAATTTAATATACATGGCCTCCTTTAAGAAGGGGAGGCCTCTCCATAACTAATCTCTCCAGAAGCTAGGAAAGGAGGGTCAGTTTCTCACTCACCCAAGACAAAGCTTCAAGAGAAGATCTAGGAGCAATTCTACCAGGAGCAATCCAAGAGCCAGAGTCCCAGGTTCAACTCCCAAGTTGTAGCTCCAAGCCACAATCCCAGTCCAAGATCCTTCATGTCTGAAAATTCAGACCAAAGACCCCCTTGGACAGGAAATTCAAGACTTTTATAGCCATTTTTCCATATCACTTCCTGTTTCTTCCTCCAATTTATGGGAGCCAATTGTAGTCTTTAAATTTGCTTACCACTGCCCAAGGGGTGATCAGTTACTTCTGGAGTTGACACCTACTTTTAGCAAGTGGCTTGCAGACCTCCCCTACTTAGTGTTAAATAGGGGTGTTTTCAGTTTTTGTTGATTAATTTAAAAATAGGAAGGGGGAGAGTTAATGCTGTCTTCACAGGAGATAACATTTGTAATTCTTATGAACTTTATTAGTATTAGGGAAAAGAAAAATAATATGCATGGATTGAGGAGATGGGTGTAATTGAACTACAATAAGATGTTATAAAAAAAAGAAAATTAAGAGATGAGAAAGATGATTGCACTGGGGAAAGAGGGAGACATTGAATTTTCTCAAATAAAAAGGCATAAAAAAGGAATGGTAATGCAGAGGAAGATGGGAGGGCAATACTTGAACCTTACTCTCATCAATTTGGGCTCAAAGAGGGAATAACATACACACTCTGTTGGATATAGAAATCTATCTTACCCTAAAAGAGATGTAAAAATGGACAGGAATAAGAGAAGAGGGGATTCTGATTGAATGAAAGAAAGCTTTGGAGAATAGGCGATCAGAAGTAAACTACTTGTTAAGAAGAAAAAATGAAAGGAGAAAGAAAAGAATAAACAGGATAAGTGTAAGATGGAAGGAAATTCATAGTTAATTATCATAAAAGTAAATGTGAATGGAAAATATAAATAGAGTAGGAATAGAGTCAGATCATAATTGACATTTAGGGATCAGATGGGTACCACTTGTTTCAATTTCAGTAACCTTTTTTTTTTTAATCTGGATCACAATATGATCATGATTGATAATTCTCTGAGGCTTGAGGTTTCTTTTGGAATTATGTATCTTGCTTGATTATTTTTGATGTAGGCAATGGCATTAAAGAACAATAAAGTAAATATCTGCAAAATGCCTTATAATAGGCTTTTCACACTCTAGGAAAATATATTGGGTTCAAAGTCAGAAGACTTTAGATTAGATCTTGTCTCTGTCCACTCTCTAACTACATGGTCATCTATAAATTCATTCACCTCTCTGAGTCTAGAAATAATTTGTTAACAGCACTTAAATGAAGTAGCAAAGATCTGTGATTTCATCAACACAAAGAATTCTGAGAATGGAAATTTATCCCAAAACATAATAATTTAACAACACTTTCCTTGCGTATATGAAAAGTTCTTTGTTGCTTTTTTTAACAGACCTCTGTTTCCATTAGTGTAGCAATGATTTATGAAAAATTTCCTTTTACCAATAAATTTTTTACTTATTTTGCAGCTTGAGGATGTATAAAGTTACCTTAAATATTGAGAGATTAAGTGAATTGTCTATAATTAGAAAACTAGTTTGTGCCAGATATTGGACTTAGATCAAAGACTTTAAAATTTTTTTTATTTTTAACTCATGGATATTCTCTATCCACTATTTCATGGTGCTACCCATAGGGATTTTGCTTTCCCACATAGAGATAATGCACACAAAAGTGATTTGCATGGTATCATATCTATTTAAGACATCTTTCTTCTCCACTGGTTTGGGCTGCTACATTCATTAACATTTTTAAATTATTTTGAATCTTGAAAGCTCCATGGGATTATTTTGTATTTCCACCATCTAACTAACTCCATACTTAGCAACAGAGTTGAAAGTCACTCCTTGACAAGATTGTGTTTACCATATATACTGAATTCAGTACAGGTGGAGTTATTTATCTACAACTCAAACTGCCATAAGGAAGGCAGTTGCAGTAGTAAAGGTAGATAAAATATAGAGCTGATAAGAAAATAATGTGGCTGGAAATTGGCTGATGAAGACCTTCTGCAGCATGAGGGCTCAGGAGGTTTTTTTGTTTTTGTTTTTATTCCAACCTATGATTTCAAGGGTGTTGGAAATAATGGATATGAAACTTTCAAATGAAGATCAACAACTTCAAATGTAGCATATTGTCATACAGAGTTACATGAGATACTGAGATTAAATGGCTTATTTATTGTCGCATAGTAGGTGTCAGAGAAGAACTTGAATCAAAAAATTCATGCTTCCAACTTTTTGTCTACTATGTAAAGTTGTCTATTTCTGGGATATTGCATTGTAGATTTATAATCCTTCCTTTCCTTTCTGATATCCTGACCATTCCTACTTTCTAAAAACCTTATCCAAAGGATAAGAAAATTATAAGTGAATTAAGAAAAATCTATATCTTGTTGGGATGAGATAAAATACTGCCAAAATATTTTAGTGCTGACCTTTCCTTTAGCAATCCCTCAGATAAAAGGACAGAGCACATGAAGCCTAGAAAAATCTCATGACATAATACATGTTGTCTCACTCAAGGGATCTCCAGGGAGCCTGTTCTTTTTGTCAGGATAGGAGAAGGGGGAAACTTTATTTGGCACTTCCATGAAAAGGGCAGATCAAAATGTCATTTCGGTATGCCTTTGGAATAACAGTACGACAGTGTGAAGAATAATTTATACTGTCTGGTTTAATACTATTCCTTTAATTAAATATAATTATGGATTAAGAATTAAAAATGTACTTAAAAGCCAGATATTTTCCAAGCAAATATATTTCACTGAATGTTTTAGTTTTCTAAACATTTTGAACATTATTTTCACTTTTTGTATTGTGAGTTTTGCAAATCATATCTCTTGGGGAATGTCACTATTGCAAATGTTACCTTTGGGAGGGGAGGGTTGTGTGGAGTTACATTGGCTATTATTGTCTTGGGTAAGAATTATTAAAGCTCCAAAGCTTTATACAATTTTTTCATCTTGATAGCATCTTTCAAAGAAACAAAGAAGTTGTCTGCATTAAAGATATTTGAATAATGGGAATTTATTTTTAACATTTCTATCTTCTATGCTAGCTAATATAAGAAGCCCAAATTAATAAAAATAAATAAAAATAAGAAGTCTGCAAAAGTTGTATAGTTATTTTCATGTAAAGGCAGAATTTTTCCTTAATACTAAAGCTATACAATACAAAACTTCAGTTAGCTACAGGTTGCCATAGTTTTTAACTCATTGATTTTATTGGCTCACTGGCCAGAATTCTACTTACCATAATGTATAAACCACTTCAGAGTTGATTGAAGATATTTTGATGACTGGAGTGTGTGGTGATCAATAGATTGGAGAGGAGGCAAGGGAAAACTTAAGAAATGGGAAGTCATTAGACGGGGAAGGTGTAGAGGTTCAAAAATGTGAAGGAATAGTCACTTGTCTCAGATCAAATCTTGAACTTAAGTATAGGTAGGAGTAAGGGGGGAGCAAAGTGAAATGATATTTTAAAGAGATGGAGAGACATTCATTAATCTTCAAATATAATTCCCTATATCATCTCAAAATAGAGAACTCATCTATTTTATTCTGGTAACATGAAGGTTCATAGAGTTGACAGCCATTGAAGTGTTGTGATTCCAGGGTTAATGCGAGACCTTCCTATCCCAAAGTTTTGGTTCATCTGACACTAAACAGTCATTCAAGTCTCCACAAAGCCTTGGCTAACATTCAACCAAGTTAGTTAACTGCAAAGGAGAAAATGCCTCTAGTAGCACCTATATTAGTGGTTCATAATGAGAATAACAACCAGATTGAATGACATATCACATTTTAGTTCATTTTGAATGGGAAACAAGAATGTATACATAGAATTTGTACTGATTAAGGTCAGAGAAAGAGCAAAAATTTATTACCAATGAGATTTTTCATACTCCACCTTTCAACATCACCCAATAACTGTGGTAACAATAAAAAGATGGTTAGAAATTGTTATTGTGATATGATTAAAAAGTGATACAGGATCTAAGAAGGCTGAAAGACAATTTTAATCATGCCATTGTGAACAGACCTTTTATTTCACTGGCATAAGGAACTTCAAATTGGGTAGCTCCCTACAGCAATGCAAATGTCCATCTATTTTACAATTTATATTTTTAGAGTCTGCCCAGGGTCACTGAGAGGTGAAGTAGTTTGCCAAAGGTCAGAGATTCAACTTAAATGCAGCTATTCCTGACTCCTAAAACAGATCGATAATTTATTGATATCAAGTTGTATAATTTCCCCTATATAAGTTCATAAAATCATTGAAATCTCTATGGGCTCCTTGGGAGGGTCCCCAGCTTAAGAAACTGGAAACTCTGATTTAAAGGGGGAAATGAAATATATACTTATGTTTCTTTATATGTATATATAGACACATATGTTCTACAAAGTACATACACATGAAATATATGTATATATATTATGTGTTGCTCTAATCATATATCTATATAATCAGATATAATAAATCATCAATAGAAGCCTACTTTAATCTGTAGGAAAGCAGGAAGATAGGAGGCACAAGGGAAACATGGATAAACAAATGAGGATGAAATGGAGTGTTAATTGAAAATAAACATTTATGAACAGAAAAAAGGATAAAAAGAAAGTGTGGGAGAGCGAGAGAAAAAAAATAAAACAGGGGGAAAATAAGATGGAGGGAAATACACCACTAGTAATAAATGAAAATGTGAATGTAAATGTAAAATGGAATGTAAATATAAAGAAGAAAAGGATAGCAGAGTGAATTTAAAAAAAAACAGAATCCCACAATATGCTTCCTACCAGAAACACATTTAAAGCAGTGAAACACACACAGACTAAAAGTAAGGGAATAGAGAAGTATTTACTGTTCCCCAGCTAAAGTAAAAATGGCAGGAGTAGCAATCATGATGTCAGACCTATAAAATATAAATAGATTCAATAAAAAAGATAAGGAAAGAAATTACATCTTGATAAATGGCACCATACTCTTTAAATGGAATTAGCTCACCCCCCCATTCATAGTTAAAACTCTAGCCACCAGAGATAATGTCATCCCCACCTCCCTTAGTGGGGAGAGGAGATGAGTTACCCACACATGACAATAAGTAACAAATCAAGAACAAAGGACTGCCCTTTGGGCAGTCCAAAACAGTGTTGAGGCTGTCATTTGTCCACTTGAATTAGAGGTGGACCTACAGGAAGTGACAAAAGCTGCTATCTTTCAAATATGTTGGTAACTCCCTGTTGAGGCAGTTCGGGCTTTGAACTTGGTGCTGAAGGATCTCTGCTGAGACCTCAGGCAGCTTCCCCTCTGAATTGTCACGTGAGTAAGTTAGGTTGGCTCCCTTTCGCCTACCTTGGCGTTTCTGGAGTCTTTACCTCAATAAGGCTTCTTTGTGTCTCTAATTGCTAAGGCCTTGTGACTAGTAGCCTAGTTAAATTAGTCTTTTAACCCTCTCTCAGTCCAGACCTCTGCTGGTCTGGGTCGACCTCTCCCTCTCTCTATTTCCCTATCTTCTACCTTCCAAAAATTGTAAATAAACTACCATAAAACCCATCCTCACTTGGGCCTATTTTAATTATGGAATCAGTCTAAATTATTGATTCCTGGAGACCACACCTTAATATATATATATATGTAATATATATAATATCTAAGTTTTCCCTCTTATAATACACAATGAAATGATTTCGATATTAAATATATATGCAGTTGTATGCTGAGAGCTTAGATTGCAAAGTAAAAGATGCTTTACTCTCCCTATCACTATCCAGGAACAGAGAAGAACCTCAACAGGTAGAAAAGATGACAGGGAAAAAAGAACTAGAAAAGTGAGCACTTTGGTGGAACTGTAAACTGATATAACTATTCTGGAGAGCAATACGGAACCAGGCTCAAAAGGACATGAAACTATGCATACCCTTTGATCCAGCAGTACTTCTACTCAGTCTCTATCCCAAAGAGATCAGAGATAAGAGAAAAGGACCTACATATACCAAAATAGTTTTAGCAGCTCTTTTTGTAGTAAGAAAGAACTGGAAACTGAGGGGTGGTCCATGACTTAGGGAATGGCTGAATTAGTTGTGGTATATTTTGGTAAGGAAATATTCTTGTGCTATAATAAATAATGATCAAAATAGTTCACAAAAACCTGGAAAGACTTCTAGAAACATGCAAGGTGAAGTGAGCAGAACAAGGAAAACAATGTATATGATAACAGTGTGTCATTTAAAATCACTTGGGATACTTGAAACTACATTTCCCATGGTCCAAAGGGCTTCCTGTTTTGGATTACGTATTCAAGGTGAGGGACTGTTTTAAATAGGGGGGAAGTGACTTTGAACTTCCTCTTTAGCTACCTGAGCTTGCAGAGAGAGGAAAGGTAAATGGCTGAGGTGAGGTTGGAATAGGTTTCTTACTGGCGCATGGTCAATTTATCTCTATCAGCATGGCTTTTATTAAATTACTATTATTCCTTTTGATCTTGGCCCTCATCATTTTTAATCATCACAACAGAAACATTGTATAATGATCAAATGTGATAAACTCAACTATTATCAGCAAAGCAAATTCTAAAGATATCCACAAGGGACCCATGAGGAATGTGCTAACCACAGTTAAAGAAGGAATTGCTGGAGTATAAATGCACCTCAAGGAATACCATGTTCTATGTTTTTTTCCTTCAAGAGGGTTTTATTGTAGGTATTGTAAATGTCTTCTGTCAGGGCTTGAGCAATATGATAACATTGCCTCAAAGAGTTAGATGGAAGGGGGAAGGGAGAATTCCTAATATGATAGGAAAAATCCAAAAATGTCAATAAATGATTGTCAAAATTGTTACCACATGTAACAAAAAATAAAAAAAAAAACTTAACAAAGTTCCTATCTTATCCTATAGGCAACATGGTCACACACACACACACACACACACACACACACATATATATATATATGTATATATATATATATACATAAAAGTAGATTTAAAAATGTATATACTGGCCTGTTTAATAATAAAATTATAACAATAATTATTTTCAGCTACTCTTATTTTCTAAAATGTATATGTAGCCTCAGATAAGTTGATCATGAATTTTTACATACACCAATTCTTTTAGCAGTAATCCTCCTCTTAAATCCAAATGTCTTCACACATAATTCTAGCATCACAAAGTCCTAGAACAGGACCACAGTCTCTTTTCTATGATATTTCCTTTCCTGTATCTCTTTCCCTCATAACCTGATTCCTCAGGTGGAGATAGAGAGGGTTTAAAATGAGGTAGATAAGATTCTGCTATTGTTATCTGGTCATATTGTTGTTCCACCTCAGAATTAGAAAGTCTACTTAAAATGAAGATTACTCAGTTAAAATGCAGATTTATCCAGATTGCCCTTAAGGAGTGATGTCAGTGGTCTTTGATTAAGTTATATACTAATTTTTGAAGGGAACTATGGATATGGCCTGGCCAATATGAGACAGTATTCTGAGGGAGTAGAGACCTGAGTATGAGGGCAGAATGATCAAAGAAAGGATGTAGTGGTGACAAAAAATATCTTATATGTAAGGAGTAATAAGAAAATGAACCTGACTAGAAGAAAGAAGCCAAGCTAGATAGTAAATATGTTCCTGTTAACATGTAGCCATACTTCAAAATTTGTAAGAAAATTCTATCTAAAGAGAAGGAGTGGACACCATGAGGAGGATTTAACTAGCATCTCTCAAATTACAATACTCAAGTAGCTTGCCTTCTCTATCTGTATCTAGAGCTGGTTCTACAAAAACTTTAAAACACAACTGATTATAAAATTGCTTAAGCCACCTAGTCTTTCTTAGTCTCATGTTTCTCATTTGCAAAATGTTGGACAAGGGAATCTCCATGTTCTCCTCTGCATCTGATATTCCTATATCCTTAGTCTTGTTCTAAGATGTCAAAAAATGTTGGGAAATACGTATCAAAGACAACCCCAATGCTATAACTTGTTGGAAATATTACAAACTCTGCAATCTGACATTTTAAGTACAGTTGTTCCTCACTATATTTCAGTTCACTTATCACAGCTTCACTGTATTGCAGGTTTTTAAAAATATGTATCTAATTTTGTGTCTTGGAATTTTCCCTATATTGCAGAATTTTGTGGATAAATACCATACTGTAATGATGGAAATGCAGTACACCACTACCTCTTGTGCAAGTTTGCCAATGGGAGATTTGCTATAAGGAAGTAGTGAAGATGATCGACAGAGAGACAGATTCTAGAACTTGGGTGGGTGACTGGCAAAATGTCAGTTAGACTTTTCCTGATTCCCTGTATGGAGAACACTGTATTTCCCTCTGTGTGGATCCTGATTTACTTGGAAACCATTTACATTAAGAGACCCTGTGAAGGAGGTTAGGGCTCAGTGGTGGATACTGGTCTAAATCCCCACTCCCTCTCCTCAATTGGATATATCAACAGATCATCTGGATTACAGTGGACATAGCTTTTTTTTTTTAATTATTTATTTTACATTTTGTAATTTTTTTCTAGCTCTTGCTTGTTTTTTTTTTTTTTTTTTTTAGTTTTAAACCCTTAACTTCTGTGTATTGACTTATAGGTGGAAGAGTGGTAAGTGTAGGCAATGGGGGTCAAGGACTTGCCCAGGGTCACACAGCTGGAAAGTGTCTGAGGCCAGATTTGAACCTAGGACCTCCCATCTCTAGGCCTGGCTCTCAATCCACTGAACTACCCAGCTGCCCCTGGACATAGCTTCTGAAGATCACCTAGCTTTTGGACACAAAAACCTATCCTATACAGCTGGATCTGCTTATCTTCCAGTTTCTGGACAGGCTAGACTTAAGGCAGCTGTTAGGGTTTTGCCTGTTAGAGTAGTTTTACCCTCCTGGACTTTGGGGAGGGGACCCAAGTACTGTAAGGCAGTTTTTCCCATTCCCTCCCTTCTTTTTTATTTTAATTTTGAATATTTTCCCCTAGTTGCATATTTCATGTTCTTTCCCTCTCCCCCAAACCCTCTTAACCCCTCTTAGCTGATGTACAATTGCACTAGGTTTTACATGTATCATTGATCAAGATCTAATTCCATATTATTGATAGTTGGACTAGAGTTATCTTTTAATGTTTACATCTCCAATAATATCCCCATCATCCTATGTGTTCAAACAGTTGTTTTTCTTCTGTATTTCTCTTCCCACGGTTCTTCCTCTGAATATGGCTAGTTTTCTTTCTCAGAAGTCCCTCAGCCTTCCTCTGGATCTACATTGCTGCTAGTAGAGAAGTCCGTTATGTTCATTATGATACCACAGTGTATCTGTCTCTATGTACAATGTTCTCCTGTATCTGCTCCTTTCACTCTGCATCATTTCCTGGAGGTCATTCCAGTTCACATGGAATTCCTCCATTTCATTATTACTTTGAGCACAATAGTATTCCATCACCAACAGATACCACAATTTGTTCAGCCATTCCCCAATCAGACATTCTCCTCTCATTTTCTAATTTTTTGCCACCACAAAGAGCATGGCTATAAGTATTTTTGTACAAGTCTTTTTCCTTATTATCTCTTTGGTATATAATCCAAGCAGTGCTATGGCTAGATCAAAAGGCAGATAGTCTTTTTTTTTTTTTAATTTTTTTTAAACCCTTGTACTTCAGTGTATTGTCTCATAGGTGGAAGATTGGTAAGGGTGGGCAATGGGGGTCAAGTGACTTGCCCAGGGTCACACAGCTGGGAAGTGGCTGAGGCCGGGTTTGAACCTAGGACCTCCTGTCTCTAGGCCTCACTCTCACTCCACTGAGCTACCCAGCTGCCCCAAGGCAGATAGTCTTTTAAAGCCCTTTGAGCAAAGTTCCAAATTGCCATCCAGAATGGATGGATCAGTTCACAACTCCACTAGCTATGCATTAGGGTCCCAATTTGGCCATACCCAACTCCAGCATTCATTCTTCTCCCTTGTTGTCATTTTAGCCAGTTGTGAGGTGATACCTCAGATTTGTTTTGATTTGCATTTCTCAAATCATTAAAGATTTAGAACACTTTCTCATGTGCTTATTGATACTTTTGATTTCTTTATCTGAGAATTGCCTATTCATGTCCCTTGCCCATTTATCAATTGGGAGATGGCTTGATTTTTTGTACAATTGATTTAGCTCCTTGTATATTTGAGTAATTAGACCTTTATATGAGTTTTTTGTTATAAAGATATTTTCCCAATTTGTTGTTTCCCTTCTAATTTTGGTAGCATTTGTTTTGTCTGTATAAAAACTTTTTAGTTTGATGTAGTCAGAATTATTTATTTTACATTTTGTGATTTTTTTTCTTATTCTTGCTTGATTTTAAAATCTTTCCTTTCCCAGAGATCTGACAAGTATGCTATTTTGTGCTCACCCAATTTACTTATAGTTTCCTTCTTTATATTCAAGTCATTCACCCATTCTGAGTTTACCTTGGTATAGGGTGTGAGATGTTGACCTAGGACCAATCCCTCCCATATTGTTTTCCAATTTTTCCAGCAGTTTTTGTCAAATAGTGGGTTTTTGTCCCAAAAGCTGGGTTCTTTGGGTTTTTTCATAGACTGTCTTGCTGAGGTCACCTACACCTAGTCTATTGCACTGATCCTTTCTGTTTTTTAGGCAGTACCATATTTTTTGATGACTACTTCTTTATAGTACAGTTTAAGATCTGGTACTGCTAGGCCACCTTCATTCAATTTTTTTTTCATTATTTCCCTTGATATTCTTGGTCTTTTGTTCTTCCAAATGAACTGTTATAGTTTTTTCTAATTCAATAAAAAAAGTTTTTTCGTAGTTTGATAGGTATGGCAGTAAATAGGTAAATTAATTTGGGTAGGATGATCATTTTTATTATGTTAGCTCATCCTACCCATGAGCACTCAATGTTTTTCAGCTGTTTAAATCTAGTTTTAATTGTTTGGAAAGTGTTTTGTAGTTGTGTTTGTATAATGCCTGTGTTTGTTTTGGTAGATAGATTCCTTAGTATTTTATATTGTCTAGGGTGATTTTAAATGATGTTTCTCTTTCTACCTCTTGCTGCTCTGATATGTTGGAGATATATCGAAATGCTGATGGTTTATGTGCATTTATTTTGTATCCTGCAACTTTACTAAAGTTGTTGATTATTTCCACTAACTTTTTAGTTGATTCCGTAGGGTTTTTTAAGTAGACCATCATATCATGTGCAAAGAGTGATAACTTGGTCTCCTCATTGCCTATTTTAATACCTTCAATTTCTTTTTCTTTTCTCATTGCTACTGCTAGTGTTTCCAGTACAATGTTAAATAATAGAGGTAATAATGAGCATCTTTGTTTCCCTCCTGTTCTTATTGGGAATGCTTCTAATTTATTCGCATTGCAGATGATGTTTGTTGATTGTTTTAGATACATATCGTTTATTATTTTTAGGAAAGGCCCTTCTATTCCTATACTTTCTAGTGTTTTCAGTAGGAATGGGTGTTGTATTTTGTCAAAGACTTTTTCAGCTCCCTTTCCTTCTTAACCCAGCTGTTATTAAACCTTAAAATATCTACCAGTCTCTCCTTTTAAGTTCCTTTCCCATATCAGGTGATCGGTACCTCATTACCAGTAAGGACCCACTGTGTAATCCCAACAGATATCCTGGTGTTAGCACACTTAACAGTCATCTATACCCATTCTACAAACCCCACTGAGTTTATTTATTCTTTGAGTCCCTAGGGAGTTCATTTACTACTTTAAGATCATACATGGCACACTATTGGGTGATGGAATGAAAGGCAATCAGCCACAGTGCTGTGTTCTGTATCCTGGATGCTAATTGACTCAGTGTTTTTAAGAGTATGGGAAAGGTTAATAAGAGTATGGAAAAGATTTATGGGAGAATAGGAAGGGTCTATAAAGCCTTAAAATTTATGTAAATAATGAAATAAATATAATGCCTCTATTTTGTGGATTTTTGCCTATTGCGGGGGGCTCTGGAACATAAATCCCACAAAAGGTTAGGGATCATTGTAACTCAAAATCAGACCCCTTTCCCATCTTTCCATTTTCCTATTTATCACTATATTCCTTTTTATCTATGATCTGTCCATGTTTGCCTATGTGCTAGTTTTCTTGCAGAATATTCCATCTTCTTTCTTTGTAACTTTTCATTGACTACTCACTATTGCCGGAATATTTTCTCTTGTCATCTCCTTCCACTTCTTTTATGTTTTTTAAATATTTTAGCTTGTGTTTATTGACAAATACAGTCAACTATTGCACAATAAGAGTATAGGTTTCTTCCAAACTGGCAACAGAAGAGAAATATTGGAGGAACACAAGACTTACAATGTGAGAGGGATGAGGACTCAGTAGTGGCAAGGAGTGTATGAATAGGACCGTGGGAACTACTCAGGATAGAATTTTCTTTTAAATTTTATGACCACTTCTCTTACTCTGACTAGGGGAAACAAGTTTCTTCCTCCCCTCAAGGTAGAAATGCCTTATGAAGACACCATTGCTAAATATCACATTATTTACAAAAACATGTTGGTTTTTAGCAGCTGAATTCAGCTTTTTTAAAAACTTAAGTGTGTAAGACCAAGACACTTTCATTTACATAAGAGGAGGTCAAAAGGAGGGTGGTTCCTCTGGCCAGGAAGATGTAGAAGGCCAGTCCACATTAAGGACTTGTGCTCAAGAGGGATTATTCCTTCCACTTTCTGGAATCCCTCATTTAACATTCCAATCAAATTCTACTTAATGCTGGAGACCATTCTTTGTCCCTACTCATTAATATCTTCCTATCCATTTGCATCTTTAATTCAGGAAAATCCAGTAGCCTGTCAAAACATTTTTTGGATCTCAGCTCTGTTATCCAGTGTGTCAGCAATCCCTCTCTGTTTTGTTTTAACTGCAAATTTAATCATCTATGCCATCCAAACCTTCATCTAAATCACTGGAAATATATTAAATATCATGAAGTCAAGCACATTTCCCTGGGACATTCCATTATAGACCTCATAACAACTCAAAAATAAACCATTAACTGTTATTCTTTCATTTTAGTCATATGACCATTTAATTGTTTTCACATCTGTCCATCTTTTCACAAGACTTTAACAAATCTTTATTTATAGCTATAATTTTTTTCTAGTTTTAAGAAATAAATTTTTGGGTTGTTTGATTTGTATGGCATCAAATAGGTGAATCAATTTAGGTAAGATTGCTTTTTTTATTATATTGGAATGGCCTATCTAGGAGCAATTATGTATTTTATATTAAGAAAGTACTCCTAAAAGCCTTACTCATTCTTCTTTGAATAGACTCATATGGATGACAGAACATGTTATTTTTTAACTTTTTTTAATCACCAGCACCTCAGGATCACTAAAAGAAAGTGCTGTGTATTTTCTTAAACATAGGAAACTACCTATATCTTGTACTTTTGGTCAATTTGCCCTCTTACTTCATTGAGTCTAAAGATAAGCTTTCAATAGAGTCATCTTTTTATTTTCCACTACTATTTATTGTTTTGTTAGATATTATTTTTCACAATCTTTCATCCTCTTTTGTGATGTTATGCAAATTATCTTGTACTCTACTTTGGTTATTCATGACTGTAACTCATATGGTTACTTTAGGAGGACTTTCTTAATATAAATTAATTCAGAACTATTAACAGTAATATTTTGAGGACAGAAATAGGTACTGAATCTGAGATTTGTCATGGAGGGAGATTGGGTCCTGATGAAGAAAACTTCCAATGCAGATTATCACCTTTTATGCAAATTTGATCTTAAAGAGTTACTTAGTTAATGTGTTTATTAACTGAGGCTTTTTCAACATCAATTCTGATACACTTTCCACAGTGATTAAGTTATTCTGTGAAAAAAGATGATAATAAGAGTAAACTTCTTTACTTTTGTCTATTGAACACTTTTCAGAGTCAGCAGTTATTCAAATCATGTACCTGGTAGCTATTGTATTCTTTTCATTTTTTATTCTTCTAATTTTCTGTTTGTTTTTACTATAATTTCAGTAATGTATGGATCTGTTTTTTTCTTTTGTTATTGTGAACTTCTATTTTAGCTTGGTTTTAAGTTGATTTGTCCCATATCTATTGTTTCCAATATTCTTCAGTTATCATCACCTAAGAATTTGAATAAAACACTTCTTTGTCCAGGAAGTAAATTTTCATTATTTTTTTTTACTTTCTAGTTGAATTGCTTCTCTTAGAAAAAGTATCTGAGAATCGGAACTAAAATTAACAACTCAATTTTATAATTAAACACAAATGTTATTAGATATTTTGTTAATATATTTCATATGAACATAATTTCTTTGATCACAGGAACTAAAAATGGTTTTTGATACCATTAATAAATATTGATTAGTGATTAGTTATACAGTTGATGCTGAATAAAAAGAATCAGGAGTATTAAGAAGATTGAATTGATGAGATAGATCTTTCTTTCCCTCTTTTTTCTTTCCTCATTTCTTTTTCTTTTCCTCCTTTTCTTCCATTCTTCCTTCCATTGATCTTTACTTCTTGTTTGTTTGGATCTTTTAAAATTCCTTTATGTCTGTGTTTTTATTTTGTGTGACTTCCAGACTTCTTTGGAACATTACCTCTCCTGATTTCTTTTCAGTACCTTTTTAAGTGTTGACATTCCCCATTAGAATGACAGCTCCTTGGTGGGGAGGGAGGATGATCTTACTTTTTGCTTACATTTCACATGCTTACAAAAGAATCTATTAATACATGTTCTATTTATACTTTCTGAACAGGCCATAGACCCACTGTCACATACACTCATTTGGGCAGCTTTTAGAAACTCTTAAAGCAATTATAAAAATTCCTTTTTTGTTGTTGGCTATAGTTTTATTCATTATTTGTTGCTACAAATGCTGTTGTGATGCATGATTTGTCAAATAATTTACGAGAATAAATACTTCTTCAACAATTTACAGGTGCCAACAAATAAAAATGTGGACTAATATGACCATCACTTAGTGCCTGATAAGCTTTCAATTATTGGTTCTAGGGGTAATTTATATTTTTGGAATGTTCTTAATTACTCAAGAATTGATTTATATCCTTATTGATTCATTCATTTTATTTATCATGACAAAAAGCTATAATGTCTTTTATGCTTATACTATACTTAGATTCCAGTTAACAACATACACTCATATTTCTAAGAGAATTTTAGATTACAGATTTAGATCTTTGGGTCATAGACTTAAGAAGATCATAGACAAGTATTAGAGTGGAATTTTCAGATCATCTATTTTAGTTCCATTATTTTACAGATGAAGAAACTGATATCTAGAGGGGTTAACTTCAACCACTAAGTAACAACAATTATTTAGCACCACTTTAATTTTAAATATTCTGCTAGGTATTGAGGTTAGGATTAAAAATTAGGCTTCTGACTTCATGGTATATAGAATTGCCAGGAAAGCAAACTTCCTTTATAAATACAGCTTGGTATTTTCTCCACAATTTATAATTGTAGAGATTCTTCCAGAGCACTAAGAATTTAAATTATTTTTCCCTTGCCACATAGCTAGTAGAGGCAGACCTTGAACACTGGTCTTTGTAGCTTCATGGCCAACTTCCCATTTACTCTGCCTTGCCGATCCTCAGGTACTGATACTGGGGACCTAAAAATGAAATTGTCTCTTGCTTTCAAAGAGCTTATGTTCTCTTATGTTCTTTTAGAAAAGGCAATATGTATATAAGCAAATATATACTAAAAGTGTTTGTTCATGAGTATAGGAAGATTCAGATTTGAAAACTCTCTTTACCATTGCAATAGCTTCTCTGCATTTATATAGAAGTATTAGAGAAACTACTGTAGTAGTCTCTAAATTATAGAGTAGGGGAAAGCTAGTTGGCTCACTGGAAAGAAAGTCAGGTCTGGAGATGGGAGGTCCTGTGCTCAAATCTGGGCTCAGACTCCTTCTAGATGTGTGACTTGAGGTCAGTCATCTAACCACAATTACTTAGACCTTACTGCTCTTCTGTCTTGGAACTGATATTTAAGGGTTTTCAAACTAAATGAATTATAGTAGTCAGAGATTTCTTGATGTCATTGAGAAATTAAGTTAGTTGCTAAAGATCACTCAGACAGTAGGTATGTAAAATATTTTCAAAAACCTAAATGGTAGTTATTTGAAAGGTGATAAGGACCAGGTAATGAACTATTCAAGGGCTGGGATGATAAGAAGATACTTTATGTAGAATACGTTGGTTCAGTTGAACTTTTTTTTTAAAACATTTATTAATATTCATTTTTAACATGGTTACATGATTCATGCTCCTACTTTCCCCTTCACTCTCCTCAATCCCCCCACCCATGACCGATGCGCATTTCCACTAGTTTTGTCATGTGACCTTGATCAAGACCTATTTCCAAATTGTTGGTAGTTGCATTGGTGTGGTAGTTTCGAGTCCACACCCTCAATCATGTCCACCCTGACCCATGCGTTCAAGCAGTTGTTTTTCTTATGTTTCCTCTCCTGCAGTCCTTCCTCTGAATGTGGGCAGCGTTCTTTACCATAAATCCCTCTGGATTGTCCTGGGTCACTGTATTGCTGCTGGTACAGAGGTCCATTACATTCAATTTTACCACAATATATCAGTCTCTGTGTACAGTGTTCTTCTGGCTCTGCTCCTTTCGCTCTGCATCTGTTCCTGGAGGCCTCTCCAGTTCGCCTGGAACTCCTCCAGTTTATTATTCCTTTTAGCACAATACTATTTCATCACCCACATATACCACAGTTTGTTCAGCCATTCCCCAATTGAAGGACATACCCTCCTTTTCCAATTTGTTGCCACCACAAAAAGCGCAGCTATGAATATTTTCATACAAGTCTGTTTATCTATGATCTCTTTGGGGTACAAACCCAACAATGGTATGGCTGGATCAAAGGGCAGGCATTATTTTATAGCCCTTTGAGCATGATTCCAAATTGCCAGCCAGAATGGCTGGAAGAGTTCACAGCTCCACCAGCAATGTATTAATGTCCCAATTTTGCCACATCCCCTCCAATGTTCATTACTCTCCCCTTCTTTCATTTTAGCCAATCTACTAGGTGTGAGGTGATATCTCAGAGTTGTTTTGATTTGCATTTCTCAAATTATTAAAGATTTGGAACACTTTCTCATGTGTTTATTGATACTTTTGATTTCTTTACCTGAAAATTGTCTATTCATGTCTCTTGCCCATTTATCAATTAGGGAATGGCTTGATGTTTTATACAATTGCTTTAACTCCTTGTATATTTGAGTGATTACACCTCTGTCAGAATTTTTTGTTATAAAGATTTTTTCCTAGTTTGTTGTTTCCCTTCTGATTTTGGTTGCGTTGTTTTTCTTTGTACAAAAACTTTTTAATTTAATATAATCAAAATTATTTATTTTACATTTTGTAATTTTCTCTAACTCTTGTTTGGTTTTAAAATCTTTCCTTTCCCAGAGATCTGACAAGTATACTATTCTGTGTTCACCTAATTTACTTACAGTTTCCTTCTTTATATTTAAGTCTTTCACCCATTCTGAATTTATCTTGGTGTAGGGTGTGAGATGTTGATCTAAACCTAATCTCTCCCATATTGTTTTCCAAATTTCCCAGCAGTTTTTGTCAAATAGTGGATTCATGTCCCAAAAGTTGGGCTCTTTGGGTTTATCATACACTGTCTTGCTGATGTCATTTACCCCAAGTCTATTCCATTGATCCTCCTCTCTATTTCTTAGCCAGTACCATATTGTTTTGATGACTGCTGCTTTATAGTATAGTTAAATATCTGGTACTGCTAGGCCCCCTTCCTTCACATTTTTTTTTCATTATTTTCCTTGAAATTCTTGATCTTTTGTTATTCCAAATGAAATTTGTTATAGTTTTTTCTAATTCAGTAAAGAAGTTTTTTGGTAGCTTGATAGGTATGGCGCTAAATAGGTAAATTAATTTGGGTAGAATTGTCATTTTTATTATGTTAGCTCG
>NC_058133.1:416334490-416389117 GCF_016433145.1 Gracilinanus agilis | reverse complement strand
TATACATATATATATATATATATATATATATATGTGTGTGTGTGTGTGTGTGTGTGTGTGTGTGTGTGTATGTGTGTGTACACACACATTTGTACTACCAAGTTTATTCCTTCCTAGGATCAAAAATTAACTTCTTTTTGCCATTTAAAGATCTTCTCTCTCTAACCCGGCCCATTTTTTCAGTTTTAGTCTCTTTATCCTTTACTCCTACCCATGTTCTCAATGACTCAGGTACATTGGCCTAATTTATGTTTATTTCTCACTTCACCCCATCTCCTATCTCTGCTTTTGTACTGGTTTCTCCCCATGTCTATTGTTATCCCTCCATCCCTCTGACTTTAAGTTTCTCTGATCTCCTTCAAGACACAATTTAAATTCTATATTCTCCAAGAAGTTATTCCTGGGCCTCCCAGTGCCTAGCCCTTTAATATGATCTGCTATCTAGTTTGTATATTGCTTATGTGTACCTTTTACTTAAAACTCTTCAGCACTGGTAATGTGGCATTTTCAAATGGGAATTATCAGTTCTATAGCCAGGAGAAAGAAGATGCCTGGCAATTAATCAGTCTTTCCCTTGGCAATAAAATTGATAACTCCCATTTGTAAATGCCACATTACTCACTACATGATCAATGCTGAGCATTTTTAAATTCATCTCAAACTGTACAAAGTAGGTCTTTAAAAAATAACATTGATTTATAGCTGGGGACATTTCCAGTTTGATAAAAATATCTCTTTAATTAGAATACCTTGTCTTCCCTTACAAATTAACTCTATAGAATTAAAACCTTCATTCAAAATTAAAAGAGAAATGAAAAACAAAGCATTTGAGTCACTTGTCTTTTATAGGCCTCTAGTACCTCTCTTAAATGGTTTGTGATTACTTGAAAAAAACTGTGAGTACTTTGATCTTACTCTCCCAGAATGAGACTGATTAGATCTTCTTGTCAGTGTTCTATGTGTATTCTTCAGAAACTGGAGTGGCTCTTCTCCAATTCTATCAGCTCAAACCACTATGAGCAACTTCTTCCTACTGTTATCCATTAGTAACTAGCACTCCATTTGTATATAACCAATTCGCATGAATTGGTTTTTATGAAGCTATACTTATTTCAAAAATATAGTTGTAGCTGAAATGTACACATTTTCCCCTAAAATTTATTGGTACATCTTACTTGATATCATCTCAGGCTTTTAGAGCAGATTAAGAATTTAAAAATTTCTACAAATGAGATGACCCAAGACTTATAGTGTTTCTTATTGAATACTATGAAGAAAATGTCAATCAAAGAAAAGTGAACAAAATCAGAAAAAAGGGTGAGAAGCTACTGAATGGTTTTCAAAAATAACTCTAGTTCTTATTTTTCAACTGCAAGGAATCAGCAGGGTTGGAGTCAAGATGTCAGAGAAGTTAGAAGGAACCATCTTATTTCTACCAAATTATTCTCCAAAAAGTAATGATATAATGCCTCAAAATGAATTCAGGAGCATCATCACTCACAAAAAAGAAAAGATGAAGTAATTTGTTCAGCCCTAAACAACTTGGAAAGCCAGAAAGAGGAATCTAGTGACCCAGGAAAGAGGTGAAATGCACAATGAGCCAGGGCAAATCCCACAAAGGCAACAGGCATTGGGCACAACTAAAGCAGCAGACAAGGTTTCTGGAACTCTCAGCCACAGATGCTAAGGGGAGCCAGACAACTGTTCAGAATGAGAACACAGGGGTCTCTTTGCTTGTTCTACATGCAAGAATCTAGTCATATTGACCATATGTAGAATGAGGTCACAGTCACAAGGTGAGGAGGAACACCAGTAGACACCCGCACTTGTGGCCTCAGGGGAACAGGGGACCCTGGTCACAGTTCCAAGAGGTAAAATAGAGCTTGGTGTTACTCACAGAGAAGAGCCCAGGCTGTGAATATTTTATACATACCACTTCTTATAATATACCACCTTGAAAAATGTCTTTATTCTTTGTCTATTTTGAGTTAACACTTGTGAAAAGGAACTCTTTATTTTCTTTGTACACTAACTTAAGAATCCCTACTTAGTATCTTGCCAGACACTAAATAAGAGTGTTCCCAAGTGTATGAAAATATAAGTAAGGTAATGGGGTCACAAGGGATATTATAAATTAACTAAGGGGTTTGTGGGAACACACTCTGGGATTTAAGAGAGACTAAAACTGAACATTGAAGACTTGTACAGCTAAGTCACTCCCAACTGAAAAATAACAGCCAACTGTCACTCTGGCCAGAGGCCTTAAATTCAACAGACAAGGTTACAGGATGAAACTGGGTTTAATTAGGAACAAAAAAGGAGGGATAGGAATGTCTACTCTAAAACCTTAATACCTAATAACAAAACCCACAAGGATAGGGAAGGACTTATTCTACTACACTAATCTAAGTGATCTAAACTAACAGGGCCCAAGGAGCTGTAAATAGAGTCTCTGGGTTTCTGCCTCAAACCTGGAACCTGCCAGGCTTGAGTACAGCTAGGGCTTTGTGGCTTTGGGATTCTCACTGCAATCCACTGATGATCTCTGGATGCCAGGAGCTAGGTTGTCTCAGGAGCCAAGTAGTTAGGTTTTGCTTGAAGCACTGTCCTCCAGAACTCAAACTTCTCCTCCTCCCTTGGCTCTGTAGATTTTGTCCTTTTGCTAGATGCCACACTCAGGATCCCAGGGAAAACAGGAAGCAGGGTGTCCTTTGCACTGAGGTCTCCCAGGCTGGCAACAGTTTTTGCCCACCACTAATGGAATCCTCACTCAGGGCACAGACACACTTCCTCCTCCTTCATTCCAACCTGGAATTCCCAGCTCCAGCTCCTTCCTGCTATGTACTTAATTCCTAATCACTAGCTAATCTACTCTTACTCATAACACAAGTCATTTGCTATAGTGGTTAACAACTCAATCAGTCAGGAAATTGTGAATCCTTTTGATAAGAGTTTACACCTCTAGAAGATGAGAAGTGGATCCCACAGGACAGTGCCCCCCTGGGCAGTGCTAGACAATTTGAAAGCTGTGATTGGCCCCTGTGAAGATGGGAAGGGACAAGAAGTCACTATAAAGCCCTGAGTTTCTGGAGCTAGAGGTAAGCTTCAGGAGTCGTCCTCAACAGATCATCATCTTCAGCTCAAACAGCCTCTTGGAGGGAGCTTGGGTGAGTGAATAGCTGGCTTTCCTTTCCTGATTTCTGGAGAAAGATTAATTCCAGTTGAGGCTTAAAAAGTCATGCTGGGCTGAGTCAAGCACCAGAGCAATATTTAGTGTGATGGGTTAAATATATTTCTACTCTCTTTTTGTATTTCTCAACATTCACTCTCTCTCCACCAATTTTGTAAATAAAAACTATTGAAAGTCATTTTGACTTGAGATTATAATTTTCATATATTTTAGTCAAATTCTTAATATTAATTCCTTACACGCTAAAGTTTAGGAGAGTACCCCAAATTCCCAGAAAACAGATACTACCTATAATTATATAGGGGAAATAAGCAAACAACAACAAAAAAAGCACTGAACTCTAAAGAATTTTTATGGAGACAAAGAGAAAGGTACAGACACAAAAGGGGACAGTGAAAGCAAAAGAAACACACGCAAAGTCCAAAAGAAGAATATGGGTTGGATATAGATCCTGGAAGACTCCCAAAAAAGACTTCAAAAACCAATTAAGAGAGGCAGAAGAGAAGGAGGAAAGAGAAATGAAAGTGATTCAAGGAGAATTGAAAGTAATACAAAAAGAAATGAAAGTGATGAGAGAAGAAATGGACTAATTAAAAAAGGAGAACCAAAACCTGATGTGAAAATCAGGCCTTAAAAATCATAATTGACTATTTAAAAAGTAATTATTTCATAAGAAACCAAGAAAAATAAAGTAGAATAAGAAAAATTAAAAAAAGAGGAAAACACGAAATATCTTATTGAAAAAAAAAAAACAATTGCCCTAGAAAAAAGATCTAGCCAAGACAATTTGAGAATTCTTGGACTACCTGAAAGCCATGATCAAGAAAAAATCCTGGACATTAAATGAGAAATTATTAAAGAAAACTGCACAGAGAGCCTCAAACAAGATAATAAAATTGAAATTGAAAAAATTCACAGATCATTTCCAGAAAGAAATGCTCAAATGATGATTTCAACAAATGTAATAGCTAAATTCAAGAGCCACCAAGATGAGAAAAAAAATCCAGAATGAAACCATTCAAATACCATTGGGCTACAATCAGGAACACAGAGGATCCAGTGATTTCTACATTATAGGATCAAAAGACATGGAATATGACATTTAGAAAGGCAAAAGATTTAAGTTTGCAACCCAAAGACACTATTCAACAAAACTAAGTATATTTTTTCAAGGGAAGAAAAGACATTCAATAGGATAAAAGATTTCCAAGCTTCATTCCTGAAGAATAAGCCATACATAAAAAAGGGGAAGTCCAAATACAATACACAATAGAATTCCAAAAAGGGAAATCAGAAAGAGAAAATTTAACATATTCATTAAGGTTAAAATGTTTATATGTTTGTATGGAAAGATTTCTTTAATTTTCAAAAATTACTCTTACTAGTACAGAAGATAAGAGGAATTTACTCAGAAAGAAGGTGGAGAAGTAAGCTGATTATGATGATCTATGTATTTGTAAATGTGATAATATGAAACAATATGTATGTATGATATGTATGAATATGAATAATGTGTAAAAAAATCAAGGAGTGAAAGAGAGGGTTGTACTTTGAGAAAAGGGAAGGGATAGATAGAATGGGGTAAATTATATTAAATAAAGAGGTATAAGAAAATGAGAAAGGATAAAAATGGTGGTGGGCAATGTTTATACTTACTCTTATCCTAATTGGTTTAAAGAGAGAAAAAACAAGTATACTCAGTGGGGTACAGATTTATATCTTACCCTACAGAGAAGTAGAAAGAGAATAAGACAAGGTAAGGAGGAGGTAATTAAAGGGATTGGGAAGTGGGAGTGCTACAAAAAGCAAAATATTGGTAAGGAGGGACTGTTATCAAAAAATAAAGTAAATAATCTGAGTAGGGTCTAATGAAAGGCATTTGGGTGTGAGGAAGGATAAAAGGGATATAGGGAATTATATGGTGATTGGATGAGGAAATGAAAGTATGGGAAGATATATAGGAGATAAGGGAAATGAGGTATGTAGGAGAGGGCAGCTTAAACAGGTTTATTCCCAGAGGCTTGAGACAGAGGATACAGGGAGGAAACTAGGGCCAGTAAGAAACGTTTAGGTTTGACTGGAGGGTTTCTTTTGTTAGTTTCTCCAGTCTCTTTTGGTAGGAGTTGAGAGGGCCCCTCCCTTCCAGTCAAACCAAAGGCTGGAGGAAGTCTTTGGAGGTACTTCCTGCCAAGATGGATGCCCGAGTTTTCTCAAGAAATAAAAGAAAATGATTCCTTCCTCTTGAGCCCTTATCTTAATTTTAGACACAATGACTCACCAGAGGGTTTGAATAGGTAATAAGGGGATTTATTAATACCAGGGTCAGTCAGAAGGGGAGAGGGGTTCAGGATTTCTAACTGCTACTAGGGAGAGGGGTGAAGGTGAGGGATGGGTTACAGAGAAGTTAGACAGAGAGAGCTCAGCTCTCCCAGTCAGGAAGATTTGACTGCCTTTTAAGTAAAGTCTTTATGAAACCTAGGGGTAACTTATTTAAGGAAACTCCAATTATCTAAAAAAAAAAAAAACTAAAACCCACAGTGTTCAATCATCAAGCCCTCCCTTCCAACCAGAACTCAAAGGAAAATCAGGCAAAGGGAGGGATGGAGATAGGAGATCAGGGAGAGGTCCAGAGAAATGAGATAGGTCCAAATTTCCCCAAACAAAATAAGCACAGGCCAAGGCTGAAGCAATTAGGCCAAAGCCAAAAAGCCAAAGCAAAAGCCTCCAGCCACAGCGAAAGCCAGAAGGCAAAAGCCTGATCAGTTGGAACTTCACCTCTATTTATAGCTTTAAGTTCTAACTGACTTTCTGAACATTCTAAGATGTTTAACTGACTTTTTGTGACCGTTAGAAATTACAGAAGCAAAAAGTTTCTGTTAGCCACCTTGCATTACAGGACAGAGTGAAAAGGAATAGAGCAGGATCTAAAGGAGATAATATGATGGAGAGCAATACACAGTGAGTAATCATAACACCAAATGTGAATGTGTTGAACTCACCCATGAGATGGAAGAAGATAGCAGAGTTGATTAAAAACCAGAATCCTATTATATGTTATTTACAAAATACACATTTGAGGAAGGGTGATACATACAGATTAAAGGTAAAAGGGTGGACCAGAATTTATTATACATCAGCTAAAGTTAAAAAAAGCAGGAGTAGCAATCATGACACCATACAAAGCTAAAGAAGAACATGATCTGTTTAAAAGAGATAGGGAAAGAAATTACATTTTGCTAAAAGGTACAATAAACAACAAAATAATATTATTACTAAACATTTATGCACCAAATGGTATAGCATCTAGATTTCTAAAGGAAAAAATTAGAGTTTAAGGAAGAAATAGATAGTAAGCCAATACTATTGAGGTATCTCAAACTTTCCCTTTCAGAACTAGATAAATTGAACAAAAAATAAATAAGAAAGAATTAAGGGAAGTGAATGAAATGTTAGAAAAATAGATTTAATATATATCTGAAGAAAACAAACAGGAATAAAAAGGAATATGCCTTCTTCTCAGCAGTATATGGTACATATCCAAAGACTGACCTTATACTAGGGCATAGAAATATTGCAAACAAATGCAGAAAAGCAGAAATAATAAACGCAACTTTTTCAGATCATATTGTGATAAAAATTATACTTAAGAATGGTGCATGAAAAGAAAATTTAAATTTAATTGGACACTAAATAATCTAATTCTTCCAAACTGGTGTGTCAAAAATGAAATCATAGAAACAATTATGGACTTCATTGAAGAGACTGACAATGAGGAAACAACATATTAAAATATATAGGATACAAGCAAAGCAGTACTTGGGACACTTTATGTCTCTGAGTGTCTATATCAACAAAAGTGAGAGGGAGGTCAGTGACTGGACTTACAGCTTAAAAAATTAGTGAAAGAAGAAACTAAAATTCCTACATATAAACTAAATTAGAAATCCTAAAAATTAAAGGAGAAATTAAGAAAATTGGAAGTAAAAAAAAGATTGAACTAATAAATAAGACTAGAAGCTGGTACTCTGAAAAATAATTAAAACAGATAAAGTACTGGTTAATTTAATAAAAAAAGAAATTAGAGAATCAAATTAATAATATCAAAGATGAAAATTGTGATCTCATCTCTAATAAAGAGGAAATTCAGGTAATTTTCAAGAATGATTTTGCCCAATTATATGGCAATAAATATGAGAATCTAGGTGAAATAGGTGAATATTTACAGAAATATAAAAATCTTTCATTAACAAAAGAGGAAATAGAATACTTAAGTAATCCCATCTCAGAAAAAGAAAATTGAACAAAGCTTCAAGGCACTCCCTAAGGAAAAACGCTAGGGCCAGATGGATTCACAAGTGAATTCTATGAAATATGTAAAGAACAACTAGTCCCAATAATATACAAATTATTTGACAAAACAAGCAAAGAAGGAGTCTTACCAAACCCTTTTTATGGCACAAATATGGTATTGATTCCAAAGGCAGGCAGACCAAAAACAGGGAAACAAAACTACAGACCAATCTCCTTAATGAACATAGACACAAAAATATTAAGTAATATAATAGTAAAAAGACTACAGCAAGTTATCACAAGAATTACTTAGTATTTAGCCAGGTGAGATTTATACCAGGAATGCAAGAATGATTTAATATTAAGAAAATCATTCAGATAACTAATCATATCAATAATCAAACCAACAGAAATCACATGATTATCTCAATAGATGCAGAAAAAGTCTTTGACAAAATACAACTCCCATTCCTATTGAAAACATTAGAAAGTATAGGAATAGAAGCTATCTTCCTCAAAATAATAAACAGTATATATTTAAATCTATCAGCAAGTATCATGTACAATGGGGAAAAGTTAGAAGCTTTCCCAATAAGACCAGGAGTGAAGCTAGGATCACCTCTATTATTTAATATTGTACTAGAAAAGCTAGAGGTAGCAATTAGAGAAGAAAAAGAAATTGAAATGATTAAAGTAGGCAATGAGGAAACTAAACTAGTACTCTTTGCAGATGATATGATGGTATACTTAGAGAATCCTAGAAAATAAACTAAAAGACTAGTGGAAATAATTTACAACTTTAGCAGAATTGCAGGGTACAAAATAAACCCACATAAATCATTGGCATTTCTATATATTTCCAACAAAATTCAGCAGCAGGAGTTAGAAAGAAAAACTCCATTTAAAATAACTTTTGACAACATAAAATACTTAGGAAACTATCTAAGACAAATTCATCAATTATATAAACACAAGTACAAAACATTCTTCACACAATTAAAACTGCATCTAAATAATTGGAAAAAAAACATTAATTGCTCCTGTGTAGGACAAGCTAATATAATAAAAATGACAATCCTACCCAAAGTAATCTACTTATTCGGTGCCATGCCTATCAAACTACTAGAAACTTTTTATAGAATCAGAAAAAAATATAACAAAGTTCATCTGGAAGAATGAAAGATCAAGAATATCAAGGGAACTAAAAAAAAAGAAGGATAGGGGCCTAGCAGTACCAGATCTTAAAGTGTACTATTGTTACAAATATTTTCAGCAGAAAAAATTAGAAATAGGAATAGCCAAGAATGCTAATGGCAATAATATGTTGGGATATAGTATCTCCTTTATTGCTGGTGGCTACTGAAGCCCCATGTATCTAAATTTGCCCTGCGCAAGGATAATGTCTAGAGACAGATGTAAAAAACCCCCTCTATTTAATAACTATTAATGTTAAGGAAAGGTAAACAAATGTTTTGAGGATTAGGATTCTCTAATCTAAAAGGGGCTAAATTTATTCCAGTCTCACTAGTCCTAGTCCTCACAGACCTGCTTCTTGCTCAGGATTATTCTTGAGACTCCTTAGTACTCCTTATCTACCACTAAAAAACCCAAAACTATACTAAATAACATTATGCTAATTACTAATCCTCTAATTATATATTTATTGTCTCTATAAATCTCCTTCAGCTTTCAATCAGTTGGTAGTCCCCTCACTCTCTGCCCATTGCCAGCCCTTCTGAACCTAGCTAGGCTTTTTAGACCTAACCAAGCTGCAAAATGGCATGATCCTCTCAGCAGACACAAAAAGAAAAAAAAGTCTCTCTTTTTCTCTTTTCTGTTGATGTTCCCCACAAACTTATTCTAGAAACTCTAACCTGTTCTCCTCCTTCTCTTGCCACTGGGTTTTTTCAGTGTTCCAGGGAAATGAAAAACCAACCTCCTAGGCCAAAAACCACCAGGAACCTGTTGGCAATTTGGGCTACCCAGAATTCCAACTGCCATTCTACCCAAGGTTCTCTCTGGCCTTAAAGAAACCTTACTGTCTATTCTTTACTCTGTCCTTAGATGTTAATTAATCATAATACTATAAAGCAGTGGTCATCAAAACAATATGGTACTGGCTAAGAAGGGTCGATCAATGGAATAGACCAGTGATGGACAAACTTCTTAAAGAGGGGGCCAAAGGAAAGGAAATGCTCATCTGTCAATCTCTTTCTAAGGCAACTCTTTTTAAGTTTCACTGTATTGTATCCTACTCATTGTATTCATCAGATTAGGAATAATGTTGAAGGGCCAGAACATTTCAGGGGGCTGCATCTGGCCCACAGGATGTAGTTTTACCATCACTGTAATAGACTATGGATCAATAACGGCAGCAAGCTAGTGTTCAATAAACCCAAAGATCCCAGCTTTTGGAACAAAAACTCACTATTTCCCCAAAACTGCTGGGACAATTAGAAAATAGTACCAGAAAAATTAGGTCAGTATAAATATCTCACACCCTATATCAAGATAAATTCAAAATGGGTAAATGAGTTAAATATAGAGGAAAATTACAAATAAAGTGAACATGGAATAGTATACCTGTCAGATCTGTGGGAAAGGAAGGAACTTAAGACCAAGCAAGAGATAGAGAACATTACAAAACATAAAATGAATGACTTTGACTATATCAAATTAAAATGGTTTTGTGCAAACAAAACCAATGTAACCAGATTTAGAAGGAAAGCAACAAACTAGGAAAGCATTTTTATACCAAAACTCTCTGACAAAGATTTAAATTCCCAAATATATAAGGAACTAAATCAAATTTACAAAAACTCAAGCCATTCCCCAATTGACAAATGGTCAAGGGATATGAATAAGTAGTTTTCAGTTGAAGAAATTAAAATTATCAATAATCACATGAAAAAGTATTTTAAATCCTTCCTGATTAGAGGAATGCAAATCAAAACAATGCTGAGGTAGTACCTCATACCTAGCAGAATAGTCAATATGACAGCAAAGGAAATTGGTAAATGTTGGAGGGCATGTGGCAAAATTGGGACAGTAATACACTGCTGGTGGAGTTGTGAATTAACCCAATCACTTTGGAGGGCAATTTGGAATCTTATACATAGGGCTTTAAGAGAATTCCTACCCGTTGATCCAACCATACTACTGATGGGTTTGTACCCCAAAGAGATAATAAGGAAAAAGACTTGCACAAAACTATTTAAAACTGTGCTTTTTGTGGTGGCAAAAATTTGGAAAATGAGGGGATGTTCATTGACTGGCGATTACCTGAAAAAATTTTGTTATCTGATGGTGATAGAATACTATTGTGCTGAAAGGAATGATGAACTTAAGGATTTTTACGTGAACTGAAATGACCTCCAAGAATTGATTCAGAGAGAAATAGCAAAACTAGGAGAACATTGTACACAGAAACATAAACATTGTGGCACAATTAAATGGAACACACTTTTCTACTAGCATCAGCACAATGAACAGGACAACACTGAGGAACTTATGAGAATGAATGCTATTCACATCCAGAGAAAAAACCGTGGGAGTAGAAACCTAAATGAAAAACATGTGATTGGTCATGTGATTTGATGAGGATATGATTTGGGTTTGGGTGTTAAAAGATCACTGTATTGCAAATGTGAACAATAAGGAAATAAGTTTCAAACACTGATAAATTTATATCCCAGTGGAATTGCTTGTCAGTTCCAGGAGAGGGGAGAGAAGAGGGATGGGAAAAATCAAGAATCATATAACCATGGAAAATATTCTAAATAAATAAATTAATAAAAATAAATTAATATAAAGCCTATTATAAAAATTAATACAAATTTCATCAACTTACAGATAAATGTATGCATGTAAAATAAGAAATCACAAGTCTTTCAGGACTATGCTGGATAATAATATGCATTCTTGGGGATAGCTAGATAACTCAGAGCCAGCCCCAGAGATGAAAGGTCCTGGGTTCAAATCCGGCCTTAGATACTTCCTAGCTGTGTGACCCTATGCAAGTCACTTAATCCCCATTGACTAGCCCACATTATCCTTCTGCCTTTGAACCAATACATAGTATTGATTCTACAACAGAAGGTGAGGGTTTTAAAAATAATAATAATAATAATAAGCATTCTTAGAGAGTTCTTGCTAAATGCTGATTCTCAAAAGAATTATTCAATTTTGGGATTGCAATAACAATAAAATGTTTGCTAACATTAACACTTATATACATATGGCAGCCACAATATTATCAAGGTCACTGTAAGTGTCAAAGCCATTTTCAGTGTAGCTGTATCAGGCATTTTTTCTTTCCTTCATAAAAAGCCTGTATCAAAAGGGATAATACCTCACTCATATTACCAGGGATAATGGATTAAAAGTAAAAGATACATTTTTTTGATGGTGTCAAGTATTAAGGCTGAATGGAACATCTTCCATGACCAAATGACTTCAAAGTTATATTCCATTAGTCAACAGAAACTGCAATTTTGCTTTCAATAATGTTCATTACATTTAACTCTTGTAAGACACACAAAATGGACAAAGGTCTCTAGAATTGTAATAGTTCCATGGTGTTTGCTGAAACATAAACAATATGCTATTATATGATTCATTTTGCTTCTACTGTTTTAATAATGTTTCCAATAGTCTCTCGAATCCCTTTGTCATTCACCTAAGCTATTCTCTCACTCTATCAAATAGTTTCTCAGAAACTTATTTATTTTTACATATTAACAATTCATGGGGCCTAGTTGCCACATGTTTTCTTGTGTTATGATAAAAATTAAGATAAACTGAGGCACAAAGTTCTATGCAAAATAAGTTTACTGGTAAGGATAGCAATATCTAATAAAAGGAATCTTTAGCTGCTCAGCAAGCAAAAAGAGTCTGAATAAGGGCAGAGAGATTATTTTTACAGAAAAAAAGAGAATCATAGAAAAAATAAAAGGCAGCATAATAGATGAGAAAAATAATTTTTTTAATAAAATTTGTAGCATCACAGATATAAGGAGTAATATATTTGACTGTAAATTAAGAATGAACAGCTAGCAACAACTCCTTCCATTTTGCCATTATATAAAGTCGATTGGCAGTATACACCTGCATAGATACTTAGTGTCATAGTGATAACAGATCATACTTGAAGGACTGCCAGTTTTTCAGAGATAATAGACCAGACTCCTTGACATCCATTTGTATCCTTCAAGGCTAACAGATTTCCTTGTGACAAGAGAATAGAACAGTGATTAGCAGGAAAACCGAAATTGTATACTTAATTAATTCACAGAGGCAACTGAACTTCTGATATTAACTCAGAGACAAAGAAATTTGACTCATGTAATATTCAAAATGTCATCAGTGATATATAAAAGAACTAGTTTGAAGATATAATCAATTTGATTTTCTCCTTTGTATATCTGATTCTTAATAATAACAATGAAGAAAATTCAGATGGACTCCATTCTTCAAATGTATCATGTAACGTTTTTCCTTTAAGTGGGTATTATTAAGCAAACTAGGGTTTAGTACATTTTATACCTCTGACCTTATTGGTATATATTATAGTCACCTGGAGAAATCAGTCAGGTCATTTCATGTCTCAATACTCAAAGTGACTCATTAAATTCCAGCCTGATCTTATCTTATGTACTTACCATAAAAGTCTGCTGTAAAGGTTATTGGCATGATATAATTTCTTGATCCAACTATGAAAATAAGAATCCCGGAAGTTCCCCACCTAAATTATCCCCCTAGACATAAAGATGTCCCTCTAGTATTTTGTCTTACTTCCAAATGCACTATTTGTGCCAGGATTTTGTTCTGTTTCATTCAAAAGTAATATTTTCAAAACTTCTCATTTGAATGGAAATCCTTTTGAATACTTTTCACCAAGTGAAAAGATCATTGAAAGGTGACTCATTTAGAAGGTATCACTAATTGTTAAAATATTGAAAAATAATTCAACAGTATCTCCCTAGTCTTTTCTTTAATATTAGTGATGCTTTCTCATATAAAGAGCTGTCAGGGTTAAATTGAGGAGTTCGACAAAGTGAGGAGAGCAGTTTAACAGAAACTTTGTTTAAGAAAGAAGTACAGATAGAAAGATAGAAAAGAAGAAAGAGAGATTATTAAAGTTATACCCTATAAATATACCTAAAACTCCTTGTACTACCTAAAATTTCCTAAAACCATCTCTAACTGCCTTCTCAGGATAGGTTCTTCTGCCTACTATCTAACCTACTCTAACTATAAATTATTAATTAACTTCCTAAATCCCTAAAATAATAGACAGCCACCACTCACTCATTCCTTCAATCAGTTTTGTATAGCAGCCCAACTGTCAGTAGCCAAATACCAAGAGATCCTTGCCTCAGAGCCAGACCTCCTGCTCTCTAGAGATCCCAGAGGCAAAAGATCCTTTCCCTCAGTGGCTGTTTCCTTTTCTCTTCACTGACCAACTGTCCCCCCTAACTTCCTGTCAGAGGGCTGGCTACTTCCTCTCCTCAGCCCTGATCTTCCTGGTAATGGAATCTTCAGCTCTAGCTCACTGACTCCTGTTAGTTCTGATCTACTTAGAAATCCTGCTCTCTAGCCTTTTAACGAGACAGAGGGAGAGAGTAAGAAAAATCCCTTTAACAGAGCTAATAATATTACTTAACTTATTTAGGTCTTTAAAAATACTTGATGATGATTCTTCAAATATGCTTCTCTTCCCTTTTCTAAAATTTTTTCCAATTAAAATGAAGCATCCATTATTTTTCAAAAGATGATAAAAAGTGCTATATAAAATTTTGTAGATAATGTCAAAAGAAGATATGAGCTGTGTCCTCAAGTTAAATGATATCAAAAGTTGAGAATTTTATAATATTAGTAATTTGGTCAAAATTTATATAATCTGAAGGCAGCACATATAGGGAAACAGGATGACTTAGGTTCAAGGCTTACCAGTAACACATACTGCCTATGTGATTCAGGAAAGACTTTAAACATCTCAGGGCTTTGGGCAATTGTCTCAGTTGATAAATTAAAGAAAAAATGCTAACTTTCTTTGATAGAGGGAGATTCTCATTAGAAAACTCCTTTTCTCAATGAAATCATTACTTCAATCTTAATCGCTATCCTAGAACCCTACCTTATTATTAGCCTTGGTGCTCATACAGTTTAATTGCCTATAAAAGTACCACACTGAGAAAAGCCATTTTTCAAATTCTTTTTGATTGTGAATTGTGTAAATTGTGTTAATTGTTAGAAGCTATAGTGTGAGAGCTATAATGGAGAGACAACAAAGCAAAAAAAGGTAGGCCTTTTTAATGATTCTTTGGAACTTCCAATGACTGTCCTTAGGATGTACTGGAAAAGAATTTTTGAATTTTTTTCTTCTCCCACTTAGTTTCTGAATAAGGATGCAAAAGACCTTTCCTCCTAATGCAGATATATGACTAATGTAAACTCTAGGAAAGAAATTGTGAGCCATTAAAACTGGCATTTGCAAAGTCATGTCAAAAAGTCTTTGTTGTGTACTTATTATGTGTAAAGCACTGTGCTAAATCCTGGGCATAAAAAACAGTCAAAAATCAATAAGTGTAGAACATATCTTAATTTCAAACTGAAGGAAGAACACAGTATTACATGGGGAGAATACAAATGGAATAGAATATGTCATTCGTGCTTATTGATTTACAAGAAACAGATACTCTTCATACTCAATTTAATAGCATTTAAAAACACCTGTTTTATTAAAGTTAGTATTCTGGATGTTGGGGATTTCTGTATCGAATCTGTGATTTCATGTATTGGAATCATAAATTTAAAGTAGTAAAGAACATAAAATCAAACTTTCTCATTTTGAAAATGAGGAAACTGAGTTAAAATGGATTGTGACTATAGGAGCTCCTATGGAAGCTTTGTGATGATCAGCATCTGTTGTACAAGTTATAGTCTTAAAGAGTTGCTTGGTGCATAGTCAAACTAAAAAAATGGGCCTCCAAAACACATAGAAAGATCCCTCTTCCCTGAATTTTGGCTTATAATACTACGTATTAACATTATATTCTACTCTTATTTATTTTGTTAAATATTGCCCAATTATGTTTTAATCTACTTTTGGCCCACCAGGGAATGTTGTAGGAATGTAGTGATGGACAGATGTTTGACATCTTTAGTCTAGGGTTCTGAGAAGTTAAGTGAATCTAGGGTCACACAAAAAGTTTTACAGCTTTCAACTTATATTTTCATCTTGTTTTCTAAAAAAATAATTCACAGTTTTGCTCTACAATGCTCAACATTGCTCTAGTAATGTAACATTATACCTGTTTTTCCATGTTTCTATCAATAGTTAATTTGATCAATTTAGCCAGCCTGGTTCTCAGATAGCATACTAATGTACAATATTTAGTTATATTGGGCAATAGGCAGCAGACAAAATCTATTATCAAGATCCTACTCTTTCTAAAACCAAGACCTTCTAGTTTGTCATATCCAGTAGAACTTTTGTTCCAGGGTCTCAAACCCTCAGGAATGCTATGTGTGTTAAAGTAAGACTTTTGCAGAATATTTATGCTAGCCAAACCATTGTTGTCCCACAAGAACAATGAATTGTGTGGGGGAGCTTCAAAGAAAACAATAGAATAGAAGATCAGTCTTTTAGAGGATCCCATACTAAGTACTCCAAAGTATTTAAATTTATGTAAAAGGACAAATGGAAAACATTTTTGTGACATGATATTTTCTTAATTTCATCTTCATTGGTGGCATATTCATCTTTTTCAACTTTAATATTGGTGGCTCGGCTTTCTTCTCTCTTTTTTATGAGTTCAAACAAGAGTTAATCAATTTCATTGATTATTTTCATATAACTAACTCCTAGACATTAAATAATTTAATAGTTTTTTATTTTCAAAAGTACTGATTTTACCATTAGTTTTTAGGATTTTTAATATGGTGTTTAGTTGGGGGTTATTTAATTCTTTTTCTAGTTTTTTGTTTCATTTTCAATTCATTGATCTTTTCTTTCTGCATTTTATTAATATAAGCATTTAGAGATGTGAAATATTTTGTAATTGTATTTCTATGACCCAAAGTTTTAGTCACTTTAATTCTCAGTGTCTTTGTCTAAAATAATATAGATCAGCTCCAATTCTGTTTTGTCAAAAACAAAATAGAACAAATATAACAATAACAGTGAAAAGAATTTATAACCTTAATTCTAAAGCTCATTGATATGAGATTCTCTAATTATTGGTGATTAATAAATGACCTACCTTATATGAGGGCTGTGGTGGAATAGGAGACAGAGAGTTTTACTCTCTTCAGTTTTCTTAGGGATTCTTTAAGTCTAGAGTCACTTTAGGAACTTCTGATTTCCGTTTTGAGAGAGAAGATAGAAGAGGACAATTCCACTTCGGGGTGTTGAAGGACATGACTTGGGAAAAAATGGGAGAGGAGCTAACAGTTTCCATATATCTCTGTCCTAGCTTACTATATTAGAGAACATGGGGAGTTTTCCACAGGGTTAAATCTAGGACTCTCTTGGTGGAGCTAAGTTATCTCACTCCCATTGGGAAAGCTTAAATCACCTTTTCAAAACATAGTTTAGGATGAAAATCAGATGAATTTTCCTATGGAGCTTTGTTTGGCTATTTCCTTTGCTCTTATCTCTCCTTATCTATTACTAATTCAGTGACATTCAGAAACATTTAATAAGTTTGTACTATGTGGAAGGAATATCATTCTCTGTGTTCATTTTCCCTCAACCACATACCCCAGGAGATTGTCTGCTTCTTGAAGGTAAGAAACTTATTTATGTTTGTGTCTCAGAGGTTATAAGACTGCTTTGCACATAGTATGGCCTTAGAACATATTTGTTAAATGAATGAATGAATACATGAAGATATTTTTTAAAAGAGGGAAAAGGAAGAATGGTGTATATTCCAGATAGATTGATTTTTCCCAATGAGATGTTTTCCTTGAAATATTTTCTTAACTTAAAATGTTTGAAAGGATGTTCCCTTAACATTTCCAAAAAGTCTTCTGGGAAATATAGTGCTAAAAATTAATGAGAGCATTTTTCCCTAAAATTAATCCCAACTTCAGAGAGATGAGTATAATTGCCTTTATTTCAATTAGTAATAAATACTTCAGAATGAAACAGTCTATGACAATTTATCAAAAAGCTTATTATGAGTTACAGAAGAGTATAATAAAGCAAGGGGGCAGCTGAGTGGCTCAGTGGATTGAGAGCCAGGCCTAGAGACTGGAGGTCCTAGGTTCAAGTCCGGCCTCGGACACTTCCAGCTGTGTGACCTTGGGCAAGTCACTTGACCCCTATTGCCCACCCTTACCACTCCTGGGCCAAGGACGGTCCCTAGCCCGGATGAAAAAAGGAGGAGGGTTGGGCGTGGGGCTAGCAACCCCACCCTGTAAAAACTACATCTGCTAAAGAAACTGCCACCTAAAGTAGGGGCAGCTGGGCTAGCTCAGTGGATTGAGAGCCAGGCCTAGAGACGAAAGGTCCTAGGTTCAAGTCCGGGCTCAGACACTTCCCAGCTGGGTGACCCTGAGTGACTGTGTGTCCCATTGCCTACTGGTTGTGGCCCTATGCTCCTAGAATGGAGTCCCAGGATAAAAAAAATAATAAAGCAAAATTAAAAGACACCCAAAACTTCAAGATGATTATTTTAAAATTTTAAGGAAATACACAATCAGAGAAATTGCAATTAAAATTTCTCCTTCCTTCTCTAATCTATGTAACAGGAATGAGTGAGACATGCCCTGAAGTCTTGAAGGGATCCTTAAGCATAAAAGCTACCTGTAGAATAGAAATACAAATAAATTTTCAAGAATAACTTTTTTTGTGTTATCTGCTCCTGATGGAATATGTTGTATTTCAGAATTTCAACCATGCATTAATATGTTCTCAATGCCCCTAATCATATCCCTACCATCACCCAAATAACTGGCCTCCATATGACTGTCTGAGTTTGTTTATAACAGAGAAATTCTGTATTTGTCTAAGTACTTTGTATCTACATTATTTGAGCAAGAATAATTTGAAGGTTGGACCGCAAACTAGTCTGGGTCCCTACTGGATATACTCCTTTATGGTATTTGAGGTCAGCTAAATTTTCATCCCATTCTAAAACATTTTCATGAATAACATTTTCTGTGATACAGATATCATTCAAACTTTAATCCAAGTTGTCCAATGTCAGTTACTGATTATGATAATTTATATAGCTTTCACATGCTCAGTTAATTTTCTTGGTCTTAAGGTTTTATTGCTTCAGCTCATTCTTAGTTCCTCTTTGATTTATTTTCTGACTATCTTCTGTTGGATTTCATTGATATTTCATTATTTTGTGGCCATATCTCCATTAATATATTTCATTTTGCTCAGATATACCTTGTGTGACATTAAATTTTAAGATTAAACGATCTCATTTTCTTTTGTAAATTTTATTTTTCTTTATATTTTGCACCTAACAGAGACTAAATTAAGAAAGCTAATTTATACATACAAATTAGAATGGATTAGAGGGAGAGGGAAGAAAAATTAATCCCTTATAAAATTTGAAATAGCCAATATCTGAAGCTACAATGGCTCAGTCTGAAAATGTGTGTCACATTCTTCATACTGAATTTTTCTTTCTTTCTAAAGATGGATATTAATATTTTTAATTAGTCATCTGGAATCTTAGTTGGTCCTTGCATTAATCACAATTCTTAAATCTTTCTAGCTGTTTTTTTTCTTTATAACATTGTCATTTTATAAGTTATTTTGTTTTTTCTTACTTCACTCTATATCAATTAATAGAGATGTTCCTGTTTCTGAAAACACTTATTTCACCGTTTCTTATTGCTCAGTAAAATTCTATTACATTTATAATCCATAATTTTTTAGTTATTTTCCAATACAAGGTAAACTCTTAACTCCAGTTCTTTTCTACCCCCAAAAGAAATGGTATAAATATAAATATACTGCCCATATGCATCCTTTCTCTTTTTCTTTGATGTTTATGAATATAAAGTCCTAGTAGTAATATTAGGTGAAATAATATACATAGTTTATTGAATTCAGGGGCCAAATTCCAAACTATTTTCCAGAATTGTTGGATCAAGTCACAGCTTTACAATTAGTACACTTCAGGATCTATTTTCTAGCATCTTGTCAGAAAACTTCTGTTTTCTTTTTTTTTGGTCAACTTTGCCAATCCAATGGCTATGAGATATAAACACAAAGCTGCTTTGATTTAAGTTATTAAATTAAAATAAATTATTATTGATTTGCGTAAATTTTCATGTTTGTAAATACCTTGGATTTATTTTTAAATATCCATTTCCTTAACATTGGCCATTTATTTATTGAGATATGGTCTTTCCCCATTAAACTTCAATGAATAATTCACATAACTTGAATATGAATGCTTCATCAGAGAAACTTGTTGCAAAGTTTTCTTTTGTTACTTTCCCCAAAATCAGGTGTTTCTTTTCATTTTTTTGGATAATGTATGCTTTTTTTACATTTCTCTCAGATTACATGTATATACAATTTTAATATTCATTTTCTGCCATTTTGCAATCCATGTTGTTGCCATCCCTCACATTTCTGCCCCTTCTCAAGATGGCAGAAAATATAACATAGGAAATAAAGGACATTCATGTTCTATCATGAAATACATGATTCTGTGTTCATCATGTTATGAAAGAAGACATATAGGAGCCAAGATGGTGGCTTAGTAGCAATGAAAGCTTAAACCTCTCGGATAGTTCCATGAAACCAATCTATAAAAAGTGCCTCAAAATAATAGGAGTCAAAAACCAACAGCAAGATAGAATGAGGAAGGCTCTCCTACTGAAAACAACTTGAAAGGTAGGCAAAGAGAGTTGATTTTGGCAAGATTTTCATGGAATAATGGGGGAACAGAAGCAAAATTGCACACAGAGAAGTACTGGCTGGCCATAATCCCACCTACTGTGCTATGTTCTGAACCTGAGCATAGACCGACTTGGGATCTTAGTACCTAGGCTGCACCAATAATAGAGAATCCCACGGGGGGGGGGGGGAACCTTGATGCCCTAGGCCCTACAGTGAGAACTGGAAGTGATAGCACCTGGCCCTGCAGTAAAGAGCTAGTCCAAGGCCAAAATAGCTCACAGCTCTGAGCCTTGCAAACCAATAGCAGAAAAAAAAGAATTATCAGCTTTCAGAATTCCCAGTGCACAGGCAAAAAAAATGTTGGAAAAATGATCAAATAGCAAAAGAAACGTCTAACTTTAGGATATTTTTTATGGTGACAAAGAACAAAACACAGAGTCAATAGGGGACTCTGAGATCCAAGCAACCACAGAAAAACTACAAAGAAAAATGGAAACTAGTCTCAAGCACTGAAAGAAATAAAAAAGGAATTCAAAACCCAAATAAGACAGATAAAAAAATTGGAAAGAAATAATGTAAAAAATAAATAAAACCAATGCAAAAAGAAAATAATAGCTTAAAAAGCAAAATGGGTCAACTGGAAAAAGAGGCACAAAAATCCAATGAAGAAGAATTTTTTAAAATTCAAATTTGACCTACTGGCAAAGAAGGCAAAAAAATCCAATGGAAAAAAAAGTTAAATAAGAAGAATGGATCAAATGGAAAAGGGTGATCGAAAGGTCATTGGAGAAATTCAGTCTTTAAAAATTAGAACTGGGCAACTAGAAGCTAATGACTTCATGAGGCATTAAAAAACAATAAAATAAAATCAAAAGAATGACAAACTAAAAGAAAATATGGAATATCTCATTGGAAAAAGACCCGGAAAACAGGTCCAGGAGAGACCATTTAAGAATTATTAAACTACCTGAAAGTCATGACCAAAAAAAAATCCTAGGCATCATATTACAGGAAATTATCCAAGAAAACTACCCTGATATTCTTGAACAAGAAGGTAAAATAGAAATGGAAAGAATTCACATATTACCCTCTTGCAATAAATTCCCAATTGGCAACTTCCAGGAATGTTATAGTAAAGTTCAAGAGCTCCCAGGACAAGTAGAAAATACTACAAGAAACCAGAAAGAAACAAATCAGGTATCATGGATCCCCAGTCAAGATTATACAGGATCTGGCAGCTTCCACATTGAAAGACCAGAAAATGTGGAATACAATATTTTGAAAGGCAAGTAAACTGGGTTTATGAGCAAAAAATCACGTACCTATCAAAATTGAATGTATTTGTTCAGAGGAAATTGTGATCATTTAATAAAATAGATTTCTAAGCATTCCTGAAGAAAAGAACAGACTGAAACAGAAAATTTTATGTCCAAATGCAAAATTTAAGAGAAACATAAAAGGAAAATAAGAAAGGGAAGAAAAATTAATGACTTCAGTAAATTCAAAGTGTTTTTATTCCTAAATAGAAAGATGATATCTGTTATTCTTAAAAATTTTTATCATAGTAGTTAGAAGAAGTATACAGAGACAGAGGGTGTGTTTGTATGCTTTTTAGGAGAATATGTAAAAATGAAGGGGTGAAAAAAGGAATGTACTAAGAGAAATGGGAAGAGAGAACTAAAATAGAATAAATTATATAACATAAAGAGGCACAGGGATAAAAATGCTATTACACTGGAAGGATAGATAAGGGTGGTAATGGGTAATACTTAAAACTTGTTTGCATTGAAATTGGCTAAGAAAGGGAAAAACAGCCAGATTCATTGGGGTATAGAATCCTATCAAACATGTAGAGAAGTAGAAGGGGAAAAATAAAAGGGTTATGGAGGGGAGTAAAATAAGAGAGGGTGATTGTGGGGACTGATTAAAAGCAAACACAGTTGTGGAGGGAAAGAGTAAAAGGAGAAAGGACAGGATTAAAAGAGGAAATCAAGATGGAGAGAAATACAGAGATGCTAATCATAACTGTGAATGTAAATGGGATGAACTCACCCATAAAAACAAAAGCAGTTAGCAGAATGGATTAAAAAACAGAAACCTACAATATATTGTTTATAAGAAACACATCTGTGGCAGATAGACATACAGAGTAAAGGTAAGGGGTTGGAGCAAAATCTATTGGGCTTCAACTTAGTCAGAAAAAGCTGGAATAGAAATCATTATCTCAGACAAAGCTAAAACACAAATAAATCTGATTAAAAGAGATAAGGAAGGTAATTACATCTTGATAAAATATAGCATAAACAGTGAAGAAATATCAGTATTTAATTATGTACCAAATGCTATAGCATCCAGATCTTTAAAGGAGAAACTAAAGGAGCTTAAGGAGGAAATAGATAGTATAACTATATTAATGGGGGATCTCAACCTTCCCTTCTTTGAACTAGATAAATCTAACAAAAAATAAGAAAGATGTAAAGAATATGAATGAAAGTTTAGAAAAGTTAGAGTGACTAGGGATAAAATGGAATATATCTTCTTTTCAGCAGCACAAGTTATATATATATAAAAATTGACCCTGTACTAGGGCAGTGATGGTGAACCTTTTAGAAACTGAGTGCCCAAACTGTAACCCTTATGCTGCATGTCAACCCCCAATGTTATCTCAGACAGGGGAAGGAGGAAGTGCTTCCATTGGGCTGCTGGGCAGAAGGGCAGGTCATGTGAGAAATGTCCTCTGGCACAGGTGGAGAGGAGGAAGAGAGCAGCCCACTCTAACAGGTTCTAGGACACATGCCATAGGTTCTCCAACATGGTACTAGAGCATAAAAACTTCACAACCAAATAAAGAAAAGTAGAAATGATAAATGCAACTTTTTCATATCATAATACAACAAAAATTTTAATCAAAAACTTCATGGAAAAGCAAATTAAAATTATTGAGAAACTAAATAATCTAATTGTAAAAAATGGGTGAGTCAAAGAACAAATCATAGAAACAATCACTGATTTCAATGAAGAGAATGATGATGAAGAGACAACATATAAAATTTTATGAGATGCAACAAAAGCATTACGCAGGTGAAAATTTATATCTCTGAATGCTAATATAAATAAAAGAAAAAGCAGATCAATGAATTGGACATGGAACTAACAGAACAAATTAAAAATCCTCAATTAAAGACTAAATTGGAAATCCTAAAAATCCCAAAGTAAAAGGACTTCTGAAGTAATAAAAAAAGACTAGGAGTTGTTTCTATATAAAAGAAAAACAAATAGGGTGCAGCTAGATGGCTAAATGGATTGAGAGCCAGGCCCAGATATGGGAAGTTCTGGGGTATAATCTGGCCTCAGACACTTCCTAGCTGTGTAACCCTGGGCAAGTCACTTTACCCACCATTGCCTAGCCCTTACCACTCTTCTCTCTTGGAATCACAGTATTGATTCTAAGACAGAAGGTAAGAGTTAAAAAAAAAAGAAAGAAAAACAAATAAAGTAGACAGAGCAATGGTTAATTTGATTCAAAAAAGAGAAGAGAATCAGATTACCAGTATGAAAAATGAAAATGGTGTTTTCACCTCTAATGGAGAGGAAATTAAAACTAACATTAGTAGCTATTTTGCTCAATTATGTGACAATAAATCTAATAATCTAAGTGAAATGGATGAATATCTAGAAAATATAAATTGGCTAAATAGAATACTTAAATAATCCCATCTCAGAAAAAGAAGTTTAAAAAGCTATCAATAAACTCCTCAAGAAAAATCCCTTTGGGGAAGATGGATTCACAAGGGAATTTCTATCAAACATTACAGACCAATCTCCTTAATGAATATAGGTGCCAAAATCTTAAAAAAAACACTAGTCAAGAGACTACAGCAATATATCACAAGGATTATTCATTATGACCAGGTGGGATTTATATCAGGAATGCAAGGCTGGTTTAATATCAGGAAAATTATCAGCATAATTGACCATATCAACAATCAAACTAATAGGAATCACATGATTATCTCAATAGACGCAAAATGCTTTTGACAAAACACCCTTTCATACTAAAAACACTAGAGAGCATAGGAATACCAAGATCTTTCCTTAAAATCATAAGTAGTGAGTAGTATTTATTTAAAACCACTAGCAAGCATAATCTACAAAGAGAATGAGTTAAAAGCCATCCTAATAAAATCAGGAATGAAGCATGAATGCCCATTATCACCACTATTATTTAATATTGTATGAGAAATGCTAGCTTTAGCAATTATAGAAGAAAGAGAAATTGAAGGGATTCAAGTAGACAATAAGGAAACTAAATTATCATTTTGCAGATGATATGATGGTATATTTAGAGAATCCTAGAAAATCAGCTAAAAATCTAGCTGAAATAATAACTTTAGCAAACTTGCAGGATATAAAATGAATCCACCTAAATTGTCAGCATTTCTATATATTTCCAACAAAACTCATCAGCAATAATTAGAAAGAGAAACTATTTAAAATAATTTAGATTATATAAAATACTTAGGAATCTATTTGCCAAGACAAATGCAGGAATTATATGAACACAATTATAAAATATTTTTCTTTTTTCTTTTTCCTTTTATTTCTTTAATTTTTTATTTAGAAAATTTTCCATGGTTACCTGATTCATGATCCCCCACCTCCAACTCTTTCCTCCCTTTCTCCCAAAGCTGACAAGCAGTTTCACTGGGTTATACATGTACCATTATTCAAAACCTATTTCCATGTTATTCATATTTGCAGTGGAGTGATCCTTTAACATCAAAACCCAAATCATATTCCTATTGAACTACATGTTTGATCATATATTTTTCTAATGCATTTCTCTTCCCACGGTTCTTTCTCTGGATATGGATAGCATTCTTTCTCCTAAGTTTCTCTGGATTGTCCTGTGTCATTGTATTGCTGCTAGTAGGAAAGTCCATTACATTCAATTGTGTCATAGTGTATCAGTCTCTGGGTACAGTGTTGTCCTGGTTCTACTTCTTTCATGCTGCGTCAATTGCTGGAGGTCATTCCAGTTCTCATGGAATTCCTCTAGTTTTTTTATTCCTTTCAGCACAATAATATTAAATCACAAACACATACCATAATTTATTGAGCCAGTCCCCAAACAAAGGACACACCCTCATTTTCCAATTTTTTGCTACAACAAAGAGCACGGCTATGAATATTTTATGAAACAATTTTCTCACAAATAAAATTATAATGACACAATTTGAAAAAATATTAATTGCCCATTGGTATGCCAAGACAATATAATGAAAATGACAATCCTACTTAAGTTAATTTACTTATTCTATGTCATAAATCAAGCTACCAAAAAACTATCTCATATAACTAGAAACAATAGAAAAATTCATCTTGAAGAACAAAGGGTCAAGAATATGAACAGAATTAATGAAAAAAGTGAAGGATGCTGGCCTAGCAGTATCATATCTTGAACTGTACTATAAAACAGTAATCATCAAAACAATCTGGTCCTGGCTAAGAAATAGAAGGCTGGGTCAATGGAACAGAGTGGGAGGTAAATGACCTCAATGATCTAGTGTTTGATAAATTCAAAGATCCCATCCTTTGGGATAAAATCTCACTACTTGACAAAAACTGCTGGGAAAATTGGAAAACAATACAGCAAAAATTAGGTTTAGATCAATATCTCACAACCTATACCAAGATAAGGTCAAAATGTGTATATGATTTAAACACAAAGAGTGATATTATAAGTAAATTAGGGGAATATAGAATATTTTACCTGTCAGATCAATGGAGAAGGGAATAATTGAAGACCATGCAAGAAATAGAGAACATTATAATATGTAAAATGAATAATTTTGATTATATTAATTTAAAAAGGTTTTGTGCAAACCAAACCAAGGCAACCAAGATTAGAAGGGAAGCAATAATCTTGGAAAAGATTTTTATAACACATTTCTCTGATAAAGGTATAATTTATCATATATAAAAACTAAGTCAAAATTTTAAGAAACCAAGTCATTTCCTATTTGATAAGTGGTCAAAGGATATAAATAGGTAGTTTTTATATAAAGAAATCAAAACCATCAATAGTCATATGAGGAAATGTTCTAAATCCCTCTTGATTAGAGAAGTGAAAATTAAAACAACTCTGAGGTAATATCACTTTGTAAGTAGCAGAATGGTCAACATGACAATAAAGGAAAATAATAAATGTTGGAAGGGATATAGCAAAATTGTGACATTAATACATTGTTGGTGGAGTTGTGAAGTGATTCCACCATTCTGGAGAGCAATTTGGAATTATGTCCAAAGGGCTATAAAAATGCATATCCTTTTATCCAGTAATATTACTCTACATAGTAGTATCAGTAATACCAGTAATACACTGGTCTGTATCCAAAAGAGAAAAAAAAGGGGAAAGGACCTATAGAAAAATATTTATGGCTGTGCTTTTTGTGGTATCAAAGAATTGGAAACTAAAGCGAATTCTCTCAATTGATGAATGGATGAACGAATCATGGTAATTGATGATAATGAAATTCTATTGTACTATAAGGAATGATGAATAGGATGGTTTGAAAAAGATCTGGCAAAATCTTTATGAACTACTGCAGATTGAAATAAACAGAAGCAGGAGAACATTATATATTGTAACTGCAATATTGTGGAATGATAAAATGTGATAGACTTTGCTATGAATAGCATTTCAATGATTCAGGATAATTTTAAAGACTTTTGAAAAAGAATGCTATCCACTTCCAGAGAAATAACTGTTGGAATAGAAAGGCAGATGAAAACATATGACTTATCATATGTTTATTTTAGTATATGTTTTAGGGTTTTAGTTCTGTAAGATTATTCACTTAGAAGAATGAATAATATGGAAATCTGTTTTGCATGATAATATGTGTATAACCCAGATGCAATTGCTTGTTAGCTCCAGGAGGTGGAAGGGAAGAAGGGAGGAAGACAATATGGATCATATAATGTTAGGAAAAGATATGTGGAAATTTGTTATAAGAATTATTTTTATAATAAAAAAGAAAGAAGACCCGTATTGATTTTACTAGGGTAAAAATCAGGAAGGAAATAAAGAGAAGAATGATAAGCTTCAATCTGTGCTCAGATATCATCAGTTCCTTCTGTGGTAGTGGATAGCCTTTTTCATCATGATTTCTTTAAGAGTTGTCTTGGATCCATTGCTGATAATATTTACTTCATTCAGAGTTAATCATTTTACATTATTGCTATTCCTGTGTACAACATTCTCCTGGTTTTGTTCACTTCACTTTGCATCATTTTATAGAACTCTTTCCTGGTTCTTTTTCTTGTAATCATCTTATTCATCATTTCTAATGGCACAATACTATTCCATTTGTAATAAGTAGATAATGTGGCTGATAACAGGGGAGCTGGTGGTACAAGTGTGTCACCTGGGCCTGAGTGCCAGTAACTTCAGTAGCAGGTAATTTGAGACTGTCAGGGATGTGTAGCCTGAGATGTGATGCCCAGTTGGTCTTCCTGCTACCTATAGGCTCCTTTAAGGTGGAGAATGAGGGGTCCCTTGAGTGAAAGCAGAACTTAACAGGAAGTGAAGCTCACACATTTTCTGAATAAAATGGATACTTTCCCAGAACTTCCTTTAGAATCAAGTGGTTGCTATTCTGCCCTCTCCTCAGCCCCTTAGCCCAAGATGATGTTATAATAACTACAGAAGTTCACCATTTCAGGCTAAGGGTTTATTTTAACATGGAAGGGAAAATTGAGGCAAGAGGGTTTAATGCTCTTGAGAGACTGTTGCTAGGGGCAACTGGCAAGTGTTGGCTATGGACGTAGAAGGTAAGGCCAGGCTGAGGGAAACAGCCCTCAGCCAGAGATATTTTAACACTCCCCTCATGTTGTTTGGTCCACCAGCTAGACAGACATAGTTCATGAATTGGTTTAAGGGTGTCCCTGTTGCTAGGCAACTCTAATCTAAATCCTGCCCTCTTTCCACAAACCAAACCTCCCTTCAGCCTCCCTTCAGCCTCCCTTCAGCCTCCCAGAGTCCCCAAGGGGAATTCAGGGGTAGCTGGGTGTCTGGGTGAGGTCAAGGAAATCTGAACCCCAGGTTGGTTCTGCAGGGTTTTTTATAGTCCCAGCTCAAACTGTCAGCTCCTGGGACTAGCAACTGCTGTACCAGAGTTCCATTCTCCTAACTGAAAGGATTGCCTAGGGTAATTTTGCAAATGAAAGAGATCTTGCATAAATCCTGCATTATACATTATAAGCAAATACCTCAGCTTGTCCAGCCATTCTTCAACTGATGAATATCCCTTCCTTTCCAGTTCCTTGCCATCATAAACTTTTGAATATTTTTATAATAGGTCCGTTCCTCCTATCTTTGATCTCTTTGATATATAAAAGTCAGAGTCATTTCTGGGTCAAAGGGTATATACAATTTTAAGATCCTTTGGGTGTGATTCCAAATTGCTTTCCACAATGTTTGTATTGGTTCACAGCTCAACCAACAGTGTATGGATGTCCTGATCTTACCAATATACTCTTCAAATTTATTATTTTCCTTTTTTTGTGATATAAGTCAATCTCATAGGTATAAAGTAGTACCTCAGAATTTTAAATTTTCATTTCTGTAATTAATAATAATTTGGAGCATTTTAAAAATAAGACTAAAGATAGTTTTAATTCCTTCATCTGAGAATTACCTCTTCATATGTTTCACCATTTTTAATTGGGGAATGTTTTGTATTCTCTTTTCATCTTGACTACACTGGTTTTTATTCTGCAAAAACTTTTAAATTTTACAGGACTAAATTTTTCCATTTTATTTCCTTTGATCTTTTCTATCCTTTTGTTTTTGTTATGAATTCTTAAGTAAATATAAATCTGAAAGGTAATTTCTACCTTGTCCCTCTAATTTATTTATGACTTAAAACCTTATTTCTAAGTCATTTGCCCACTTGTAGGGTTGAAAGAGAGGGCTGCACTGAGAGAAAAGGGAAGGGAGAGAGAAAATGTGGTAAATTATATAACATAAAGAGGTGTGAAAATCATTATAAAGGGCGAGGATAAGGGTGGTAAATAGGCAATGCTTAAACTTTATTCTCATTGTAAATGTCTGAGAGAGGGTAAAACAAGTAAACTCAGTGTGGTATAGAATTATATCTTATCCTACTCAGTGGAGTAGAGAATTTTATCTTACTCCACAGAGAAGTAGAAGGGGAATAAGACAAGGGAAGAGAGAGATAGTTGGAGGGAGAGGGAAGTGGGAAGGGTGACAGAAAACAAAATACTGGTGAGGAAGAACAGAGAGAAAGGGAATAAAGCAGGATACAAAGGGGATAATATGATGGAGGGCAATACACAGTAATCATAATGCTGAATGTGAATGGGATGAACTCACCCATTAAACAGAAGCAGATAGCAGAGTGGATTAAATAGCAGAGTCCTGGGGTTAAGATGGAGGCAAAGTAAAAAGCAGCTGCTTAATCTCTCCTAACCCACACATATAGGACTCCTCATGAGGACATAAAAACAAATCCAGACAAATGAAGGGACCCCACAAAAGGGTGCAGCATTAAAGGTACATGGGATTGTGGCATTTCCATGCTATAAGGGGGTGAAATATATCTCACTAAAACGAGCTGAGCAACCCCCTCCACCCAATACCACATACAGGGTCAAAGCCAGATCACAAGAGCTAGAGCAAGTTTGGGGCATCCCTTAAGTCCCTGGAAGCTACCTGGGACCACCAGGACCTGTTCCTGTGAGCAGTAAGGCTGAAGACCGCAAGAGGCTAAAGAATGCACGTACTTTGAACAAAGTTCTTAAGCATAGGTGCGGATGTGGATCCTGAGCTCAAGGTTGGACCTTGGGTGGGGAACCAGTGCAGAGGGGTGCATGACTGTGAAAGCAGCACCCTGAGACTGTTAAAGGAACTTCAGGCAGAGGAACAAGCAAGGGGAAAACCAGGAGGCTTGACCCTCAGAACAACTAGACCTGAGACCTCAGGAGCCTAAAGACTGCAGACAGACCCTGGGTCTGAGGATAAACCTGAGCAGGCAAAAGACTCACAATGGCAAGTCATCCACAAGAACCCCAAAAGAGAAAGATCAACAAGAAGACATCTTTAACACTCGACAACTTTTACCAGAGAAAATCCAGACCACAGAGCAAACAGCAGAGGCGAACTAACAAATAATCATATCCAAACCTTCCCAAAATAATGAAAATTGGTCACAAGCTCTTGAAGAGTTCAAATCTGAGATGATGAGAAAGATGGAAGAGATTTGGCGAGAGAAGTGGGAAATAGTTCAAAAGGAAATTAACAGGTTAGAAGACAGAAACTCCCAATTGGTGAAAGATGTGCCAAAATTAAACAAAATGGTAAGCAAATTGGAAACCAAAATCAGACAAAAAAATAACAGTTTAAAAGGCATAATTTCACAATTGGAAAGTGAGGCAAGTAAATTGAAGACCAGAAATGACCAGATTGAAAAAGAAAACCAGTCTCTAAAGGCTAGAATTGAACAATTACAAGCTAATGATCTCTCAAGACAGCCAAGAACAAATAAAGCAAAGTCAAAATACTGAATAAATAGAAGGAAACATGAAATGTCTCAATGAGAAATTGACAGATCAAGAAAACAGGTCTAGAAAAGACAATTTGACAATCATTGGTCTTCCTGAAAATTTGGACTCCATACTAAAAGAAATTATTCAGCAAAGTTGCCCTGAAGTTCTACAACAAGAGGGCAATATAGACATTGAAAGGATCCATAGATCACCCTCTACACCAGACCCAGAAAAGAAAACACCAAGGAATATAATAGCCAAATTCAAGAGCTTCCAAGTAAAAGAAAAAATCTTACAAGAAGTCAGAAAGAGACAATTCAAATATCAAGGAACACCAATCAGGATCATACAGGATCTGGCAGCCTCCACGCTAAAAGACCACAGGGCTTGGAATATGATATATAGAAAGGCAAGAGAACTAGTTCTACAACAAAAGATCACCTACCCATCAAAACTGACTATATACTTCTAGGGGAAAGTATGGACATTCAACAAGATAGAAGATTTCCAAGTATTTGCACAGGAAAGACCAGGACTAAATGGAAAGTTTTATGTCAAACCACAAAAATCAGGAGAAACATGAAAAGGTAAAGAAGAAACAGAGGGGAAAGAAAGAAAACTCTTACTCTTTAAATTTGCCTTTTTAAGGGATCCAATAAGATCTACTTGTATTTCTATGTGGAGAAATGTTATGTGTAATTCTCTGTAGTGAACTCTATTCACTATTATAGTAATTAGAAGAATTATTCATAGGGAGAGGTTGGAGTACTAAATGGTCTAAGATGATACAGGGAGTGCGAAAGAGGGGGGTGAATAGTAAAGGACACCAAGAGAAACTTGAATGAATAAGAAAAATAGGATATGCATATTCTATTACACACAAAGATGGCATGGGAAGGGGAGGGGATGAATATTATTATAAGAATGAGAGGATGAGAGCATTAAGGGGTAATATATAAACCTTACCCTCAGTGGAATTAACCCTGAGAGGGAAGAGTAGCTATATCCATTGGGATATAGAACTCTATCTAACCCTACTGAGAAAGTCAGAACAGAAAAACCAAGGGGAGCAGGGAAATAGGGAGGTCAAAAAAGGGAGGGGAGAATAAAGGGGAAGTAGAGAATTCATAAGGCCTTAAAATAAAAAGAGAGGAATAATAAGGGAGGGGTTAGAAAGGTAAGTAAATCAAGGGAGGGGATAAGGGATACTGGCTCAAAGCAAACCACTGGTTTAAAAGAAAATAGTGTTAAGAAGAAAGGGTAGAACAAGGAGAGGATGCCAAAATGTTGGCGAATACACAACTGATAATTATAACTCTGAATATGAATGGGATGAATTTGCCCATAAAATGGAAGTAAATAGCAGAGTAGATTAGAAACCAAAAACCTACCATATGTTGTCTACAAGAAACACATATGAGGCGGGTGGACATACATAGGTTTAAGGTAAAGGGCTGGAGCAATATCTCTTGGGCTTCAAATGAGAAAATTAAGGCAGGAGTGGCGATTATGATTTCTGACAAAGCCAAAGTAAAAATAGACCTGATTAAAAGAGGGAAGGCAATTACATCCTGATAAAAGGCAGTATCGACAATGAGGAAATAACAGTGCTCAATATTTATGCACCAAATGGCATAGCATTCAACTTCCTAAAGGAGAAACAGAGCTCAAGAAGGAAATAGATACTAAAACTATACTAGTGGGAGATCTAAATATGCCTCTTTCAGATCTAGATAAATCAAACCAAAAAATGAATAAGAAAGAGATAAGAAAGGTGAATGAAATCCTAGAAAAATTAGATTTTTCTATCTACTATATGTGGAGAAAAATAAATAGGGAAAAAAAGGAATACACCTTCTTTTCAGCTGCACATGGTACATTCACAAAGATTGTCCATGTAATAGGGCATAGAAACATTGCAAACAAATGCAAAAGAGTAGAAATAATAAATGTAACCTCAGATTATAATGCAATAAAAATAATAATTAGTAAGGGCACCTGGACAGGCAAATCAAAAACCAATTGGAAATTAAATAATATGATTCTCCAAAACCAGCTAGTCAAAGAAGAAATCATAGAAACTATCAACAATTTCATTGAAGAGAATGACAATGATGAGACATCCTACCAAACTGTATGGGATGCATTTAAGACAATACTCAGAGTGAAATTTATATCTTTGAGTGCATATATTAATAACTTAGGGAGGACTGAGATTAATGAATTGGGCATGTAACTTAAAAAATTAGAAAGCGAGCAAATTAAATATTCCAGGATGAAAACTAAATTAGAAATACTAAAAATCAAGGGAGAAATTAATAAAGTGGAAAGTAAAAGAATTATTGAATTAATAAATAATACCAGAAGCTGGTATTTTGAAAACACAGATAAAATAGACAAAGTACTGGTCAATCTAAAAAAAAAAGGAAAGAAGAAAACCAAACTGTCAGTATCAAAGATGAAAAGGGAGACCTCACCTCTAATGAAGAGGAAATTAAGGCAATCATTAAAAACTATTTTGCGCAATTATATGGCAATAAATACAGCAACTTTGGTGATATGGATGAATATTTACAAAAATAAAAATTGCCTAGATTAACAGCAGAAGAAATAGAATACCTAAATAATCCCATATCAGAAAAAGAAACTGAACAAGCCAATAAAGGGCTCCCTAAGAAAAATTTCCAGGGCCTGATGGATTCACAAGTGAATTCTACCAAACATTCACAGAATAACTAATCCCAATACTATACAAATTATTTGATATAATAAGAAAAGAAGGAATAATACCAAATTCCTTTTATGACACAAATATGGTACTGATTCCAAAGCCAGGTAGATAAAAACCAGAGAAAGAAAACTACAGACCAATTTCCCTAATGAACATAGATGAAAAAATCTTAAATAGAATTATAGTAAAGAGACTCCAGCAAGAGATTAAGCAGATTATCTACCATGATCAGGTGGGATTTATACCAGGAATGCAAAGATTGTTTAACATTAGGAAAACCATCCACATAATTGACCATGTCAACAAGCTAAGAAACAAAAATCACATGATTATCTCAATAAATGCTGAAAAAGCCTTTGACAAAATACAGCACCCATTCCCATTGAAAACACTGGAAATAATAGGAGTAGAAGGGTCTTTCCTAAAAATAATAAACAGCAAATATCTAAAACCATCAACGAGCATCATATGCAATGGGGATAAATTAGAAGACTTCCCAATAAGATCAGGAGTGAAAAAAGGATGCCCATTATCACCTCTATTATTTAACATTATACTAGAAACACTAGCAGTAGCAATTAGAGAAGAAAAAGAAATTGAAGCTATCAAAATAGGCAATGAGGAGACTAAGCTATGACTCTTTGCAGATGATATGATGGTCTACTTAAAATATCCTAGAGAATCAAATACATCTATCTACCAAAACAAACACAGGAATGATACAAACACAACTACAAAACACTTTCCAAACAACTAAAACTACATCAAAACAATTGGAAAAACATTGACTGCTCATGGGTAGGATGAGCTAACATAATAAAAATGACCATTCTACCCAAACTAATTTACCTATTTACCACCATACCTATCAAATTACTAAAAAACTTTTTTACTGAATTAGAAATAATTATAACAAAGTTCATTTGGAATAACAAAAGATCAAGTATATCAAGAGAAATAATGAAAAAAAATGTGAAGGAAGGTGGCCTAGCAGTTCCAGATATTAAACTACACTATAAAGCAGCAGTAATCAAAACAATATGGTACTGGCTAAGAGATAGAAGGGAGGATCAGTGGAATAGACTTGGGGTTAATGACGTCAGCAAGACAGTATGATAAACCCAAAGAGCCCAACTTTTGGGACATGAATCCACTATTTGACAAAAACTGCTGGGAAATTTGGAAAACAATATGGGAGAGATTATATTTAGATCAACATCTCACAGCCTACACCAAGATAAATTCAGAATGGGTGAATGACTTGAATATAAAGAGGGAAACTATAAATAAGTTAAAGGAACACATAATAGTATACTTGTCAGATCTCTGAGAAAGGAATGATTTTAAAACCAAGCAAGAGTTACAGAAAATTACAAAATGTAAAATTAATGATTTTGATTATATAAAACTAAAATCTTTTGTACAAACAAAACAATGCATCCAAAATCAGAAGGGAAACAACAAATTGGGGAAAATCTTTATGACAAAAAACTCTGACCGACGTCCAATTACTCAAATATACAAGGAGTTAAAGAAATTGTATAAAAAATCAAGCCATTCCCCAATTGATAAATGGGAAAGGGACATTAATAGGCAATTTTCAGGTAAATCAAAACTATCAATAAGCACATGAGAAAGTGTTCTAAATCTCTAATAATTAGAGAAATGCAAATCAAAACAACTCTGAGGTATCACCTCACACCTAGCAGACTGACTAAAATGAAAGAAGGGGGAAGTAGTCAATGCTGGAGGGGATGTGGCAAAATTGGGACATTAATGAATTGCTGGTGGAGTTGTGAACTGATCCAACCATTCTGATTGGCAATTTGGAACTATCCTCAAAGGGCTATAAAAGAATGCCTGCCCTTTGATCCAGCCATACCATTGTTGGGTTTGTACCCCAAAGAAATCATAGATAAACAACTTGTATGAAAATGTTTATAGCCGAGCTTTTTGTGGTGGCAAAAAATTGTAAAACGAGGATATGCCCTTCAATTGGGGAATGGCTGAACAAATTGTGGTATATGCTGGTGATGGAATACTATTGTGCTCAAAGGAATAAAATACTGGAGGAATCCCATATGACCTGGAAAGACCTCCAGGAATTGATGCAGAGTGAAAGGAGCAGAGCCAGAAGAACATTATACACAGAGACCAATACACTGTGGTAAAATAGAATGTAATGGACTTCTGTACTAGCAGCAGTGCAATTACCCAGGATAATTCTGAGGGACTTATGGTAAAGAAACCTACCCACATTCAGAGGAAGACCTGCAGGAGTGGAAACAGAAGAAAAGCAACTGCTTGAACACATAGGTTGAGGTGGACATGATTGGGGATGTAGACTCAAAACTACCACACCAATGCAATTATCAACAATTTGTAAATAGGTCTTGATCAATGAGACATATTAAAACCAGTGGAAATGCTCATTGGCTATGGGGAGGGTGGGAGAAGTTTGAGGGGTGAGGGGAAGAGTAAGAGTAATGTAACCATGTTAACTTTTCTAAAAAATAAAAATTGTTAAATGTTAAAAAATAAAAAATAAAAACAGAATCCTACTATATGTTATTTAAAAGAAACACAGTTGAGGCAGGGTAACACACAGAGATTTAAGGTAAAAGGCTGGAGCTGAATTTATTATCCATCATTTAAAGTAAAAAACAAAACAAAACGGGAGTAGCTATCATGACACCAGACAAGTATTTCAACAAATTACATCCCCCTTTGCTCAGAGGAGATGCTTAGTATTTTATGATTGATAATAGGTACATGTAAAAATAGAATTACTCTCTTTTTGTCTTTTAATGTAATCAATTAGCAACTTTTAACTTGATCAATCAAGAACTTGGAATTTCCCTCCTTCCTGACTTAGAAACTTGAAGATTCTTTTTATAAAAGTCCACACCCTCAGAGACAAGAAGAGGATCACACCAGAACTGCTTCCTGGGCAGAGCCATAAACTATGATTTGTTCCTGAGACGAGAGTGGGAGAGCTGATAAGTGGAGAAAACTGCATACAAGCAGGGAGACCTCAGGTCTTTTGCTCTTTCATAGGACATGGTCTTTGCAGAAGGTCAAGTGGTTCAGCAGGATGCTCTCTCCCAGTGAGACACTCTCTTTGGGGGGACACTCTCTTCATGGGCAGACTATCTTTGGCAGGACACTCTTGGTCAGTGAAACATTTGGCTGGAGACACTCTCATGGGCTGGTGATATTCCCATTCCGATTCTTACTCCTGCTCTGGAGGCACTTGGATTTGAACTTGGGAAGGGACTGAAGGATCTCTCTCTTGGGTTGGTGAAACTCCTGGCTGGTGATGGAGACCTGAGGAAGCCTTTGTTGGTGGTGAACTGGAAACCATCAGATCAGCATTTAGGATATTTAACTAGGCATTATTTTCTAACTTCTTCCTACCTTTCTCTATTTTTACTATATTTCTATTTAAAAAATTGTTAAAAGCTACTAACGGCCTCATAACATAATATTTAATTAGTTTAAATGCTGATCACAAACTTTTAAACTATTACATACAAAAGAAGTAAATTATCCTTCTGTTTCACACTGAGCATTCTGCTACCATATTTTATTGTTAACTACATCGTAAATGGCTTTAGACCAAGTAAAAGCTCCTCTAAGAAGTTAATTTTTCATAATATAATAACATTTTGGGCAGCTATGTGGTACATATATTATGTTATTCTATACATATATAGAGTTATGGGACTGAATTCAAGAGAACTCATCTTCCTGAGTTGAGATCCAGCCTCAGACACTTGCTAGTTTTGTGATCCTGGGCCAGTCACTTAACCTTATTTTCCTTAGTTTAAATATATATGTCTGTAAAATTTGCTGGAGAAGAAAATGGAAAACTGCTACAGCATCTTTACCAAGAAAAACTCAAAAAGAGTCCTAAAGAGTTGAGCACAACTGAAACAACTGAATAACAACACCAATAATACTGTTCCAGACATTCATTTTGAATTTTTTTACTATTTCTTCACATTGCACAGACTTGCTTCCAGTACTGCATTTTTTTGGAGTGCAGTGGGTAGAATCCATATATGCTCTATGCCCTGAACTCCTTGGAGGCAGTTACACTTATATAATCTCTGTTTTGGTAATAAAGTATGGTTTTCTTACATCATCCATAGTTAATAAATACATTTTTAATATTTAGCTTTTTAATTCTAACAATTCAATTAAGAATAAATACCATGAAGTCATAGTCAGTCCTCAATATACAAGCTTATGTTTCAAAAGTTCATTTATAAATGATTGTATGAAATTTGAACATATTTCCCCATAGAAACAGTGTTATGAATTATAATTAAGTTCCATAGTGAGGCATCAGAGTTTATTTACTTCATAAAGTAGTTGAGTTACAATACTAACACAATAATATTCTTCCTTTTGAGAAACTCAGGAAAACTACAAGAGTGAAGACACCAATTTTACAATTGCAAGTACAAGTTCCATACAATTCTAAGGGCACTCATGCTTTAATATGTATTAGCAAATGTTAAATTCCATTTAGTACATGGCAAGTCTACCCTCATGCCTCATGTCACAAGACATACCTTTCAAAAAGTACACTAATAGTACTAAATGGTACTAAAAATTCAGCCAGTATTCATCATAACTTCTCTGACCCAGATCCAATTATTTAGTTAAAGGGCAATTATTAGATAAACTGGAAAATTTCCCTAGATTACCCATGATTTGCTTTTAGACAATTAATAGAAATGCTAATATTCTTCCAGCATCCCTAACCTCTCCCCTTTTCACCTCTGACCCCCAAATCACTATGCTTCTAACTCCCCTCTGCCTTTATTCCTTTATCTTATGGCAGTGTTATGGCATACCCACCTCTCTCTTTGCATATTGGATTCTGAGAACAGCAGATGAATCATCACTACCATTTCTGGGAAGAGAATGGCAATCTATTGCCCAAAGACTACATTCAGTATCTCTGAGACATCCCTAACCTCCTTAGCTATCACCTGTCAATTTATTGAATTCTTTTCTTAGAATGTAAGCTCCTTGAGGGCAAATTTGAGTTTATATTCATATATTCATACTGTTTGGGCAAAATAACACCTGACACATAGTAAGTGCTTATTAAACATGTTTTTCCCCCTCAACCATGCATTCTTTTTTCATGTGGACAGGGAACCTTGAAGAACTGAAAAGGGAATTTAGAGGATAACAAAATAAAAGAATGTTTTCTGTTCTCTTTCTTGGGCAAAGAGATGTTCTTAATTTTGAACTTGAAATTAAGTCCAATTTGTCTCTGGTATTCTCCCACCTTCCTGTGAATACCCGATTACCTTCTACATACCAGTGCCCATCTCTTCAGCTCTCCATATCTTCACATTCCCTACTACTCCCATCCCACCCAACTAGAGTGCCAAACCCAGAAGTGACGTATCTAACGATCTTCCAAATACATTACTTCATTTTTTCTATGAATAAAAAAAACAATTTCCTCAGTATAAAAGAAATAAATATGCTTTTAGAAGATTTAGCAAATAGGATTGAATTGAACATTTGTAGAAATATCTTCAGTCATAAAAGAAACAGCATATTTAACCAAATTAATCTCCACTTCCAGGAATTTTAGTGAAAGGTAACCAGATGGAATAAATAATTGGGTTTAGGGCTGGGAGAGAGGGATTTAATCAAAAAGGGGACTACTAGGAAATAGATTAACTTACTCATGAATCTCTTCCCCAATAAACCTTCATTGTCACACATTTAAATTGTTCCCCAATTTCAATAGGCTCTATACTCTTGTATTTCTGTAATGGAGCCTTGGTCACAAAATATGTCACTTATATCTGTCATAAGCCTATGATCATTCTCTTTTTTATTTCTACCCTAATGTAAGAACCAATCAATATACAGACGTAGAGAACAAGTAACACTAGGGGTGGTTAGGATAAGTGGAATGTTAAGAAAAATTGTCAATGGTTAACAGGTCAAAGTATGTTCAAACATGCGTTACTTTCATGGAGGTACAGATAGGACATTAAGTTCCATGGTAAGATGCAGTGCATAGCTGCAGTGCATAACTCTAAGGATTATGCTAATCTCTCTAACAGTAGGGTTTAATGCAGGCAAAAAAAAGAGGAACTTTTGATTTGATGTTGTTAAATTTGGACCATTTTTACTGTTAGTACAGTGTTGACTTTTTTCACAAAGATGGACAGATAGTTATGTAAAATGTTATTTTCTTAGCCCAGTGTGGATTTGAAGTTCTTTCCATTGATTGGTGACTTTCACTGTGTGTCTCTGTTCTCTATGTTCTGTGTGTCCTAGGGCTCTTTGGGTTTATCATACACTGTCTTGCTCACATCACTTACCCCAAGTCTATTCCACTGATCCTCCTTTCTGTCTCTTTTTCAGTACCATATTATTTTGATGATCACTGCTTCATAGTATAGTTTAATATCTGGTACTGCTAGGCTACATTCATTCATAGTTTTTTTTTCATTATTTCCCTTTATATTCTTGATCTTTTGTTCTTCCAAATGAAATTTGTTATAGTTTTTTCTAATTTAGTAAAAAAAGTTTTGGTAGTTTGATAGGTATGGCACTAAATAGGTAAATTAATTTGGGCAGAATGGTAATTTTTATTATGTTACCTCATCCTACTCATGAGCAATCAATGTTTTTCCAATTGTTTAGATCTAGTTTTAATAGTTTGGAAAGTATTTTGTAGTTGTGTTTGTATCATTCCTGTGTTTGTTTTGGTAGATAGATTCCTAAATATTTTATATTGTCTAGGGTGATTTTAAATGGTATTTCTCTTTCTACCTCTTGTTGCTGTGATGTGTTGGAAATATATAGAAATAGGATTTTTTAAAGTAGACCATCATATCATCTGCAAAGAGTGATAGCTTAGTCTCCTTATTGCCTATTTTAATACCTTCAATTTCTTTTTCTTCTTTAATTGCTACTGCTAGTGTTTCTAGTACAATGTTAAATAATAGAGGTGATAATAGGCATCCTTGTTTTACTCCTGATCTTATGGGGAATGCTTATAACTTATCCCCATTGCAGATGATGCTTGCTGATGGTATTAGATATATACTGTTTATTATTTTTAGGAAAGGCCCTATACTTTCTAGTGTTTTCAGTAGGAATGGGTGTTGTATTTTGTCAAAGGCTTTTTCAGCATCTATTGAGATAATCATGTGATATTTGTTTCTTAGCTTGTTGATATGGTCAATTATGTGGATGGTTTTCCTAATGTTGAACCATTCATGCATTCCTTGTATAAATCCTACTTGATCATGATGGATAACCCTCTTCATAACTTGCTAGAGTCTTTTTCCTAGTATTCTATTTAAGATTTTTGCATCTATATTCATTAGGGAAATTGGTCTGTAGTGTTCTCTTTCTGTTTTTGATCGACCTGGCTTTGAAATCAGTACTATATTTGTGTCATAAAAGGAATTTGGTGGGACTCTTTCTTTGCTTATTATATCAAATAATTTGTATACTGGTGGGATTAGTTTTTCTTTGAATGTTTGATAGAATTCACCTGTGAATCCATCAGGCCCTGGTGATTCTTTCTTAGGGAGTTCTTTGATGGCTTGTTCAATTTCTTTTTCTGATATGGGATTATTTAAGTATTCTATTTCTTCTGCTGTTAATCTAGGCAATTTGTATTTTTGTAAATATTCATCCATATCTCCTAGATTGATATATTTATTGCCATATAATTGGGCAAAATAGTTTTTAATGATTGCTTAATTTCCTCTTCATTAGAGGTGAGGTCTCCCTTTTCATCTTTGATACTGTCAATTTGGTTTTCTTCTTTACTTTTTTTATTAGATTTACCAATATGTTGTCTATTTTTACAAAATACCAACTTCTAGTCTTATTTATTAATTCAATAATCCTTTTACTTTTGATCTTATTCATTTTTCCTTTGATTTTTAGTATTTCTAATTTAGTTTTCATCTGAGGATTTTTAACTAGTTCATTTTCTAGTTTTTTAAGTTGCATGCTCAATTCATTAATATCTGCCCTCCCTAATTTGTTAACATATGCACTCAGTGATATAAATTTTCCCCTTAGTACTGATTTGGCTGCATCCCATATGTTTGGGTAAAAAGTCTCATCATTTTAATTGTCTTCATTGAAATTATTAATTGTTTCTGTGATTTGTTCTTTCGATAAATTATTTTGGAAAATCATATTATTTAATTTCCAATTAGTTTTTATTTTGCCCCTCCATGTATTCTTACTAATAACTATTTTATTGCATTATGATCTGAGAAGGTTACATTCATTATTTCTGCTTTTTTTGCATTTGTTTGCCATGTTTTTATGTCCCTTTATATGGTCTATCTTTGCGAATGTTCCATGTGCTTCTGTAAAGAAGGTGTATTCCTTTTTGTCTCTATTTATTTTTCTCCATATATATATTAACTCTAATTTTTCTAGGGTTTCATTCACTTCTCTTATCTCTTTCTTATTCATTTTTATTTTGATGTATCTAGATCTGATAGGGGAAGGTTGAGGTCCCCCACTAGTATCGTTTTCTATCTATTTCATCCTTGAGTTCCACTAGCTTCTCTAGAAATATGGAAGCTATACTGTTTGGTGCATACATGTTGAGTAATGAAATTTCTTCATTTTTATGCTTAAATAAAAGGCAGTTTATACTGCCTTTTATTAGGATGTTATTACCTTCCCTATCTCTTTTAACCATATCTATTTTTACTTTGGCTCTGTCAGAGGTCATGATGGTAACCACTGCTTTCTTTTTCTCATTTGAAGCCCAAGAGATTTTGCTCCATCCTTTCATTTTTACTCTATGTATGTCTGCCTATCTCCTGTGTATTTCTTGTAGACAACATATGTTAGGATTTTGGTTTCTAATCCTGTCTGCCATTTGCTTCTGTTTTATGGGGTTGTTCATCCCATTCATATTCATAGCTATAATTATCAACTGTGTATTCACAGACATTTTGATTCTCTCTCCTTGTCCTGTCCTTTCTTCTTTTACTATTTCCTTCTATACCAGTATTTTGTTTTTAATCAGTTCCCCTAATCCCCTCCTTTATTGTACTTCCCTTTCTCTCCTCTCCGTTCTTATTCCCCTTTAGGATCTTTTTAAGCTACCCCACCTCCCTTCCTAGTGTTAGTTCCTTCTCCACCAGTCATTTTGTTACCTTTCTACTTCTCTATAGGGCAGGAATCAATTTTCTGCCCCAATGGATCAGATCGTTCTTCCCTCTTTAAGTTTATTTCAATGCATTTAAGTATTAAATATTTCCTCTCACCAACCTCTTACCCTTACAGTGTATTGTTATTCTTCCCTATTGGCCCCAGGAGCTTCTTTATGGAATATGAATTTACTCCTTTTAGTTTGTTTTCATATTTTCTTAATATTACCTTCTTCCCCCCTCTAATTTTGTATATATTTACACACACACACACACACACACACACACATAAAATATCAAGCCATATATTGCTTGACATTTCATCCTATACAGTTTATCACTGTTCCCTCTATGTAAACTTCTTCTAGTTACCCTGTTGGTAATAACAATTTTTAATATTTGCAAATATCTTCTTTTCTTCTAGGGATACAAATTGATTGAACTTATTGGGTCCATTAAAGAAAAGATTTTCCTCTCCCCCATTCCCTTAATTACCTTATAGGGATTCTCTTGAGTTCTAGGTTTGGGCAGCAAACTCTCTGTTTAAGTCATGTTTTTTCTTTATGAATCCTTGGAAGTCCTTAATTTTATTGAATGACCATACTTTCCCCTGCAATAATATAGTCAGTTTTGCTTGATAGTTGATTTTGGTTGTAGCCCCAATTTTCTTGCTTTCTGGAATATTGTGTTCCATGCCTTCTGGTCCTTCAATGTAGATGCAGCCAGATCCTGTGTTATCCTGACTGTGGTTTCCTGATATTTGAATGACTTCTTTTTAGCAGCTTGTAATATTTTTTCCTTGGTCTGGTAGTTTTTGAATTTGGTTATAATATTCCTGGAAGTTGTCAGTTGTGGATTAAATGTAGGAGGTGATCTGTAGATTCTTTCAATTTTTACCTTTCCCTCTTGTTTGAGAATATCAGGGAAATTGTCTCTGATAATTTCTTGCAGGATGCTGTCTAAATTTTTTCTTTCATCTTGATGTTCTTATAAACCAATAATTCTTAAATTGTCTCTTCTAGCTCTGTTCTCCAGATCTTTGGTTGAATCAATGAGGTGTTTCATATTCTCCTCAAATTTTTCATTTTTTAAATTTTGTTTTATATATTCTTGCTGCCTTGTGAATTCATTTGCTTCTATTTGTTGAGTTCTGTTTTTTAAAGACTGAATTTCATCCCTGGCTTTTTGGTCATCCCTCTCCTTCTGGTCTGATTTTCTTTGTAGATCATCTTTTGCCTTCTTTGATTCATTTTCAACTGGTCAGTTCTGGCTTTTAAGACTTTATTTTCTTGTTTTAGTTCATGTATTTCCTTTTTCAAATTGTCTTCCACCTCTTTTGATTGCTTTTTGAGTTCCTGAAGTTGAATTCTGAGATCTTCCAAAGCCTGTGTCTAATTTGTGGGAATTTCTTCCTCTTCTTCTATTTCTATTTCAAATGCTCTCTTTCCACTTCCTTGGAAGAAGTTGTCTATTGTCATTTCTTTTCTTTTTCTGTTGTTTACTCATATTTTTTCCTTTTCTGTTCTGCTAGTTTGAGCAGATGTATTTAATGATCTTTGATGAAAGATCTTCTATCAGCTGGCAATGGAGGTTTGTAGTTACTTTCTCCCATCTTATTATTATTAATAAGACTTACTGTCTGTCCAATTGATGGGATTAATCCTGTATTGATTGGATTAGTCTTACTGCTTAATCTGCCCTGAGGCTAAAACCTGGAGAGGAGGGAAAAACCAACAAACAAATAAAAAAAAGGTGGGGGGGACAAGAAGGAGCATTTTCAGTGAGCTGAGCTGTCCAGCAGTGGGGTCCCTCTGAGCTGTCCTTGTGTTTGATCTGTTTTTTTCTTCTTAAAGCCCTTTGTTCTCTATCTCAGTGTGAGGAAGCCAAATGACCTGTGGTCTGATGTTTGGTTCTCTCTCAGCCACCATCTTCCTGACATTTTTGCTGTGTTTCTCTGGTTTCCTCCTCCAGGCATCTCTCCATTGCCTTTGCTCAACTCCCCAAGTCCAGTGCCAGCAAGGTCCTCTCTCCCTGCTGGTGGCCTCCATGCCCTGAGATTTCTGGGGGTGCTAGAGACTCTGAACAGCATGTGGGGGAGGTGTCCTTGGATTCCCCTTCTATACCCTCAGATCCACAGTTCAAGAATTCAAGGCTTTTTCTTGGTGTACCTCTTTAGTTGTTATGCAGTAGGGCTCCCCCTGCTCTGTCCCATTATTAGATTTGGTCCTCCTTCTTCTTGAAGCTCATTGTTTTCTATCTTGTTTTGTAAGGGTGTGGAGGTTTCAACATTTGCTCTAAGCCGCCATCTTCCCAGAATTTTGAAGAATTAAAATTTTAATTAAATAGAGGATTTCCAGGCATTTGTGACAAAAGGCCAGAGCTGAAAAGAAAAATTTGATGATCAAATTATGATTATATAACTAAATAAGGTGATAACTAATATACATAAGATACGTATAATACTTGAAGTACATAAGATACCTAAAATATTTGGGATACTAAAGGTTTAGGAGATACTTTATCACTGTTAGGGCAGTGCCTGAAGGCAAGTAGTAAAGTTAAATACAAGGGGATGATATTGAAACACAAAAGCAGAGATAAGAAAGAGAAATACCCTGGGAAAAGAGAAAAGAAAAGAAATTATCACACATGAGGAGATACACAAGAATCAGTACAATAGAAGGGAAGTTTGGGGAGAGCAGAGTGGCAGGCAAAGTTTGAACCTTATCCTCATTGGAACTGGCACAAAGCAGAAATGACTCACATTCAGTTAGCTAAAGAAACCCATTTTACCCTCTAGGTAACTGAAAAAGTGAGGAAGTATAAGAAAAGGAGGAGATGTACAAAAGAGAAGATGTACTCAGAGAGGTGGTAGTCAGAAGCAAAAACATTTATTAGCACTGAAAGGATATAAGGAAAGAAGAGAAGAATGAATAGGAAAAATAAGATGGACTGGAGACATGTAGATAGTAATCATAAGTATAAAAGTAAATGTGACCAACTAACTCATAAAGAGGATAGCTGAGTGAAATAAAAGAAAAAAAACATAATATGCTGTAAGAAACACATTTATAAGAGAGAGACATGAACTGAGTAAAGGTAAAGGGCTGGAACAGAATTTGTTATGATTGTACTAAAGGTATTAAAGGATGGTTAGCAATTATGACTTCACACAAAGTAGATGTGAAAACTGATCTAATTAAAAGATATAAAAAAGGAAATTACATTCTGATAAATATATCCATAGATGATGAAGTAATGTAATTATTAAATATGTATTCACAAACTGTACAGCTTCCAAATTCATAAAGAAGTAACATAAGTTTCAAGAGAACATGGAAAATAAAACCATAGTAGTAGGAGATATTAATCTTCCCTCTCAGAATTAAATAAATAAAACCAAAAAACTAAGAAAAAAGAAATTAAGAAGGTAAATAGAATTTTAGAAAAGTATATTTGATACATCTATGGGGAAAAAAAAACCGAATGGTAAAAGAAAGTAATATACCTTGAGGGCAGCTAGGTGACTTAGCAGATTGAGAGCCAGGCCTAGAGATAGGAGGTCCTTGGTTTAAATCTGGCCTTAGATGCTTTCTAGCTATATAACAATGGGCAATTTACTTTATCTACATTTCCTTGTCCTTATTACTCTTTTGCCTTAGAACCAATGCAAAGTATTGGTTCTTAGATGGGAGGTGAGTATTAAAAAAGAAAGTAATAAACCTTTTTCTCAACAGTACATGACACCTTTACAAAAATTGACCATATAAAAGGTCATAAAAGCCTCCCTACCAAATGCAGAATAAAAGAGATGTTAAATGCATCCTTTGGGACAATGAAGCTATGAAATTATATTAAATAAAGAGATACAGAAAAAAACCCTAAATATTAATGGGAAACTAAATAACCTTATCCTAAAGAGTGAGTTGGCGAAAGAGCAAATCATAGAAATGATCAACAATTTCATTAAAGAGATATGCCAAAATTTTGGGGATGCAGTCTAAATAATATTAAGGGGAAGATTTTAATCTCTGAATACATTAATAAAAGAGAAAAAATAAACCTAGAAAAAGAAGAAACTAAAAATCCTTAGTGAAATACAAAATTGAAAATCCTGAATATCAAAGGAGTGACTGATGAAATTGAAAGTAAGAAAAACACTGAATTAATAAATAAGACAAGGAGCTGATTTTATGAAAAAAATTAACAAAATAGATAAACTATTGTTTAATTTGATAAAAAAAGACAAAAACTAAATTACCAGTATCAAAAATTTAAAAAAGGCAAATTCAAAATAAATTAAGAAGAAACTTAAGCAATTATTAGGATTTAATTCACTCAATTATATGCCAACAAATCTGATATACGAACAAAATAAAGTAATGTTTTAAAAAATAATAGTTGCCCATATTAACAGAAGAAAGAATAGAATGCTTAAATTACCTCATTTCAGTAAAAATAAATTTAAAAAGACAGGAATGAATTTTCTAAGAAAAAGCCTCACCTCAGGGCACATGGATTTGTAACTATTTGGAAAAATAGCTGAGGAAGGGATTTTATCAAATTATTTTTATGATGGCAAGATACTGTTGATATTTAAAACAGGAAGAGATAAAACAGAGAAAGAAAACTGTAGACCAATCTCCCTAATTAATTTTGATATACAAATTTTAAGTAAAATACTAACAAGGAGATTACAGCAACATATCGCAAAGGTCATACGCTATTACCAGTTGATTTTATAGCAGGGATTTAGGTATAATTCACAATTGGGAAAATTATCAGTATAATTGGCCTCATTAATAAAAAGAAAACAACAGAAATCATATGATTACCTTAATAGATACAGAAATAAAAACTTTTGTAAAATGTATCATCCATTCCTATTAAAACATTAGAGAATATTGGAATAAATGGAACATTCCTTAAAATGATAAAAAGCAATTGCCTAATACTGACAGCAAATATTTTCTGTAATGGGACAATAGAAGTCATCCTAATAAGATTGGGTGAATCAATGATGCCCATTATCATCATTACTATTCAATAGTAATAGAAATGCTACCCATAGCAATAAAAGAAGAAACAACTGAAGGAATTAGAAGATGATATAATGGTGATAAGAGAATCCTAGATAAACAGCCCTGTTAAATAATTAACAACTTTATCAAAGTTTTTTTTAAAACCCTTACTTTCCATCTTGGAGTCTTGGTTCCAAGGCAGAAGAGTGGTAATGGTAGGCAATGGGGGTCAAGTGACTTGCCCAGCGTCACACAGCTAGGAAGTGTCTGAGGTCAGATTTGACCTAGGACCTACCATCTCTAGGTCTGGCTGTCAATCCAGCTACTCAGCTGCCCCCAAACTTTAAGCAAAGTTGCAGAGTACAAAATAAATCTTCATAAATCATCAGTATCACTCTATATTACAAATGAAACCCAATAGCAAGAAATAGAAAGAGAAATAACATTTAAAATAATTGTTGACAATATAAAACTCTTAGGAGTCCAGTCACCAAGACAAAGCTAGGTACTATAAAATCACAACTACAAAATACTTTTCGCACAAATAAAGTCATATTTAAATAATTGGAAAAATATTAATTGCTCATAGTTTGGTCAAGCTAAATATAATAAAAATCACAATACTGTCTAAATTAATTTACCTATTCAGTGCCACATCAATAAAATTACCCCCAAATTACCCCATTGAGCTTAAAAAAAGAATAAAATTCATCTGGAAGAATGAAAGGATAAGCATATCACAGATATTAATTTAAAAACATGAAGGGAAGTGGTTTAGATTGCTCAAACTGTAGTAAGAAGAAAACATCAAAAAAATCTGGTACTGGCAAAGAAATTGCTGGAGTGGATCAATGGAATAAACTAGGAACTCAAAAAGCTGTAGTAAATAAGCACAGTAATAATCGTAGTAAAGAACCAAAAAAGCAAACATAGCAACCTAGACAAACTGAAAGTTCCAATCTTTTGGAAGAACTCACTATTCAACAAAAATTACTTAAAAAACTGGAAAACAATATGGCAGGCACTAGGCCAAGACCCACACCTCATGGTATATACCAAGATTAAGTCAAAATGGATACATAGTTTGGAAATAAAGAGATATACCATAAACAAATTAGGAGAACATGGCATTGTTTACCACTTAGATCTATTGATAAGGGAAGAATTTGGGTTCAAACAAGACAAAGAGATCATTGCAAAATGTAAATGAGTTTACTCTGACTATATTAAAATTTAAAAAAAAAAGCTTTTGCTCAAATGAAATCAATGTAACCAAGATTAGAAGGAAAACAACTGGGAAAAAAAGTTAATATCTAGTGTCTGACAAAATTCTCACTTCTCAGAGATGTAGAGAATTGACTGAAATTTACAAGATCTCAAAGCATTCTTCCATTGATGTAAAAAATTAAAATTCCCATAAGTGTGGATTTGGGGTAAATCAAGGATAACTAAGCACTCATCTTGGAAGGGAACTGGAAGCTGACCCCATGGAACTCTGAGAGAATTCTGTTTGGGAGGGGCCAACAGCAAGAGGAGTTTGGAGGAGAATTCTCAAGGTCTTCAACTGTCACTTCACTTCTCTCCTGACTGGACAAGGAGCTGGGGGTTTGGTTCTTTGATTGGGAGGTTTGGATTGTGGGGTGAATCCTGAGTGAATTGGATTTCTCTGTACTTTTATATGTGACTATTGGGAGATCACAAATACCAACAAAGAAGACATTGAATAGCCATTCTCCAATTTTGCTGGAGAGGCTGAACTCCTGGAGGGAGCAGCTTTGAATGAGGGGAATCCTTTCCCTGATCCTGCCTGAATCTATTGATCCTGTTACTTCCTTTTGATAATAGTTTAGAAATATTTGATAGGAGAGAGTGGGGAGGGGGAGAGAGTTAGCTACTGTGACCAAGCCACAGAAGAAGTCCAGAGCTGCTCTCTTGGGGGGAAGACATAGTTGATAGAGTAGTTGGAGTAGTTCATCCTTTACCTCCTTCCTAGATCCCCCCAACTTTTTCCCCTGAACCCTGAATTTAATTTATCCTTTAATAAACCCCAGATAGTTGGATACTTAGAGTCTGGAACAGTTACATTGAAAGGGGAGGTGACTGATTTTGTGACTGAGCAGAAGACCATTACCTGACTCCATCTTGAGGTGTAAGACTACTTGTCCTTGGGAGTTGGGGGAGGCTTGTCTCAACAGGACTGGCTCTGGGAGTGGGATCCAACACATTAGGGTCACAACTAAACCTCCAATACCTTCTTTCAATATCCCCACTATAGCTTTGCCATTTGAGAACCTTATTGAGTTTATTCCCTCATAGGTCTTCGCTGGGGTAGGGGTGAGTGAATAGCTGATCTGGCCCATTGAAAGCTAATAAGGGGGGAGTCTAGACTCCCCCATCAATACTCACCCCCATACATTCCTTAGTAATACAAAAATGCTCCAAGTCACTCTTATTTAAAGAAGTATAAATAAACAACTCTGAGAAATTTTCTCATCCTCAGATTGGCTAATATGATCAAAAAGGAAAATAAATCTTGGAGGAAAAAAGGTAAAATTCCAGCACTAATACAACATTGGTGAAAATGTGAACTGATAAAATCATTCTGGACAGCAATTTGGAACAAAGGCCAAAGGACCATAAAAATATGCATACCCAGAAATACTGCTACTAGGTCTGTATCCCAAAGAGATCAAAGATAGGGGAAAAGTACCTACTTATAGAAAAATATTGATGGCAGCTCTTTTTTTTTTGTAGCAAATAACTGGAAATTGAAGGGATGTCCATTAACTGGGGAATGATTGAACAAGTTGTAGTATATGATTATAATGGAACACTATTGTGCCATAAGAAATGATAAACAAGACAATGACAAAATAACCTGGAAAGACTTACACGAAGTGATGCTAAGTAAAGTAAGCAGAACCAGAGAATGTTGTATGCAGTAACAGCAATAATGTAAAATATTCAGGTGTGAATTCATTATCAGTAATGGAAAGATCCAGAATAATTCCTAGGGACTAAGAATAGAAAAAGACTATCTAGTATCACAGAAGGATGTGATTAAGTCTAAATAAATATTGAAATAAGTTATTCTTTATTTTAGTTCCTTCATGTTATCCTGTGATATGTGTTTTCTTTAACAGCATCATTAATATGAATATATATTGTATGAAAACACATGTGCAACTTATATTACCAGCTATCTTGGAGTGGTGCAGGGGTGGGCAACAGGGAGAAAACATGAATTGCAAAATGTTAGAAAATTATTATTAAAATTGTATCAATGTAATTTTTTAATTATTAAAATATATGGACCAGGGAGTAAGTATTTTTAAGTCCACCCTGACCAAAGAATGTGTCCCAAAGTAATGGTGACTCAATGAATATTGAAGACCACATCCTTGACCTATCACAAAATGCTCCTAAAGGCAAATGTGTGGTTATAGCTGAAATAGCACTTAATGATCTTATCTTTGGTTATTTTAGAACTTTGGGATATAGAGAAATAACTTTTTATTTCACAATTTTATAACTGGGGTTAACCTAGCACCAGTGCCAATTTTATTCAGCTTTGCAGCCCTGATCCTTTCACTGCTTCCCAAGACACTTGCCCTTCTTTCCCATTTTAAGGATTATATGATTCTTTGGCCCTTTCATCTTAGAGTTTTAAAAAATAGAACTATATTTTCTTTGTAAATTTTAAAGTGGAATTCTGGGACCTCTAAATAGCTTTGAGACCTTGAGAGTCAATCTTTTACTTCTGTATTTCAATTTGCTCATTTATTTATTTTTTTAAACATTTATTAATATTCATTTTTAACATGGTTACATGATTCATGCTCCTACTTTCCCCTTCACTCTCCGCAATCCCCCCACCCATGGCCAATGCACATTTCCACTAGTTTTGTCATGTGTCCTTGATCAAGGCCAATTTCCAAATTGTTGGTAGTTGCATTGGTGTGGTAGTTGCTCATTTATTAAATTACAGAAATGGTTTCAAGTAGAGAGTCTCTAAGGTCCCTATTAGCTCTAAAATTCTATGATTTTTAGGGATGTAATTTTTCTGATATAATGAATTGTGTGAGACTTTTCACACCCTCAAAATATACTCACTAGAAATATATAATTCAGTAGAGGATTGGAGGAAGTGGTTTCAAGGTCTACTAGTTCTTAAGTGCAAATATCTACATTAACACACAAAGAGAAGAGGGTTGATGATTATAACTCCCCAAATGAGCATTTTCATATCTATTATTCATAATTATTTATATATGTACATATATATTTATCAAAAGCACACTCTAGATGTCCTTTCCCTTTTAAATATGACCTTAATCTGATATCAGAAGGCCAAGAAATGTTTAAAGAAATAGGCAACAATTCTGAACTTTATTTTCTTCTGGAATGGATTTATTTTAATATGGCTTTGGGTAAAAGCATTTAATTTGGAAAAAACAATGTTTGGTTAATTATACAATGGGCTCATATATACATTCAGTATTTGTTCTGATGAGGGAAAACTACTATTTAATAAGCCACTTTCAGAAAGAAAAGCTCACATTACAACCAAAATATCTGTGGGATTTAGTTTAATTGACTTTTAGAAACATTGAATAAATATATGATTTCCATTGCCATATAGGAAAATTGAAGGATCATGAGCATTTCATATTTATAGGAGATTATGGTATTAATTATCACAAAAGTTAAATCTTTTTTATAAGAATACAATGGTTTAAAATCTACTATTATTCTATCATTTAATTTAGATTTAGTTTATTTTAATTTGTGCAACTTTTTTTAACCAATGAAATTAATATTTATTAAATGGTTCCAGTTATTGTAACTATCCTATTCACTTTGGAGAGCTACAAAAACCAGTATAGAAAAAGACCTTTCTTGAGAGTCTCTGTTGTACAGATTTTGGTAGCAGGAGGTTCAAAAGTTATAGGCAACCCACAAACCTGAGGACTGTTTAGTGTTAAGTAAATCAATTTTCACTGTTTGCATTGAACATCTCATTGATGTGCAGAAGGGTGAAAATGTTTCTCAAGTTGAAAGTAATTTAATGCAGTGAAGTATTGTGAATTTGGAGTCAAGATGTGCCTTCTGTTCTGGGCTTTGCTAATTCTAGTTGTGTGAACCTGAGCACAACATTTAGTCTCTCTGAGCCAAGTCTATAAAATGAGGATATATCTCAAAAGGTTGTTGTGAAGGTCAAATGAAATAATGCATAGGTAATTCTTTTTGAATTTTAAGGTGCTCTGTACAATATATCTTTATTCATTTTAAGGTCCTAATTTTATAAACCCTTTACTTCAAACAGTTAGTTAAGTAGCATTTATTAAGTGCCTACTATGTGTCAGACACTGCTAAGAACTAGAGATGTAAAGAAATGAAGGGAAAAAAAACAACAATAATCCCTACCTTAAGAAGTTTACAGTCTAATGAAGGAGACACTATACAAATGACAATCTTTCCTCCATTTATACCTCTGTCAAGGAGTAAGGGACAGAAATTTCTGCCCTGATCTTTCAAGAGAAATGGGGACCTATTGCAGAAGATGAAGTCCCAGTTGAGTGTGACTGAAGTTTCTTGAACATATAATAATTGGTTGCTTTTGACTCCTTTTTCTTCTAGTGAATATGACTAATGATGTGGAAAACAGGCATTTCCAAACTTGGAAATTACCTCGTGGGTCAAAAAAAATATCCCAGTTTTAAGATTTTGTCAGCACCTGATCAGAACAAGATGACTTTTTAAAAGCATACTTCTTGGAGAAATGAACCACTATCAAGAAGATCCTCCAACTGGAGAGCTCATGCTATGCCATCAGTACCTGGGAAAACTAAACATTAATACATTTCAATAATAATCACAAATAGTTCCTCTGACAGTGCAATGCCAAGTGAATTATAATTTACTATTCAGCTGTCTGACAAGTCTTTGTCGTTCAGTTTTTTGGTTATTTTCAGTCATGTCTGACTCTTTATGACTCCATTTGATGTATTTTTGGCAAAGATACTAGAAACTAGAATGGCTTCCTAACAGAACCATTTCCTTCTCCAGCTAATTTTATAAATGAGTAAATTGAAGCAGACATGGTTAAGTAACTTGTTCAGTCACATATAAAATAGGAGTCTAAGGACTGAATTTGAACCCAAGAAGATGAATCTTCTTGATTCTAGGCCTGGCATTCTCTTCACTGTACCACCTCGCTGCCCCTGTCTTCCAGAGGAGAGTATAATATATATAATGGGTTATTTAAGAGTTTTATATTTCTTATTTTTCTTCAAACTATTTTTGAGTACTCTATACAGTCATTGTACTAGGTGGGAGGTATGAAGGCATTACTTCTTCATGGAACTTACCATTTACTGAAGGTAAAACTAACAAACAAACAAACATGAAGCCTAACAAGAAGACAAAAAAATTCATTCAAAATAAAGCCAAGATAATGTGTATGTATCAATAAGGTCTCTTGCTGGACATGATATGTACAGAGTTTTATGCCAGTATTTGGAGCATGTACTATAGAAAAGCATGGGGATGGAAAGTGAAATGTTGTTTATAAGCTATAGCAAGTAGTGTCTTAAAAAGTTGTAATGTGTGATAATACGGGGAGAGTAAGAGTAAGTTGGAGACATATTTGTGAAAAACTATGTGTGAAATAGAGGACATATCTCTCTCTCTTTCTCTCTCTCTCTTTATCTCTCTCTCTCTCTCTCTCTCTCTCTCTCTCTCTCTCTCTCTCTCTCTGT